>NC_083412.1:100939509-101276175 GCF_020745735.1 Hemiscyllium ocellatum
CTCCAGTGGGTATCAGAGGGATAGGGGCAGGAGCTATTTGTCAGACTGTGACCATCACTCGGGTGAGTGAGTGATGTGAACTGAAGGGGGACACCTTTTCCAACCACCCATCAGTAACAGGAATCTCATCGTTCCAACCATCCATTTTTATTGGTTAATCAATACTGGTCAATCTGTCATGGTAATTAACATTGTTTGAGTTTGGAAATTAAAGTAATTAGAAAATTAGATTGAAAATTATTTTTGGGAAAAGTGGCTATTGTGATTACCAACACATTAAATTATTAATATGATTTACATACCTTATGACATAGGGCAAATAGTTATGAAGGAACTCTGTCATGCCTGTCAAATGTCTTAATTAATTGGGGAAGCAAATAGAATTTGTGTCATTGTTAGGGCATGTTAGAATCCTGACACAGAGAGTAGTGGCTGCTATGATTAGTCAGCAACTCCATTCTTCAACAATCTGATCATTGAGGTTTTTTCTCAATTTATTTGGTTGCTGAGGCAGCAGTTTATTGCCTGTCCCTAGTTGCCCCTTGAGAAGGTGGGGATGAGCTTCCTTCTTGAACCGCTGCAGTCCATGTGCTGGAGGGTGACCCACAATGCCTTTAGGGAGGGAATTCCAGGATGTTGACCCGGTGACAGTGAAGGAACGGTGATATATTTCCATATCAGGACGGTGAGTGACTTGGAGGGGAACTTGCAGGGGGTGGTGTTCCCATGTATCTGCTGCTCTTGTCCTTCCAGATGGAAGTTGTTGGTTTGGTCTGAGGATCTTTGATGAATTTCTGCAGTGAATCTTGTATATAGTACACACTGCTGCTACTGAGCGTCAGTGGTTGAGAGAGGGGATGTTTGTGGATGTGGAGCCAATCAGGTGGGCTGTTTTATCCTGCATGGTGTCGAGCTTCTTGAGTGTTATTGGAGCTGCCCCCATCCAGGCAAGTGGGGAGTATTCCAACACCCTCCTGACTTGTCCCTTGTGGATGGTGGACAGGCCCGAGGGACCCACTCTTGTAGCTACTGTATTTATATGACTAGTCAAATTTAGTTTCTCACCAATGGTGACCCTCAGATGTTGATAATGGGAAGAGCAGGAATGGTACTGCCTTTGAATGTCATGGGACAATGGTTAGATTCTTGTCTGTCTCTGATGGTCATTGCCTGGTCCTTGTGTGGCACCTACTAGCCCAAGCCTGGACATTGTCCAGCTCTTGTTGCATTTGGAAATGGATTGCTTCAGTATCTGAGGAGTCACAAACCATGTCTAACATTGTGCAATACCAGCTTTGTGTGTAGGACATACCTGACCAATGTTCACTTTGCCAGATCATTGCCAGTGTTATAGCTGTACTGGACATACAAGCTCAGAAACTGGCGCTAAGAGAACGCCACGAGGACATAAGAACCAGGAGCAGGAGTAGGCCATTCAGCCCATCAAGCCTGCTCTGCCACTCAATCAGATCCTGGCTGATCTCTTTTGTGGACTCAGCTCCACTTACTCACATTTTCACCATAGCCCTTCATTCCTTTATTTTTCAACATATATCTACCTTAGCTTTAAAAATGATGACTGAAGTAGCGTCAACTATGTCCCTGGGCAAGGAATTCCACAGGTTAACAACCCTCTGGGTGAAGACGTTCCCTCTCAGTTCAATTCTAAACCTGCTCCCTCTAACCTTGACCTAGCTTCACCCGTCAGTGGAAACATCCTCTCTACTTCTATCTTATCAATTCCCTTCATAATTTTACATGTTTCTATAAGATCCCTCCCCATTTGTCTGTATTCCAATGAATATAATCCCAACCTATCAGCCTGTCCCCATAAGCCAGCCCCCTCAACTCCAGAATTAACCGAGTGACCCTCCTCTGCACCCCCTCTAGTGCCAGTCCATCCCTTCTCAAGTAAGGAGACCAAATCTGCACACAGTACTCCAGGTGGGGCCTCACCAGCACCCTGCCCAGTTGCACAATAACCTCCCTGTTTTTAAACTCAATGCCTTTAGGAATGAAGGACCCATTTACCGCTATAATTACCAATTGCACCTGCAGATGAACCTTCTGTGACTCATGCACAAGGCCACCCAGCTCCCTCTGCACAGCAGCCTGCTGCAATTTTCTACCATTCAAGCAACAATCCTTTTCACTGTCACTCTGACCAACATGGATGACTTCCCATTTATTAACATTGTATTCCACCTGCTGGACCTTTGCCCACTCACTCAGTGTATCCATGTTCCTCTGCAAAGTTTCCCTGTCCTCTGTACACTTTGCTCTGCCACTAATCTCACTGCCATCTGCAAACTTTGACACCATACACATGGTCCCCAAATCAAAACCATCAATATAAATTGTAAATAACCGTGGTCCCAACACTGAACCCACTAGTTACTGATTGCCAACCAGAATAGCACTCAATCTCTACCCTTTACTTCCTGTTCGTCAAATAATCCTCTATCCGCTTTAATACTCTACCCCCAACACCATGCATCTTATCCAGCAGCTCATGTGTGGCACTTTGTTGAAGGCTTTTTGGAAATCTCGGTACACCACATCCACTGGGTCCCCATTGTCCACCTTGCTTGAAATGTCTTCATAGAATTCCAAAAGATTTGTGAAGAATGCCCTGCCCTTCATGAACCCATGCTGCGTCTGCCCAGTGGGACCATTTCTTCAAAGATGCCCTGCTACTTCTTCCTTGATAACAGACTAAGCATTGTCCCCACTACAGAGGTTAAGCTAACTGGTCTATAGAGTCATAGAGACGTACAGCATGGAAACAGACCCTTCGGTCCAACCTGTCCATGCCGACCAGATATCCCAACCCAATCTAGTCCCACCTGCCAGCACCCGGTCCATATCCCTCCAAACCCTTCCTATTCATATACCCATCCAGATGCCAGTTAAAGTGGCAATTGTACCAGTCTCCACCACATCCTCTGGCAGCTCATTCCAAACACGTACCACCTTCTGCGTGAAAAAGTTGCCCCTTAGGTCTCTTTTATATCTTTCCCCATCCTTTGTCTATTTCCCTTTTTAAACAGTGGCATCATATTTGCTATTTTCCAATCCGCTGGGACTGTCCCAGAGTCCAGCGAATTTTGGAAAATTACTGCCAGTGCACATGCTATTTCTCTCGCTGTCTCTTTTAGTGTCCTTGGATGCATCCCATCAGGACCAGGAGACATCCCTCCTCAGCTCCATTAGCTTACCCAACACTACCTCTTCCGTAATAATAATTGTTTCCAGATCCTCACCTATCTTCATCGCTTCATCACTTACAGTTGCCCCTTACGCCCCTTTTATATCTTTCCCCTCTCACCCTAAACCTATGCCCTTTAGTTCTGGACTCCCCAACCTTGTCTATTTATCCTATCCATGCCCCTCATAATTTTGTAAACCTCTATAAGGTCACCCCTCAGCCTCCAATGCTCCAGGGAAAACAGCCCCAGCCTGTTCAGCATCTCCCTGTAGCTCAGATCCTCCAACCCTGGCAACATCCTTGTAAATCTTTTCTGAACCCTTTCAAGTTTCACAACATCTTTCCGATAGGAAGGAGACCAGAATTGTATGCAATATTCCAACAGTGGCCTAACCAATGTGCTGTACAGCTGCAACATGACCTCCCAACTCCTGTACTCAATACTCTGACCAATAAAGGAAAGCATACCAAATGCCTTCTTCACTATCCTATCTACCTGCAACTCCACTTTCAAGGATCTATGAACCTGCACTCCAAGGTCTCTTTGTTCAGCAACACTCCCTAGGACCTTACCATTAAGTGTATAAGTCCTGCTAAAATTTGCTTTCCCAAAATGCAGCACCTCGCATTTATCTGAATTAAACTCCATCTGACACTTCTCAGCCCATTGGCCCATCTGGTCCAGATCCTGTTGTAATCTGAGGTAACCTTCTTCACTGTCCACTACACCTCCAATTTTGGTGTCATCTGCAAACTTACTCACTGTACCTCTTATGCTCACATCCAAATCATTTATGTAAATGACAAAAAGTAGAGGACCCAGCACCGATCCTTGTGGCACTCCACTGGTCACAGGCCTCCAGTCTGAAAAACAACCCTCCACCACCACCCTCTGTCTTCTACCTTTGAGCCAGTTCTGTATCCAAATGGCTAGTTCTCCCTGTATTCCATGAGATCTAACCTTGCTAATCAGTCTCCCATGGGGAACCTTGTCGAACACCTTACTGTAGTCCATATAGATCACATCTACTGCTCTGCCCTCATCAATCCTCTTTGTTACTTCTTCAAAAAACTCAATCAAGTTAGTGAGACATGATTTCCCCCGCACAAAGCCATGTTGAGTATCCCTAATCAGTCCTTGCCTTTCCAAATACATATATTGAAACTCTCTGCTCCCTGTTAGCCAGAAAATCTTCTATCCACGTCAAGCTGTTACAGGAGAAAGTGAGGACTGCAGGTGCTGGAGATCAGAGCTGAAAATGTGTTGCTGGAAAAGCGCAGCAGGTCAGGCAGCATCCAATGAACAGGAGAATCGATGTTTCGGGCATGAGCCCTTCTTGATTCCTGAAGAAGGGCTTATGCCCGAAACGTCGATTCTCCTGCTCCTTGGATGCTGCCTGACCTGCTGCGCTTTTCCAGCAACACATTTTCAGCACATCAAGATGTTACCCTGACACCACCTTATCAAATACTTTCTGGAAATCGAGGTGGAATACTGCACATCCACTGGCTCCTCTTTATCTACAGTCCAAAACAACTCCAATAAATTCATTCAGCATGATTTCCCATTGACAAAACTATGTTGGATCTGTCATAACTATAACCCTAACAGTTAGGCCTGTTATAGCATCTTTAATAATAGGGGTTCAGGGACATCATTCTTTGAAATTTGCATCACCTGTAGACAGGGTGGTTAAACAGGTGTTTGGCACACTTGCCTTCATTGCTCAGTCCTTTGAGTATAGGAGTTGGAACGTTATATTGAGGTTGTACAGGACATTGGTGAGGTCCCTTCTGGAATACTGTGTCCAGTTCTGGTCGCCCAGTTATAGAAAGGACATTATCAAGCTGCAGAGGGTTCAGAAGAGATTGGCCAGGTTTGAGTTATAAGGTTTGAGTTATAAAAAAAGGCTAATGAGGCTGGGAGTTTTTTTCACTGGAGTGTAGGAGGCTGAGAGGTGACCCTATAGAGGTTTATAAAATCATGAGGGGTATAGATAGATAGAGTTGATATTAACACTGCAACTTCAGCTCAGTCTATTCCTACAGCTCAAAGCAAGTCCACGCAGAGTCTTATGAATTAGGAACAAAAACTAGAAATGCTAATATGACCTTCTTTAGAAATGCAGATTCAGGGAAATGGATTTGAAGCAGCATTAAATACCTGTACCCAGAGAGTAGATCGTTTCTAAGTGATGTCATCAGCTACACCCCCAAAGTTGCAGAAAATTGAAAGTGTCCAGAATTGTACAGAAACTTCCAGTGCTAGTGCAAACCATCTCACTGACACTAGGGCAATACCACACAGTGATAGAAACAGGCCATTCAGCCCATCCAATCTGCTCCGCCATTCAATCAGATCATAGCTCCATTTCCTACTTTTTCCCCATTCCCCCCCCCCCACCCTGATTCCCTGACTGATTAAAAATCTATCTCAGCCTTAAGTCTACTTAACAACCCAGCCACAATAAAGAATCTCACAGATTCACTACACCATGAGAGAAGAAATTCCTCCCCATCTCTGCGTTAAATGTTTGACTCCTCATCCTGAGAGTATCCTCTCTGATCCAAGACTCTCCCACAGGGAGGAGCAATCTTTCAACATCTCCCCTCTCAAGTCCCTGAAGAATCTTGGATGTTTCAATCAGTTCACGTCTCATTCTTCTAACCTCCAAGGAGTTCAGGCCCAACCTACCTCACCTCTGTGAGAACACATACCCTCCATACGCAGGATCAGCCTGGTGCACCTCCTGTGGACTCTCTCCAGTGTCAGTCTCTCTTAGACAAGGGAACTGAAACTGTTCACAGTATTCCAGCTGTATCTTTGTTCAGTTTTAGTAAACCCTCCCTACTTTCATACTCTATTCCATTTCAGTAGAGGCCATGAAAAGCTCAGCCCTGATCTTATCGAGGGGCAGATGGTCTCCTGGTGCTCCAGTTCCATATGCTCTTTCCCTATTACCTGCTGAATGTGGATGCTAGCTTTTTGGAATGCATGGACAAGGGCTCCCCAATCCCTCTGCTCTGTCATTTTCCAGTAAAGTAATATTCAGCTCCTCTGTTCCTCCTGTCAAAGTGCATCAGCTCAGAGGTTTACCATGTTCTATGCAGTCAGCATGTCTCTGTAATCACGATAAGATCATAGCTATTAACATAGGGACAGAAGCCAGTCCATCAGCCTGTTAGTGCAGCCCTGCTATTCAATATGATCACATACTGTTCATGCCTTTAGCCCACTCCATCCCCATAACTCCATCCTGTACTCACTACCTCAGTCACTGGAACAAAGCATGGCTGTACTGCACAGAGTCAGGGCACCTTCCGGAGATGTTCAGTTTTCAGTATGTGATATAGGCTTTCATTGAAAATGTGACCGTCCTTAACCGGAGCTAAGGTTAAATGTTTTCAACGTCTTCAAATCATGAGCTGTCTCCTGAGAAATCAGTGCTGAGCAGAATCTGTCTCTCAGAGGGAGCAGGTGACTGTGTGGTGAATGGCAGGAGTGCCCTTTACCCAGGGCTGCAGAAACAATACTCTGTCCCCAGGCCGGCTAGGAACACACCGATTAGATTCCTTCTGGTAGCTCAGGAGTGAAGCTTCTCAGTGCTATAATTGTCGCTGTTTATAATAAAAGGAATCTCTGCAATTGTTCATCACTGTCACAGCCATGAAGCAGCTGGACATGACACGCTCAGAACTTTACAACAGTGAAGAGGTGCTGTTAGTGTCATGACCTTCGATATGTGCTGAACATGCTGGAGTTTCCTCCCTTCCGACAGAGCTCACTCAATGCACATTGCTCCATCTTTAGCCCTTCCACTGCAGCTCACTGACAGAGCAGTCTGGCAGGATCCGTACCCCCGGCTACATTCACACACCAGTGACAGTGAGCAGGCCGGGTCTCACCTTCCAGAGCCTGCCCACCATCTCCAAGGCACACGTCAGGAATGTGAGGGAACACGCCCCACTTCCCTGGATGGGGGCAGCCCCAACAACACACCATCCAGGACAAAGCAGCTGCATGATCAGCGCCACATCCACAACCATCCCCTCCCTCCATCACCGACGCTCAGTACATAGAACATAGAACGTTACAGCGCAGTACAGGCCTGCTGGCCCTCGATTTTGCTCTGCCTGGTGAAATTAATCTGATGCCCATCTAACCTACACCATTCCGTTGTTATCCAGAGTATGCCCAGTCCCCATTTAAATGCCCTTAACATCGGTAAGTCTACTCCTGTTGCAGACAAGCCATTCCATGCCCTACTACTCTCTGAGTAAAGAAACTACCTCAATATCTGTCCGAAATCTACCATTCCTCAGTAGCAGCAGTGTGTATTATCTACAAGATGCATGACAGAATCTCACCAAAGATCCCCAGATAGCACCTTCCAAACCCACAACCACTTCCATTGAGAAGGATAAGGGCAGCAGATACATGGGAACACCACCCCCTGCAGGTTCCCCTCCGAGCGACTCACCATCCTGACCTGGAAATATATCGCTGTTCCTTCACTGTCCCTAAGGGCATTGTGAACTGCAGCTCACCCCCACCTTCTCAAGGGGCAACTAGGGATGGTAACTATAAATACTGGGCCAGCTAGCAACACCCACATCCCATGAGTGAATAAAGAAAACTTCGATAGAATATACACAATTGTGGATGTAACATTGACCCCAAGTAACAGCCTATCATCCAGAGAATGACCTGCTTATTACTGCTCTCTTCTTTCTGTCTATATATCAATTCCCAATCAATCCTTGTATATTCACCCCCATCCCATATGATTAGATTAGATTACTTAGTGTGGAAACAGGCCCTTCGGCCCAGCAAGTCCACACCGACCTGCCGAAGCGCTACCCACCCATTCCCCTACATTTACCCCTTACCTAACACTACGGGCAATTTAGCATGGCCAATTCACCTGGCCCGCACATTTTTTGTACTATGGGAGGAAACCGGAGCACCCGGAGGAAACCTACACAGACACGGGGAGAACGTGCAAACTCCACACAGTCAGTCGCCTGAGTCAGGAATTGAACCCAGGACCCTGGCACTGTGAGGCAGCAGTGCTAACCACTGTGCCACCGTGCCACCCACCCCGGTGCATAAATATGCTCGATATTTATTTAATGACTGAATGAATGATTTTATTATCATGTGTATTCAGTACAAAATCACAATTGGGTGCCATTTTGAATAGTTTAAGAGCAAGAAGTAAAGGCTATAGCTGAAAGCGAGACATATAAGATAATCAGAGGGGGTTAGATAGGGTGGACAGGGAGAGCCTTTTTCCAAGTATGGGGACAGCAAACACGAGGGGACACAACTTTAAATTGAGGGGAGATAGGTGTAAGACAGATGTCAGAGGGAGTTTCTTTATTCAGAGAGTAGTAAGGGTATGGAATGCTTTGCCTGCAACGGGAGTAGATTTGCCAACTTTAAGTGCATTTAAGTCATCATTGGACAGGCATATGGACGTACATGGAATAGTGTAGGTGGGATGGGCTTCAGATTGGTATGACAGGTCAGCATAACATCGAGGGCCGAAGGGCCTGTACTGCGCTGTAATGTTCTAAGTTCTATAACCCTCCCCCCAAAGCCTCACTACCACCAGCTCTGACCCAACCAACGTCAAAGTACACTGATCCTCAGGTGTCATGGTATGCTGCTGCCCCACCTAACCGAAACCAATTCCGACACCTCACCGACACCGAAACCTCACCGACACCATGACCTCATCAACACCTCACCGAGACCCTGACCTAACCGACACCGAAACCTCACCAACACCAAGGCCTCACCAACACCAAGACCTCACCAACACCAAGGCCTAACTGATACAGACCCCGAGACTCTCACCTCACCAACGCCGATACCTCACCAACACTGACACCTCACCGAGACCGAGACCTCACCGACACTGACATTGTGACCTCACCGACACCGCCACGGAGACCTCACCGCCAACTTACTGCCACGGAGACCTCACGTCCGCCCGCCACCACACTGCCACCACCACGTCATCGCGACCGAGACCTCACCACCACCAAGACCTCACCACCACCTCACCGCTACCACCACCTCACGGACAACAAGACCAACACTGACACTGCGACCGACACCGTGACCTCACCGACACCGTGACCTCACCGACACCGAGACCTCACCGACACCGAGACCTCACCGGCACCAAGACCTCACCGACACCAAGACCGACACCGTGACCTGCACTGAGACCTCACTGACACCGAAACTGAGACTGAGACCTCACCGACACCGACCCCAAAACTTCGCCGACACAGAGACCTCACTGCCATCGAAACTGAGACCACACCGACACCGAGACCACACCCCTCCAATCACCACCAAGACAGAACCCCAGTGGTCCTCACCTACCACCCCACCAACCTCCATATACATTGTATCATCTGTCGTCATTTCCGCCACCTCCAAACGGACTCCACCACCAGGGATATATTTCCCTCCCCTCCCCTATCAGCGTTCCGAAAAGACCACTCCCTTCGTGACTCCCTGGTCAGGTCCACACCCCCCACCAACCCAACCTCCACTCCCGGCACCTTCCCCTGCAACCGCAGGAAATGTAAAACTTGCACCCACACCACCTCCCTCACTTCCCTCCAAGGCCCCAAGGGATCCTTCCATATCCGCCACAAATTCACCTGTACCTCCACACACATCATCTATTGCATCCGCTGCACCCGATGTGGCCTCCTCTATATTGGGGAGACAGGCCGCTTACTTGCGGAACGTTTCAGAGAACACCTCTGGGACACCCGGACCAACCAACCCAACCACCCCGTGGCTCAACACTTTAACTCTCCCTCCCAATCCACCGAGGACATGCAGGTCCTTGGACTCCTCCATCGCCAGACCATAACAACACGACGGTTGGAGGAAGAGCGCCTCATCTTCCGCCTGGGAACCCTCCAATCACAAGGGAATAACTCAGATTTCTCCAGTTTCCTCATTTCCCCTCCCCCAACCTTGTCTCAGTCAAATCCCTCAAACTCAGCACCGCCTTCCTAACCTGCAATCTTCTTCCTGACCTCTCCACCCCCACCCCACTCCGGCCTATCACCCTCACCTTGACCTCCTTCCACCTATTGCATCTCCATCGCTCCTCCCCCAAGTCCCTCCTCTCTACCTTTTATCTTAGCCTGCTTGGCACACTTTCCTCATTCCTGAAGAAGGGCTTATGCCTAAAACGTCAATTCTCCTGTTCCTTGGATGCTGCCTGACCTGCTGCGTTTTTTCAGCAACACATTTTCAGCTCTGATCTCCAGCATCTGCAGTCCTCACTTTCTCCAATAACTAACTGGTGCCAACTGACTGTGTCAGGACAAGATGGAGGAAGGGTTACAGTGGGGAGGGGGAGCCGGAGGGGGGATTAAGGCTGAGCACAGAACACTTTTGACCAAGTATTGCAGTAAAGCCTGCTGTCCCTCAGAGAGGAGTGATCCCCAGTGTAGGGCATGGTGTTTATACAGTAACTCAAACCAATGACCAGTGATGATTGTATTTGAATGTGATGTTCGAGATGTGCTGTTTGCTGTCGTCAAAACCACCTCTCCCCAGTAATTGATAGTGTGCTCATTCCACAGGATTGACTTCCAATAAATACCCTTTTAAAACCTATTCAGAGCGCCAAATCTTTGCAGTTCCCCCAGGACAACCCAGTTCTGATTTGTTGATTTGTCTTTAATTGAGAGTATATTTTGGCCAGATGTTCCCAGATTCCTTTAATGGATGAGAGGACACTGTGCACTGAAGGCATTGTCATCTTATTACGGAGCTTATCATAAAGTTGTTGCTATGAATAGTTTAAACAGCCTCACCATCACCAGTCCCACTCCCCTCCCGACTCATTCATTAGGGCTGCATCATGTGACTGGGCAGGATCAGCATTGCACTCTCTCTGGTGACCCTCATCGTGTTCCGTTCCTTTGTTGCTTCCCTGTCCTCCCCTCCTCCTGATTCTCAATATCCACTGACTCAATCCCCCCTCGTCACAGCATCAACCTGAAAACCCGCACACACTAACCTGCTTCTCCAACCACCACCTGACTGATTTTTATTCTATTCTTTCTGCCCCTCCCTCCAACTCTCACCAACCAGCTCCCACTGGTGAACGGACCTCGGCAGGGACCAGTGCCCCTTTACCCAGCAAAGGAGCCCCTCAGGCTAGTGTCGTAGTTCCAACCATCTTCAGCTGCTTCAACCATGATCTTCCCTCCAGCAGAAGGTCAGAGGTGGGGCTGTTCACCAATGACAGCACAGTGTTCAGTACCTGCTCTGGTATCAAAGCAGTCCGTGTTCAAATGCAAAAAGACCCTGGACAGTATATTAAAGCGACATATTATAGAAGCTAGAAATATGAAATAAAAACAAATATTGCTGGAGAAACTCAACAGGTCTGGCAGTGTCTGTGGAGAGAGAAATAGTTAATGTTTTGAGCCTGGTGTGACTGTTCTACTGAATTGTTTCAATGAAGCCCAAACGATGAGCTTTGTTTCCCTCTCCATAAATGTTGCTGAGGTTTTTCGAGACACTTCTGATTTTGTTTCCGATTTCCAGCATCTGCAGTTTTATTTTTGAGTTCCAGGCACTTGTTTCTAAAAATGGATGTAGCAACTCCTTCTGCAGCCATCGGTTTAAAAACAGTCCTTACCCCATTTCGGTCCATCATCCAAACTGAAGACAAATAAAAAGCTGTGGTGTTAATAGTGATGCTCAGTAGCAGCAGTGTGTACCTTCACTGTCCCTGGGTCAGAATCCTGGAATTCCCTCCCTAAGGATATTATGGGTCTACCCACAGCACATGAGTCAAGGAGGAGGTTCATCACTTTGCCAGGAATGGCCCATGAATCATAAACAAATTAAAGGAAAGCTGATATTGCATTGTTTTGTTTGTGAAGTGTTTTCAGTCCTGCCTGAATCCTTCATCAGACACATAAGAAAATGAGACAAGACGACAAAAGGGAGAGAGAGAGAGAGAGAGGAAAATCAAGATAAACAACACATGCAACTTGCCTGCAATGCTGCCATTCCTGTTATTCTAAATGCTTTAGAGTGATATTAAAAATGGGGGACACTGACTGACTTAGTAATTTGGCAGAAAGTGTTCTCAGTGGTTAGAGGGACTCTGGTTGGCTGAAGCAGCTGGGAGCTGGAATGGGAGGCTGACTGAATGGTTATGGTTTGGTAAAGCAATGTTTTCAAAAGTCACAAAATTGTTCAATCGAGAAGGAGACCATTTGGCCCATCGGGTGTGTCCCAGCTCTTCCGAAGAGAAATCTGGTACTTCAACTCCTCTTTCCCTGCATCCCTGCGATGTTTCTTTTCATTCAAATATTAATCCCGTTCGCCTTTGAAGGTTCCCCACGGAAACAGTATCCATCCCCCAATCAGGCATGGCACTCCAAATCCAAACCACGTGTTTCACCAAAATGCTCTGCCTCACGTCTCTGCTGCATCTTTTGCCAATCTCCCTGGATCTGGTGATGGGTTTTCAGTCACTCGGGATGGTTCCTCATTCCTCGCTTTGTACCATTGCTGGATAATACAAAACCCCTTCAGTGAATCTCCCCTTCGGCCTTTCTGCTCAAAGCAGAGGCACTGCACCTTCTGTCGTTGATCCAGGGATTCTCATCACTCCTGCTCGGAACATTCCATTAAATCTCTCATGCACCGTTTCCACAACCTCCACTTCCTTCCAGAAAGGGACAGCCTGGAGTTAGAGATAATCTTACCGAGTTTCACAAAATCAGGGAAGACCAATCACTTATTTCCTTCTTCAGAGAACTGAATGAAAGCTGGAAAGGAGGAATTTTTAGAGGAAAGGGGAATGAGCAGCAGAGTGGGATGAATTGGACAGCTCCTAAAAGAGTGAGAAGAGGCACAAGGAGCCAAATAGTGTGTTGGTGAAATTGTGGCAGGTTTGGAAGTTTACACACAGGAATACTGCAGGAAGCAGTCCGCTCCGAGAGAGAGAGAGAGAGAGAGCAGTTGGGTGTAACAGTGAGGGGTAAAGGTTGCCCAGTTTAATGCCAGTACCAGCTGACAGGTTTCCAGCGTTACAACACAAACATACGGCTCAGTGGTTCACAGTGTAGCTTTGATTGCTACCTTTCTACTAGTGTGCTGCATGGCACAGACATGATTCAGCTCACTGACTGCAGACCCACCCACTGTTCCCCACATTATCACAGCTTCTCCAGGATGGAAGATTCCTTCATCAGGAACCTGTCCACAGTGGGCAGCCCCACTCCTCCTGTCCAGTGCCCTGAGCACCAACACAACACCACACTCCCTGCCCATCACTGTCAGTCAACCTGACCTTCCCTGTCACATCACTGGGTCCAGCAGTGAGGCCTCCCCCGTACAAACTCGATCAGACTCACTGTGAAGAAAATTAACCAATTGACACTGACATGACACCTGCCAAAGGGAAAGTGCTTTGTAAACTGAAGTTAACAGCCTACCCTTGGAACTGAGGCAGAATTTAGCGTTCAGCATTTATCCAAGCGTTCTGATAATTCAGCAGAAAGTGAGTGCTGCACTGTCAGAGGGTCAGTACTGAGGGAGTGCCGCACTGTCCGAGGGTCAGTACTGAGGGAGTGCCGCACTGTCAGAGGGTCAGTGCTGAGGGAGTGCTGCACTGTCAGAGGGTCAGTACTGAGGGAGTGCCGCACTGTCAGAGGGTCAGTACTGAGGGAGTGCCGCACTGTCAGAGGGTCAGTGCTGAGGGAGTGCTGCACTGTCAGAGGGTCAGTACTGAGGGAGTGCCGCACTGTCCGAGGGTCAGTACTGAGGGAGTGCTGCACTGTCAGAGGGTCAGTACTGAGGGAGGGTCAGCACTGAGGGAGTGCTGCACTGTCGGAGGGTTAGTACTGAGGGAGTGCTGCACTGTCGGAGAGTCAGCACTGTATGTCATTTTTATGATGGAGATGGATAGCCTCTCGTTTGGAGAAGGTTATTGGGTATAAATGTCGAGTTTAAAACAGAAACAGAATTTGCACGACGCAATTAAATGTTGGTGCATTGGAGCAGTGTGGCCTCCTTGTGCTCCTCCACCTGAAGCCTTTCTGTTTGTTCCCTTCACTGTGTACCCAATCCTGGTTTTGTCCTGTCTCGTCAGATTGAGCTGTTCCGTTGTAGCTGGTGCCTGGTGCTGAGGCAGGCAGTGAGCGGGTGTGCTGACTTTGGGAAGGATGGTGGTGAGACAGAGTTAGTGAGGAGCTGCACACTCACAGCTCTGACAGATATAAAGAGGTGTGCCATGTGCAAGTGCACGCTCAGGTGCTCAGCTGTTGAGGATTGAGGCTTCTTCACGCACGATTAGGTGTTTAATTTTGGGTGGCCACACAGCTGGTGCTGATTGGACCTGAAGCAGCTGCTGACATGGCAGCCTCTGCTGCCCGCTCTTTGTAGGGGGGGGTCACAGAATCATTCACCCAAACTCTTGTTTTAATGATCCCTTCATTTTCTGCCCCATTACACTGACAGGTTCGCCTCTGTCCCCACCACCAGATCTCTGCCGCTACATGTCACGTACACAAAGCCTCTCAGACGGTCTCACCCACTGCCTGGGGTTTCTGCCCTGGCTACATTCCTCTCATGCAAACACTTCACAGAAAAGGCTCTTCTAGTGTCTGTGTCTGTGTGTGTGTGTGAGAGAGAGAGAGAGGGAGAGAGAGAGAGGGAGAGAGAATAAATAAATGCGTGTGAGAGAGGGAGGGAGAGTGAGTGAGTGTGTGAGAGAGGGAGGGAGAGTGAGTGTGTGTGTGTGAGAGAGGGAGGGAGAGTGAGTGAGTGTGTGTGTACACGTGTCCATGTGTGGGTGAGTGAGTGTGTGTCTCACGGTGGGCGGCACAGTGGTTAGCACTGCTGCCTCACAGCGCCTGAGATCCGGGTTCAATTCCTGACTCAGGCGACTGACTGTGTGGAGTTTGCACATTCTCCCCGTGTCTGTGTGGGTTTCCTCCGGGTGCTCCGGTTTCCTCCCACAGTCCAAAGATGTGCGGGTCAGGTGAATTGGCCATGGGAAATTGCCCCTCATGTTAGGTGACAGGGTAAATGTAGGGGTAGGGGTATGGGTGGGTTGTGCTTTGGCGGGTCGGTGTGGACTTGTTGGGCCGAAGGGCCTGTTTCCACACTGTAAGTAATCTTGTGTGTGTTGTGTGTGTGTAGTGTGTGTTGTGTGTTGTGTGTGTTGTGTGTGTTGTGTGTGTTGTGTGTGTTGTGTGTGTTGTGTGTGTTGTGTGTTGTGTGTGTTGTGTGTGGTGTGTGTGGTGTGTGTTGTGTGTGTGTGTGTTGTGTGTGTGTGTGTGTGTGTGAGAGAAAGAGAGGGAGGGAGGGAGAGTGAGTGTGTGTCTGCGTATGTGAGAGAATGAGTGAGAATGTGTATGAGTGTGTGTGTGAGTGAGTGTGTATGGTGTGTGTGTTAGAGAGTCTATGTGTATATGAGAGAGTGTGTGAGTGGGTGTGGGTGTGAGAGAGTGTGTGTGTGATTCTGTCTGTGTGTATGTCTGTGTGTGTGTGTGTTGTTGTGGAGAGTAGCAGGGTGACCCAGTGGCCTTCTCCTTGCTATGATTCAGTGCCTCCTGGTCACAGCTTCTCTTGGTATCTCAATCAGATGCCAGCGCATTCCTGGTGTCTGTGTAGTGGGAGTTCTGGGAAGGTAATCTCAGGAATAGGAGGCTCTTAGTCTCTGAAAGAACTCCCAGTTGGATATTTAACTCACACATAGACAGTCACTGCACTGGTATGACCAGGGAACCTTTCAGAAGAGGCAGTGTCATTCCTGATGAAGGGCTTATGCCCGAAACGTCGAATTTCCTATTCCTTGGATGCTGCCTGACCTGCTGTGCTTTAACCAGCAACACATTCTCAACAGTGTCTGAGTCCTGACAATAAACACACAATAGAATAGAATAGAATCCTGACAGTGTGGAAACAGGCCCTTCGGCCCAACAAGCCCACTCTGACCCTCCAAACAGTAATCCACCCAGACCCATTCCCCTATCCTACTATCCCACATTTACTCCTGACTAATGCACCTAACCTGCACACCCCTGAACACTCTGGGCAATTTAGCATGGCCAATCCACCCTGACCCGCACATCTTTGGATTGTGGGAGGAAACCGGAGCACCCGGAGGAAACCCACACAGACACAGGGAGAATGTGCAAACTCCACACTTGGGCAATTCAGCTTTGAGTGTTGGGGAATTCAAAAATATTTAAGAACTGTCAGGCATAAGTTGTGTGGAAGAGTAAATTATGAATAATAATTCAATGCAAAACAAGAGAATGGCAAAGACCACCTGAGGAGGAGAGGTCGCTGTGATAGTCTTTATATTAGGCCTCTATTATACTGGTAGGTCCCAGAGCACAATGTGACATATTTCACCGAATCCCACACAGAAACGGAGATACCTGGTCACCGAGAGACTTGGCAAGATGAAGGTTCCAAAGCAAGTAAGAAATGTGGAGGGGTTTGGGCAGGGAATCCCAGGGAGAGAGAGATCCAAGTTTACATTGCGAGTCTGCATCTGATGTGGAGTCATTCCTGACTCAAAACATTAACTCTCTCTCCACAGATGCTGGAAGACATGCTGAGCCCGTTCAGCAACCTGTGTGTTCATTGATAACTTCCGTGGCAGTATTTGACCTCGGTTCAGGATTTTACTGCCAGGATAATAGTGTTTGCTGCAGGAACTGGGGATTTCAGTGCTGCATGAGTCACAGCTGGTCAGACAGGGAGCTGATGTGACATTATGGACATTATTGACATGCCTACAAACCACCCAGTCATCTCAGTTAAAGCTAAACATTGCCCTAAACAATGAAGTAATGTCTCACACCTGGTATCTCACTCACACTGACAATCACAGCCATTAAGGAGGTTTCACAAAGACTGTTCAGTCATCACCAAAACCTAATCACATACCTTTCAGGGATTAAATCAAGAGTAACAGAAATAGACTGCAGATGGCAATTTATAGGCCTCTCTCATTCAATTAAAAAGTATTTGTATCACTTGATTAGATTCCAATCTGTAACTCACTCCCGGGGAATCTGTTACTCTGTATATAAACCACCCCAAACCCCTCGATTAGATTCTGGTCTGTAACTCCCTCCCGGAGAGCTGTTATTCTGTATATAGACCGCGCCGAACCCCTCGATTAGATTCCAGTCTGTAACTCCCGCCCGCGGTATCTGTTATTCTGTATATAAACCACGCCGAACCCCCCCGATTAGATTCCAGTCTGTAACTCCCTCCCGGGGAGTGGTTACTCTGCATATAAACCACCTCGAACCCTCGATTAGATTCTAGTCTGTAACTCCCTCCCGGGTATCTGTTATTCTGTACATAAACCACCCCGAACCCCTCGATTAGATTTCCAGCCTGTAACTCCCTCCCGAGTATTTGTTATTCTGTACATAAACCACCCCGAACCTCTCGATTAGATTCTAGTCTGTAACTCCCTCCCGGGGTATCTGTTATTCTGTATGTAAACCACCCCGAACCTCTCGATTAGATTTTAGTCTGTAACTCCCTCCCGGGGTATCTGTTATTCTGTATGTAAACCACCCCGAACCCCTCGATTAGATTCCTGTCTGTAACACCCTCCCGGGGAGCAGTTACTCTGTATATAAACCCCTCCGAACCCCTCGATTAGATTCCAGTCTGTAACTCCCTCCAAGGGAGCGGTTACTCTGTGGTATTCATGGTCCTGCAGACCCCTGACTGCCTGCTCTCGCTGATCGATTGGATGGATATGCCTTCCTTCCGTCTGCCTGAAGCAAGCTGATGGAACCCAGATGTTTACCAGCCCTTTGCTGGGCCCTAGCTCTCAGTGAGTGTCCATTGAACTGCCTGATCGATGGGGAACAAGGTGCTGGAGCCCAGTGTCTCTCCCTGAACTGGACTTGGGTTCAGAGTGTGAAGGAGGGCGGTCCACAGGGATGTCTGTGGGATTCAGTTCCACCAGTGCCTGAAACAATCTCTGCTCAACCACGGACAGTACAGCTCCATTCGGTTCAAACACAGCTCCCTCATAGGCATCAGAAAGAGGCAATGATTATAACTTAATACCTCATGTCTGACAATTCAAATATATTTTGTCTTGAAATTTATAAAAGTGGATAAATCCCGAGTACCTGATCAGGTGTACCGGAGAACTCAGTGGGAAGCTAGGAAAGTGATTGCTGGGCCTCTTGCTGAGATATTTGTATCATCGATAGTCACAGGTGAGGTGCCGGAAGATTGGAGGTTGGCAAATGTGGTGCCACTGTTTAAGAAGGGAGGTAAAGACAAGCCAAGGAACTATAGACCGGTGAGCCTGACCTCGGTGGTGGGCAAGTTATTGGAGGGAATCCTGAGGGACAGGATGTACATGTATTTGGAAAGGCAAGGACTAATTAGGGATAGTCAACATGGCTTTGTGCATGGGAAATCATGTCTCATTAACTTGATTGAGTTTTTTGAGGAAGTATCAAAGAGGATTGATGAGGGCAGAGCAGTGGATGTGATCTACGTGGACTTCAGTAAGGCGTTTGACAAGGTTCCCCATGGGAGACTGATTAGCAAGGTTAGATCTCACGGAATACAGGGAGAACTAGCCATTTGGATACAGAACTGGCTCAAAGGTAGAAGACAGAGAACGTTGAACAGTCCAGTGCAGTACAGGCCCTTCTCCCCGTGCTGTTGCGCCGACCTGTGAAATTGATCGGAAGCCCATCTAACCTATAATATTCTATTCCTATCCATATGCTTATCCAACGCCCAGTTAAATGCCTTAAAGCTGACGAGTCTACTACTGTTGCAGGCAGTGCACTCCACGCCCTACTACTCTCTGAGTAAAGAAACTACCTCTGACATCTGTCCTGTATCTATCACCCCTCAATTTAAAGCTATGCCCCCTTGTGCTCACCATCACCATTCTTGGAAAAAGGCTCTCCCTGTCCACCCTATCTAACCCGCTGATTATCTTATATATCTCTATTAAGTCACCTCTCAACCTTCTTCTCTCCAATGAAAACAGCCTCGCATCCCTCAGCCTTTCCTCATAAAATTAACCTTTCCATTCCAGGCAACATCCTAGTAAATCTCCTCTGAACCCTTTCCAAAGCTCTCACATCCTTCCTATAATGCAGTGACCAGAACTTTATGCAATGCTGCAGGTACGGCCTTATCAGTGTGTTGTACAGCTGCAGCATGACCTTGTGGCTCCGAAACTCAATCCCCTGACCAATAAACGCCAACACACCATATGCTGCCTCAACAATCCTATCAACCTGGGTGGCAACTGTCAGGGATTTATGCACCTGGACACGGAGATCTCTCTGTGTAAAAAATGAGGTCTGCAGATGCTGGAGATCACAGCTGAAAATGTGTTGCTGGTCAAAGCTCAGCAGGCCAGGCAGCATCTCAGGAATAGAGAATTTGACGTTTCAAGCATAAGCCCTTCATCATCTCTCTGTTCATCTACACTGCCAAGACCTTTACCATGAGCCCAGTACTCTGCATTCCTGTTACTCCTTCTGAATTGAACTACCTCACACTTTTCCGCATTAACCTCCATTTGCCACTTCTCAGCCCAGCTCTGCATCTTTAATTATGTCCCTCTGCAACCCACAACATGCTTCGGCACTATCCACAACTCTGCCTACCTGAGTGTCATCCACAAATTTACTAACCCATCCTTCTACGCCCTCATCCAGGTCATTTACAAAAGTGGCAAAACAAAAGACAGAGGGTGGTGGTGGAGGGTTGTTTTTCAGACTGGAGGCTGTGACCGGTGGAGTGCCACAAGGATCAGTGCTGGGTCCTCTACTTTTTGTCATTTATATAAATGATTTGGATGCGAGCATAGGAGGTACAGTTAGTAAGTTTGCAGATGACACCAAAATTGGAGGTGTAGTGGACAGTGAAGAAGGTTACCTCAGATTACTACAGGATCTGGACCAGATGGGCCAATGGGCTGAGAAGTGGCAGATAGAGTTTAATTCAGATAAATGCAAGGTGCTGCATTTTGGGAAAGCAAATCTTAGCAGGACTTATACACTTAATGGTAAGGTCCTAGGGAGTGTTGCTGAACAAAGAGACCTTGGAATGCAGGTTCATAGCTCCTTGAAAGTGGAGTCACAGGTAGATAGGATAGTGAAGAAGGCGTTTGGTATGCTTTATTGGTCAGAGTATTGAGTACAGGAGTTGGGAGGTCATGTTGTGGCTGTACAGGACATTGGTTAGGCCACTGTTGGAATATTGCGTGCAATTCTGGTCTCCTTCCTATCGGAAAGTTGTCGTGAATCTTGAAAGGATTCAGAAAAGATTTACAAGGATGTTGCCGGGTTGGAGGATCTGAGCTACAGGGAGAGGCTGAACAGACTGGGACTGTTTACCCTGGAGCATTGGAGGCTGAGGGGTGACCTTATAGAGGTTTACAAAATCATGAGAGGCATGGATAGGATAAATAGGCAAAGTGTCTTCCCTGGGGTCGTGGAGTCCAGAACTAGAGGGCATAGGTTTAGGGTGAGAGGGGAAAGTATAAAAGGGGCGTAAGGGGCAACATTTTCACGCAGAGGATGGTACGGGTATGGAATGAGCTGCCAGAGGAGGTGGTGGAGGCTGGTACAATTGCCTCCAAGAGGCATTTGGATGGGTATATGAATGGGAAGGGTTTGGAGGGATATGGGCCGGGTGCTGGCAGGTGGGACTAGATTGGGTTGGGATATCTGGTCGGCATGGACGGGTTGGAACAAAGGGTCTGTTTTCGTGCTGTCCATCTCTGACTCTATGACTGTCTGTTGAGTTGAAACTTTGAATAGTCCAAAATGAATAACACATCAGTTTGAAGAGGTTAGTGGAGAAAATTCCTCTTTCAATTCAATTCAAGATCAGAGCAGATCTGTGTATGTTAGCAACCCCGCCCTCACACCCTCTGACTAATTCACTCAGCTGGAGGGATAAAAATAATCTGTAAATACACAAGAGCTCTGCCAAGATCTAACTCCAAAATAAACAGCACACCAGGTTCCTGGGACTCTCTCCTGGTCTCAGATCCTGTTCGAATGAGTGACTCAACTGCTGGGACTCTGCTGGTCTCAGCTGCTGGTCACCTTTGCAAGTTCAGGGTTTCTGGGAGTTTCACATCCCATGAAGTGCGTTTCCACGGTAACACTATAAGCACCATCCCATGGCTGCTGAATTCCTTTAATACCTTCACGCACATTAGAAGCCTGTGCTGTTCAGTTTCAGGTCAGATAAATAACACTGAATCTAATAAAGCAGCATTGGAAATGGTCCCTTGTTCATGAAGAAGACGGTATCCTCACTGCCAGTCTCAATAGGCCACCAGCAAGCTAATGTACATCCTTAATAGGATAACATAAAAGATCATTATATTAATAGGAAGGAATTAAATTAAATTAAGAACATTTATTGAGAGCTGAACCACGGTTTGCCTGCGTCTGCTGCCTGTTGCAGTGAGGTAAGGTCTCGGGATATCTGTGACACTAGGTCTATTCCAATTGGAGATGAAGGCAGTTAGAGCTGGGATACAGTCACTCCTCATTTCAAACTCACAGCTGCTCTGAGACATTACTGAGGGAGATGGGCATCACAGGCTCTGTCTGTCCCTAATTGCCCTGGAGAATGTGTTGGTGAGCTGCTGCAGATCTTGGAGGCTGGACAGAGCCATCGTTTCTCCAGTCTCTTCCCAGAAGGTGAAGCTGCAGCACCCGTACCCTTTCCAGTGAATCAGCCTCCCGTTTCCTCTGGCTCACCTCACAGGGCACAGCCTCAAGGCACAGCCATTCAGCCCCTCCAACCGGCTCCACCATCAGTTAGATCATGGCTGATCTGCAGTCCTGCGCTCTATTTCCCCACGTTTGTCCTACATTCCTCAAAACATGAACCCAACAACAAACAATTAGATTGATTACTTACAGTGCGGAAACAGGCCCTTCGGCCCAGCAAGTCCATATCGGCTCTCCGAAGAGCAACCCACCCAGACCCATTCCCCTACATTTACCCCTTCACCTAACACTACCGGCAATTTAGCGTGGCCAATTCACCTGACCCGCACATTTTGGGACAGTGGGAGGAAACCAGAGCACACGGGGAGAATGTGCAAACTCCACACAGAGGTGGGAATTGAACCTGGGTCTCTGGCACTGTGAGGCAGCAGTGCTAACCACTGTGCCACCGTGCCACCCTCAATTACTAGGGGAGGTGATGGCCAAGATGGCGAGACTATTAATCCAGGGATCTGGGTTCAAATCCCATCGGGCTGCTGGTGGAATTTGAAGTTTGGAATTGAGTCTAATGATGACAATGCAATTGTTGGGGGATAACCCATCTGGTTCACCATGTGCGATGGGGAAGGAGGGTACCATCCTTACCTGGTCTGGCCTACATGTGACCCCAGACCCACAGCATTGCGGTTGATTCTTAACTGCCCCCAGGGTATTAGGGATGGGCAATGAATGCTGGCCTGGCCTCGAAATAATCTAATGTACACCCAAGGTCAGCAGCTGTGTGAGTTACAGACTCCCCTTATCTTCTCTATGAAGACATGCTGCACATTAGAATCTCATTCTCTGCTTTTCTAGTCAGACCCACCAAAGGAAATAGCTTTTCTCTCTCCAACCTTTCAATCAACTCACTCTCAGGTCCTCCCAACTGAAGGATATCTAACTCCAATATCAAAGACAGCCAGTTGCCATGACTTAACCCTCGAAATCCTGTCAGAGACATGGATGATATCAATAACAAGGTTTTGTTGCTGCTTTGTGGGGCATTGGTGAGACCACAGTAACGTACTGTGCACAGTCTGGGTCTGTGTCCGAAAGGAGAGATGATTTGGACTGGGTGTTGACAACCACCTGATGAAGGAGCAGCGCTCTGAAAGCTCGGGCTTCCAATTAAACCTGTTAGACTATAACCTGGTGTTGTATCCTTACAGAGAGACATACTGTACATTAGAACCAGATCACAGAAGGTTGCCTTGGCTAATTCCTTCCATGAGGGATTGTTTAGATGAGGGGAGGTTGGGCAGGTTCCTTTGGAGTTTGGAAGATTGGGAGGTGATCCCATTGAACTGTGTAAAAACCTGGATGCTGACTGATTGTTTGTTTTCAAGAACTGGGCGGGACAGTTTCAAGGTAAGGCTCGCCCATTTAACACAAATGGCCATTGTCTTTGCAATGGTGTTTCTCGGTGAGCTAGGCTGGGCCACTGAATAGATTCCAGGTTGATTAGAGAGATTTTTGATGAACAAGAGGGAGGTGGGAGCTGACAGGGAGATGGGGGTAAGGGCCTTTGATAATCCTGGAGGAAGGGGCTGTGTTTCTGAATGTTGTAGCTCTGCCCCTAGCAGGGGCCTTGTCAGGAGGAAGAAGGTGCTTATGTTCGGGTGAGATGTGAAGGCTCTGTTATGGCGATCGAGAGTTACAAGTTAGCCAGGAATGACCTGTATAGAGAACTAAGAAGAGCCAGGAGGGGACATGAGAAGTCGTTGACAGATAGGATTAAGGAAAACCCGAAAGTTTTCTATAGGTATATAAGGGATAAATGGGCCTGATGGGATTTATCCTTGGATTCTCTGGGGAGCCAGGGAGGAGATTGCAGAGCCTTTGACTTTGATCTTTATGTCATCATTGTCGGCAGGTGTAGTGCCAGAAGACTGGAGGAGAGTAAATGTTATTCCCTTGTTTAAGGGGAGTCAAGACAATCCTGTAATTATAGGCCAGTGAGCCTTACTTTGGTTGTGGGTAAGGTGTTGGAAAAGGTTATAAGAGATAGGATCCTTCATCTGGAAAGGAATAATTTGACTAGGGATAGTCACCACGGTTTAGTGAAGGGTAGGTCGTGCCTCACTAACCTTACTGAGTACTTTGAGAAGATGACAAAACAGATGGATGAGGGTAAAGCAGTTGATGTGGTGTATATGAACTTCAGTAAAGATTTTGATAAGATTCCACACTGTAGGCTATTGCACAAAATTTGGAGGTGTGGGATTGAGGGTGATATATTTGGATCAGACATTGACTAGCTGAAAGAAGACAGAGGGAAATGGACAAAGGTTGATGGGAAATATACATCCTGGAGCTCAGTTACCAGTGGTGTGCTGCAAGGGTCTGTTTTGGGGCCACTGCTGTTTGTCATTTTATAAATGATCTGGAGGTGGGCGTAGAAGGATGGGTTAGTAAATTTGCAGACGACACTAAGGTAGGCAGAGTTGTGGATAGTGCCGAAGGATGCTATGGGTTACAGAGGGACATAGAGCTGGGCTGAGAGGTGGCAAATGGAGTTTAATGCAGAGAAGTGTGAGGTAGTTCACTTAAGAAGAAGTGACAGGAATGCAGATTACTGGGATAATGGTAAAAGTCTTGGCAGTGTAGATGAACAGAGAGATCTCCGTGTCCAGGTGCATAAATCCCTGACAGTTGCCACCCAGGTTGATAGGATTGTTGAGGCAGCATATGGTGTGTTGGCGTTTATTGGTGGGGGAATTGAGTTTCGGAGCCACAAGGTCATACTTCAGTTGTACAAGACACTGGTGCGGCCGCACCTGGAGTATTGTGCATAGTTCTGGTCACTGCATTATAGGAAGCATGTGGGAGCTTTTGGAAAGGGTTCAGAGGAGAGTTACTGGGATGTTGCCTGGAATGGAAGGAAGGATTTATGAGGAAAGGCTGAGGGAACGGAGGGAACTGAGGCTGTTTTTGTTGGAGCGAAGAAGGCAGAGAAGTGTCTTAATTCAGACATATAAGATAATCAGAGGGTTAGATAGGGTGGACAGGGAGGGCCTTTTTTCTTGGATGGTGATGGCTAGCACAAGGGGACATAGCTTTAAATTGAGGGGTGATAGATATAGGACAGATGTCAGAGGTAGTCTCTTTACTCAGAGAGTAGTAGGAATGACCTGCCTGAACAGGAGGAGACTTGCCGACATTAAGAGCATTTAAATGGGCATTGGGCATACATATGGATAACAATGGAATGGGTTAGATGGGCATCAGATTATTTCCACAGGTCAGCACAATAGAGGGCTGAAGGACCTGTGCTGTTCTGTAATGTTCCATGTTCTGTGTTCTATGTTCTATGCAATTTAGTCCTCTTCCCCAACTCAATCACAATCAATGTTTTTCTCTTTGCTGCATCCCACTTCACTTAAAAAGCAGGCACTGGATAAGAATTAAGGAGCTAGATACAGAGAAGGAATTTTATTACTTCCTAATCTCAAAGAAAAGAATCTGAGATTGCAGCTGTTTATTTAATGTCTTGTATCCTCAGCAGTTGATGATATTTGTAGAATCCTTGAGTTCTAAGTGAATGGATGTATCTTCAACTCGCTTTATGACTGTTCGTAGCCTTTGAGAAGGCAGAAAAACAGGGTGTTAGAGAGACAGAGAGAGAGAGAGAGAGAGTCTCCTAGCCCCTGCTTTTAAACCAATGTCTGCAGTTCTATCAAGCAATGACTGAAATGTTGTTGAAATGTTGTTCTGAGTCTGACTCCATTGTCTTTCCAGAGTAGGTCTTTACAGGTGATCATCTGATCCAAAGTTAAAAATCACACAACACCAGGTTATAGTCCAACAGGTTTATTTGGAAGCACTAGCTTTCGGAGCGCTGCTCCTTCATCAGGTAGTTGTGGAGCAGGATCATAAGACACAGAATCACAGTGTCATGCATGCACCTGAAATGATATAGTGAACAAATCTAGATTGCTGTTAAGTATTTCATCTTTTAGAATGGGTTGCAGGTTTTGGTTCATTAATATGTAAATCCCAGAACTACTTTCAAATCACATTCTCCAGATAACTTAAGGTTTTATCTGAAAAAGTGACATTTCAGCTCAGACAATGTATTAAAGGTGTGAGGTTAGAGGACCATCAATTTTTAATTTTCATCATCTGGTTTTAATTTCTGAAACCTTCCATGGAAAAAAAATGGCTTTCAAAACGGAAGAAACATGGACATAAAATAGTTATATTGATCAGCTGACCACATTTTGAAGCAAATTCAGGAAACTCATGTTGGTAAAATCAAAGTTGTGTAAATTGAAGTTACCATTTTACCTAAAGGTATCAAAACTTGTCAACTCAGTCAGCATCAAGAAATTCACATCACTTGGTTCACTTTACAGTTGGAGAAAGTGAGGACTACAGATACAGGAGATCAGAGTCAAATTGATGGTCCATTTTTTAACCTCTTTCATAAAAGTTACTCCCCATCCGATGTGTTCTAATTGTATTTATTTACCTCTTGTGGGACCTGAAAAAAGACTTCTGAAAATCCAAATATACCACATTCATGGGTTTCTCTTATCTACTCTGCTGGTGACATTCTCAAAAAGCTCAAGCAGGTTTGTTGAGCAGGAGTTCCCTTTTAGAAATCCATCTTCACTGGGTCTAATCACAGCATTGTTTTGAAGAGTCCTGTTATCATATCCTTTATAAGAGCCCGCTCCTTATTCCTGACAGCGGGCTGGCAGCCCTGCACTTGCTTATTTATTTTTCGTTTTTCAATAGTAGGATTACCTTTGCCATTTTCCAAACTTCAGGAATTATTCTTGAACTGATGGGACTGAAAGGTGATCATCAAGCTCTGCTTATGCCCTTGGGAACGTCAGTCACTGGGCTGATGGATATGTCAAATTTCAATCTCATTCATTTATCCAGGTCAATCACTTCATTGTTCATTCCTCATCCTCAATAATTCCTTGGAATTGAATTATTTCTCTGAGATATCTTGTACCTTACTATGTGAAGATAAACATAAAGTAATTATTTGGCTTCATGATCATTTTCTGATGATAAATTCTCCTGTCTCTGCCTGGAATGGATTGCATATTACTGTTCTCTCTTTCCCTGTAGAAGCTTTTACAGGCTGCTTTTATGTTTCTTACCAGTTTGCATTCATTTTCTATTATTTTCTTTTTCAGTTCATTGGCTTTCTTTCATTCCATTCTAAAATGCCCTTAGTCCTCAGCTTTATTAATTTTACAAGTCTCATCCTTTGATCTAAATCAATCTTAAATTTCCTTCATTAATTTACTTCTCCTGTTGGGTTTTTATTTCATAAAGTAACGTAGGTTTGTTAAACCAAATATTAATTCATGAAATACTAACCAATTGCCCCTCTACCACCCAACTTTTTAAAATACTTTCCCAACCTTCCCTTTATACCTTTGTAGTTTTCTTTGGATCAAACTGCATCATTTTCAAACTTCAGGAAAATTCCATCATATTGTGGTGACTCTTTCCAAAATGCTCTTTCACAGCAAAAGATCATTTGTTTATCATTTCTCATTGCATAATTGTACATGGGAAACAGCCTGTTTCCTAGTTAGTTACATAACACACTGATTCTAGAAACCATCTTGTACACAATCCAGAAATTCATCCTCCATAACAAAGCAGCAAAGTTCCTTTTCCTCATGAGCCAATGACAAGGAACACAGTCTCAGGGGGATACGGGGGAAACTATTTCAGTCTAAGATGAGGAAAGATTGCTTCACTCAGAGGGTAGTGAGCCTGTGGAATTCTCTATCACAGAAGGCTCTCCAGGCCAAGTCACTGAATGTATTCAAGAAAGAGAAAGACAATTAGAGTCATAGAGATGTACAGCATGGAAACAGACCCTTCGGCCCAACTCATCCATGCTGACCAGATATCCCAACCCAATCTAGTCCCACCTGCCAGCACCTGACCCATATCCCTCCAAACCCTTCCTATTCATATAGCCATCCAAATGCCTCTTAAATGTTGCAATTGTACCAGCCTCCACCACTTCCTCTGGCAGCTCATTCCATACACACACCACCCTCTGGGGAGGAAGTGGGAATATGGAGGTGAGAGAGTGGATCAGACGCGATTATATTGAATGGCAGAGCAGCATAAAAGGGCTGAATGGCCTCCTCCTGTTCCTAGTGTCTATGTGTGTACGACCCAGCCTGTCGATATTTGTGGGTGTGCAGTGAGATCAGTGTGTGATAAGCGGTGTGGGCTGAATCGATCTGTTTCGAGCTGGCTCTGCTTTGTCCTGGTTGTCCGCTGGGTTCCTGTCCCTGAGGTGAATACAGCACACACGCTGAGTGGCAGTGACACTCATTACACTCTCTGTGATAAGCGGCGGTTTAAACTGGCCTGAGGGCAGCTCGGCCGCAAAGAAGTGTCATTATCACAGCCACTCACACTGAGTGACATAGACTGGCAGCTCCAGTCTTACTCTGCTACTGCAGGGGCTCGCTGGGAGAGGGCTCAATCTCCCTGAGAATAAGCTGCTGTTCCAGTGAGAGCAGGAAGGCAGTCACTTGGTGTGGACTGGACACTGTTCTGAATGGGTTGCCTCTTTGTTCTCTCACATTCACAATCACCTGGTCTGTTATATTCCTGAGCAGCACACTCACTCCCCAGCGAAGTGTGTGAGTAGCTGCCAGTGAGTAGCTCTCCATCCCTGGCGAGGTCACCAGCCTGTGGTCCAATTCAGCACAAGCAGTGCTGTCCCAGTGGGAACTCTACTGGCATCACATTCCCCCAAAAGCCCCCTCCCCACTACCTACAGCCAGCAGCAAAGCAACATGCCCTCTCGGGCTGAGCTGGCAAACAGAGGGGCATCTGCACCACAGCCCGCCCCACCCTGCAGAGACTGCAATCCGTTTGTCAATGAGCATTAACTAGTCTTTGTGGAAATCCAATAAAATTGAGATTTGCCTGTGAAAGTACAAACAGGCCTTTCTGCAGTGACGAAGCAGTGCTATTGATTGCATTGGAATGACTGCAGGGTTGGACAGCCGTTAGATCTTCATTATAGCCCAACGTGCAATTATTCAATAAACCAGGCAACAGCAAAACACCACCCTGAGTGAGAGAGACGGCTCTCCGGCTCCATTTCAGACACAGCTGGCTGTTCCCAGCTCATTCCGAAAACAGAACAAGGAGCAAGATCAGCTCCAGCCGAGAGTCACAAATGCTCTGGACACAGCTTCCTCAAACCCTTCCCCTACCGTTCTCCCAGTCCCACGTGTTTTTGCTTCAAAATGCTGCTAGTTCCTGTTGTTTTGTGGGTTTTGGGGTTAATGTGGGATGGGGGATACAGGATGTAACCACAGCAAACAGGATGGAGCACCCTCCCGCCCGGTCAGTGAGTTGGAGCTGTGTTTGAGTGTGGTGTCAGTGTTTGAGATGGCCCTTCCTTCACTCTGGGCAGGAACTCAACCCCAAAACTCCTGGACGTAACCATCTGGAACAAAGCCAAACACCAAAGGTAAATGTTAGAGATTTGGGGCACCGTCATCTTCGCAAAATCAAGCTGCAACCACAGGACACTGTACCCAAGTATTTTCACTCAGCAAACCTGAAACAGTCAATGACTGTTCTGATTGGTCAAATGGAGTGAGCCATGTCCCAGTGCACATCCCAATCACCTCACAGTCAGATAGCCAGCACTCTAAATCCGCAACCAAAACACTTCGCCGCACTGTCAGAGGGTCAGTACTGAGGGAGTGTCGCACTGTCAGAGGGTCAGTACTGAGGGAGTCTCGCACTGTCAGAGGGTCAGTACTGAGGGAGTGCCGCACTGTCAGAGAATCAGTACTGAGGGAGTGTCGCACTGTCAGAGGGTCAGTGCTGAGGGAGTGCTGCACTGTCAGAGGGTCAGTACTGAGGGATTGCTGCACTGTCAGAGGGTCAGTACTGAGGGAGTGCCACACTGTCAGAGGGTCAGTACTGAGGGAGTGCTGCACTGTCAGAGGGTCAGTACTGAGGGAGTGCCGTACTGTCATGGGTCAGTACTGAGGGAGTGCCGCACTGTCAGAGGGTCAGTGCTGAGGGAGTGCTGCACTGTAGGAGGGTCAGTACTGAGGGAGTGCCGCACTGTCAGAGGGTCAGTGCTGAGGGAGTGCCGCAGTGTCAGAGGGTCAGTGCTGAGGGAGTGCTGCACTGTCAGAGGGTCAGTCCTGAGGGAGTGCCGCACTGTCAGAGGGTCAGTACTGAGAGAGTGCCGCACTCTCAGAGGGTCAGTACTGAGGGAGTGCCCCATTGTCGGAGGGTCTATACTGATGTAGTGCCACACTGTCACAGGGTCAGTACTGAGGGAGTGCCGCACTCTAGGAGGGTCAGTACTGAGGGAGTGTCGCACTGTCGGAGGGTCAGTACTGTTGGGGTGCGGCACTGTCAGGCCGTTAGTACTGAGGGAGTGCTGCACTGTCGGAGGGTCAGTACTGATGGAGTGCCACACTGTCAGAGGGTCAGTACTGAGGGAGTGCCGCACTGTCAGAGGGTCAGTACTGAGGGAGTGCCGCACTGTCAGAGGGTCAGTGCTGAGGGAGGGCCGCACTGTCAGAGGGTCAGTACTGAGGGAGTGCTGCATTGTCAGAGGGTCAGTGCTGAGGGAGTGCCGCACTGTCAAAGGGTCAGTACTGAGGGAGTGCCACACTTCAGAGGGTCAGTACTGAGGGAGTGCCGCACTGTCAGAGGGTCAGTACTGAGGGAGTGCTGCACTGTCAGAGGGTCAGTACTGAGGGAGTGCTGCACTGTCAGTGGGTCAGTACTAAGGGGGAGCTGCACTGTCAGAGGGTCAGTTCTGAGGGAGGGCCGCACTGTAGAGGGTCAGTGCTGAGGGAGTGCCGCATTGTCAGAGGGTCAGTGCTGAGGGAGTGCCGCACTGTCAGAGAGTCAGTGCTGAGGGAATGCCGCACTGTCAGAGGGTCAGTACTGAGGGAGGGCCTCACTGTCAGAGGGTCAGTACTGAGGGAGTGCTGCACTGTCAGAAGGTCAATACTGAGGGTGTGCGGCACTGTCAGGCGGTCAATACTGAGGGAGTGCCGTACTGTCAGAGGGTCAGCACTGCGGGAGTGCCGCACTGTCAGAGGGTCAGTGCTGAGGGAGTGCGGCACTGTCAGAGGGTCAGTGCTGAGGGAGTGCCGCACTGTCGGAGGGTCAGTACTGAGGGAGTGCTGCACTGTCAGAGGGTCAGTACTGAGGGAGTGCCGCACTGTCGGAGGGTCAGTACTGAGGGAGTGCCGCACTGTCGGAGGGTCAGTACTGAGGGAGTGCTGCACTGTCAGAGGGTCAGTACTGAGGGAGTGCCGCACTGTCAGAGGGTCAGTGCTGAGGGAGTGCGGCACTGTCAGAGGGTCAGTACTGAGGGAGTGCCGCACTGTCGGACGGTCAGTACTGAGGGAGTGCTGCACTGTCAGAGGGTCAGTACTGAGGGAGTGCCGCACTGTCGGACGGTCAGTACTGAGGGAGTGCCGTACTGTCAGAGGGTCAGTACTCAGGGAGTGCTGCACTGTCAGAGGGTCAGTACTGAGGGAGTGCCGCACTGTCAGAGGGTCAGTACTGAGGGAGTGCTGCACTGTCAGAGGGTCAGTACTGAGGGAGTGCTGCACTGTTGGACGGTCAGTACTGAGGGAGTGCCGCACTGTCGGACGGTCAGTACTGGGGGAGTGCCGTACTGTCAGAGGGTCAGTACTGTGGGAGTGCTGCACTGTCAGAGGGTCAGTGCTGAGGGAGTGCCGCACTGTCAGAGGGTCAATGCTGAGGGATTGCTGCACTGTCAGAGGGTCAGTACTGAGGGAGTGCCACACTGTCAGAGGGTCAGTACTGAGGGAGTGCTGCACTGTCAGAGGGTCAGTACTGAGGGAGTGCCGTACTGTCATGGGTCAGTACTGAGGGAGTGCCGCACTGTCAGAGGGTCAGTGCTGAGGGAGTGCTGCCCTGTCAGAGGGTCATTACTGAGGCAGTGCTGCACTGCCAGAGGGTCAGTGCTGAGGGAGTGCCGCACTGTCAGAGGGTCAGTGCTGAGGGAGTGCTGCACTGTCAGAGGGTCAGTCCTGAGGGAGTGCCGCACTGTCAGAGGGTCAGTACTGAGAGAGTGCCGCACTCTCAGAGGGTCAGTACTGAGGGAGTGCCCCATTGTCGGAGGGTCTATACTGATGTAGTGCCACACTGTCACAGGGTCAGTACTGAGGGAGTGCCGCACTCTCAGAGGGTCAGGACTGAGGGAGTGTCGCACTGTCGGAGGGTCAGTACTGTTGGGGTGCGGCACTGTCAGGCCGTTAGTACTGAGGGAGTGCTGCACTGTCGGAGGGTCAGTACTGATGGAGTGCCACACTGTCAGAGGGTCAGTACTGAGGGAGTGCCGCACTGTCAGAGGGTCAGTACTGAGGGAGTGCCGCACTGTCAGAGGGTCAGTACTGAGGGAGGGCCGCACTGTCAGAGGGTCAGTGCTGAGGGAGTGCTGCACTGTCAGAGGGTCAGTGCTGAGGGAGTGCCGCACTGTCAGAGGGTCAGTACTGAGGGAGTGCCACACTTCAGAGGGTCAGTACTGAGGGAGGGCCTCACTGTCAGAGGGTCAGTACTGAGGGAGTGCTGCACTGTCAGTGGGTCAGTACTAAGGGGGAGCTGCACTGTCAGAGGGTCAGTTCTGAGGGAGGGCCGCACTGTAGAGGGTCAGTGCTGAGGGAGTGCCGCATTGTCAGAGGGTCAGTGCTGAGGGAGTGCCGCACTGTCAGAGAGTCAGTGCTGAGGGAATGCCGCACTGTCAGAGGGTCAGTACTGAGGGAGGGCCTCACTGTCAGAGGGTCAGTACTGAGGGAGTGCTGCACTGTCAGAAGGTCAATACTGAGGGTGTGCGGCACTGTCAGGCGGTCAATACTGAGGGAGTGCCGTACTGTCAGAGGGTCAGTACTGCGGGAGTGCGGCACTGTCAGAGGGTCAGTGCTGAGGGAGTGCCGCACTGTCAGAGGGTCAGTGCTGAGGGAGTGCGGCACTGTCAGAGGGTCAGTGCTGAGGGAGTGTCGCACTGTCGGAGGGTCAGTACTGAGGGAGTGCCGCACTGTCAGAGAGTCAGTGCTGAGGGAATGCCGCACTGTCAGAGGGTCAGTACTGAGGGAGGGCCTCACTGTCAGAGGGCAGTACTGAGGGAGTGCTGCACTGTCAGAAGGTCAATACTGCGGGAGTGCGGCACTGTCAGAGGGTCAGTGCTGAGGGAGTGCCGCACTGTCAGAGGGTCAGTGCTGAGGGAGTGCGGCACTGTCAGAGGGTCAGTGCTGAGGGAGTGTCGCACTGTCGGAGGGTCATTGCTGAGGGAGTGCGGCACTGTCAGAGGGTCAGTGCTGAGGGAGTGTCGCACTGTCGGAGGGTCAGTACTGAGGGAGTGCCGCACTGTCAGAGGGTCAGTGCTGAGGGAGTGCTGCTCTGTCAGAGGATCAGTGCTGAGGGAGTGCGGCACTGTCAGAGGGTCAGTACTGAGGGAGTGCCGCACTGTCGGAGGGTCAGTACTGAGGGAGTGCCGCACTGTCGGACGGTCAGTACTGAGGGAGTGCCGTACTGTCAGAGGGTCAGTACTGAGGGAGTGCCGCACTGTCAGAGGGTCAGTACTGAGGGAGTGCCGCACTGTCGGACGGTCAGTACTGAGGGAGAGCCGCACTGTTGGTGGGTCAGTACTGAGGGAGTGCCGCACTGTCGGACGGTCAGTACTGAGGGAGTGCCGCACTGTCGGACGGTCAGTACTGAGGGAGTGCCGCACTGTCGGACGGTCAGTACTGAGGGAGTGCCGTACTGTCAGAGGGTCAGTACTGAGGGAGTGCCGCACTGTCAGAGGGTCAGTACTGAGGGAGTGCCGCACTGTCGGACGGTCAGTACTGAGGGAGAGCCGCACTGTTGGTGGGTCAGTACTGAGGGAGTGCCGCACTGTCGGACGGTCAGTACTGAGGGAGTGCCGCACTGTCGGACGGTCAGTACTGAGGGAGTGCCGCACTGTCGGACGGTCAGTACTGAGGGAGCGCCGCACTGTCGGACGGTCAGTACTGAGGGAGCGCCGCACTGTCGGACGGTCAGTACTGAGGGAGCGCCGCACTGTCGGACGGTCAGTACTGAGGGAGTGCCGCACTGTCGGACGGTCAGTACTGAGGGAGTGCCGCACTGTCGGACGGTCAGTACTGCAGCATTGCCTTTAGGTTGAATTGTCTTTGTGCATTACCAAAGTAATTGTACTTTATTAACTGGAAAGGATTTGAAATGTCCTTGAGTCAGATTCGGTTCCTGAGACTGATCGTGGTTCTCACCGACAGAGTCATTGTGTGAGACAGCACTGCGGGAAGGCCTTCAGCCCATCGTGCCAGTGCTATCCAGTTTTGAAAGAGCCACCCAATTTATTTACTCACGCATGAGAATGGCGGTGTCACTGGCTGGGCCAGCATTTATTACCCGTCCCTAGTTGCCCCCTTGAGAAGGTGGGGGTGAGCTGCCTTCTTGAACCGCTGCAGTCTATGTGCTGTCAGTAGTCCCCTCATGAAGGGAATGTGGAATTCCAGGATTGTGACCCAGCGACAGTGAAGGAACGGGGATATATTTCCAAGTCAGGATGGTGAGGGGCATGGAGGGGAACTTGCAGGGGGTGGTGTTCCCATGTATCTGCTGCTCTTAGCCTACTAGATGGAATGGCCTGCACGTTTGGAAGGTGCTGTCTGAGTCACACTCTCCATCCCTCCTTCTTGCCCCTTGTAAATTGCTCACTTCCAGCAATTTGTCACTTTCCTTTTGTAAGATAGGATTACTTTCTGCTGCTGTCCATCTCTAGTTATGCATTCCCTCAAATCCCGCATTTGCTCCAAATTCCCTTGATTTTAGCTTGGGTCCTGCCCCATGTCCAGGTGACTGAGTGTTGTTGAGAGTGTGGGTATGAATCTGTCCTTCCCCGCTGTGTCTGAATGGAGAGGGGCCTGCTGTAATCACACACTAAGTGGAAGATCATATCATGACTCTTCATCAGTCTGTCACTCCAATAATCAATTGATGCATTTAGTGACTTGACTGCAATTTCACAGGACCAACACTTCACCCAGCCCCCAGCACACTGCCAGCAATACTGACAACAGATAGAACCCGCACAAAGTGCTTTATTTAATCCTTTCAAGTACACACTCTGAAACCAGTTCTGTTCAGTAAAAACTCCAGGAGATTGGATGATAATCAGCAGCTTTATTTCTGTCAAATTACTTTATGCAATTCTCCTGGAGATTAGTACAAGGGCAGGAATAAATAAATAAATAGCGGTACACAGAATGATGAATGAACTGTTGCTGTCATATTGGCCCTGCTATAACATGACTGGGATGGCAGCCTGACATTGACAAGTAACTCACTGCAAAGAATCCAGAAACCATAGAGATTCCAGGGACCAGGGAGATTCAGTAACTGAGCAGAATCCAGTGACAGTGGAGATTCAGTGATTAAGCAGAATCCAGTGACAGTGGAGATTCTTGAGATTATGGAGATTGTGGATATTTCCAGACAGCAAAAAAATGTCAGTGATTGTGGAGATTGTAGTGATTTGCAGAGATAACAGTGAGATGTAGAGATTGTGGATTGTTCCATAAAGACACGGTCAGGTGCTGCTGAAGTCCCTTCAGGAAGACTAACCCCTGCATTGTGATAGTGTGTTCCTGGCACACTAAATCTGGGCGGAGACACACACACACACACACACACACACACCACTCCCCCATTCAGCACACATTTTGCGGGCGGGTGTTTATGCTCTGTGAGGGTCTCCTCCATCCTCTATCATCTGTCCCATTCTCTCTCACGTACTTACTCAGTTTTAATTGAGGTGGAGGCGGCAGTGTTGAACTGGGGTGGGCAATGTTCATAATCACATATTCTTCAACCTTTCGATTCCACAATCTCCCCATTACCTGGACGCGGGTTTGCTCAGAATCAGCAAACAATTTCTGCTGCAATATGTTCTTTTCTGTAAATCATTTTATCCTTCGCTCTTCTCTTTCTCCATGAATCCACAAGTGGTTCAAGAAAAAACTTGTATCGATATAACCCCTTTCATGACAATCAGGCCCAGCAAACTGCAGCAGAGACAACGGATGGCACTTGAAGCGCAGTCACTGTTAAAATGGAGGAAATCTGATCATGAATTTGTGCTCAGTAAGGTCCCACTAACAACACTGTGGTGGTCATCCATCAGGGTGACGTTGAATGAAGGATACGTCATGGTCAGGACGCTGGGGAACAATTCCCTGCTCTTCTTCAGAATACCTTGGAATATTTCACATCCGCCTCTGACAGTGCAGCCCTCAGTACTGACCCTCTGACAGTGCAGCACTCCCTCAGTACTCACCCTCTGACAGTGCAGCACTCCCTCAGTACTCACCCTCTGACAGTGCAGCACTCCCTCAGCACTGACCCTCTGATAGTGCAGCATTCCCTTAGTACTGATCCACCAACAGTGAGGCACTCCCTCAGCACTGACCCACTGACAGTGCGGCACTCCCTCAATACTGACCCTCTGACAGTGCGGTACTCCCTCAGTACTGACCCTCTGACAGTGTGGCACTCCCTCAGTACTGACCCTCTGACAGTGCGGCACTCCCTCAGTACTGACCCTCCGAAAGTGCAGCACTCCCTCAGTACTGACCCTCTGACAGTGCGGCACTCCCTCAGTACTGACCCTCTGATAGTGCAGCACTCCCTCAGTACTGACCCTCTGACAGTGCAACACTCCCTCAGTACTGACCCTCTGACAGTGCGGCACTCCCTCAGTACTCACCCTCTGACAGTGCAGCACTCCCTCAGTACTGACCCTCTGACAGTGCAGCACTCTCTCAGTACTGACCCTCTGACAGTGCGGCACTCCCTCAGTACTGACCCTCTGACAGTGCGGCACTCCCTCAGTACTGACCCTCTGACAGTGCGGCACTCCCTCAGTACTGACCCTCCGAAAGTGCAGCACTCCCTCAGTACTGACCCTCTGACAGTGCGGCACTCCCTCAGCACTGACCCTCTGACAGTGCAGCACTCCCTCAGTACTGACCCTCTGACAGTGCAGCACTCCCTCAGTACTGACCCTCTGACAGTGCGGCACTCCCTCAGTACTCACCCTCTGACAGTGCAGCACTCCCTCAGTACTGACCCTCTGACAGTGCAGCACTTTCTCAGTACTGACCCTCTGACAGTGCGGCACTCCCTCAGTACTGACCCTCTGACAGTGCAGCACTCCCTCAGTACTGACCCTCTGACAGTGCGGCACTCCCTCAGTACTCACCCTCTGACAGTGCAGCACTCCCTCAGTACTGACCCTCTGACAGTGCAGCACTTTCTCAGTACTGACCCTCTGACAGTGCGGCACTCCCTCAGTACTGACCCTCTGACAGTGCAGCACTCCCTCAGTACTGACCCTCTGACAGTGCAGCACTCCCTCAGTACTGGCCCTCTGACAGTGCGGCACTCCCTCAGTACTGACCCTCTGAAAGTGCAGCACTCCCTCAGTACTGACCCTCTGACAGTGCAGCACTCCCTCAGTACTGACCCTCTGACAGTGCAGCACTCCCTCCACACTGCCCTGAGTTGGTTTGTACTAAGTTTCCTGTCCGATCAGTTGAATTCCATCCTGTGAAACCCTATAGTTGCTGGCCCTCTCTATCCTGCTTTCTCAATCTAAACACAGGAGCGTGTTTTAGACTGATGCAGCCCCTGCATTGTGAAAGTGGCTGTATTTTCACAGGTATTTGTTGGCTGTTTGTGGTACCCGGAGATGGACAGATGCATTGTTAAAATAATTGCTTGATCTAAATGTCCCGTCGGGTGGATTCTTTCCTGTGTTAGCCCTCATTTTGAGGCATTAGTTTGACAGCATTTTCCATCAGGTTTATGTTTGAAATTGATGGACCAGCTCCTGGCCAGATAGTTCAAGCTGTCACAGCCCTAACCTGAGAAATGGAGCCAGCTGAATTCAAGAAACTCGCTCTTTTCTTGATGTTTTAGGTGTGTTCAGCCCCCAGTATATAGTCAATAATACTTAACAAATTGTTTTGGGGAAGGGAAGGGAAGAGTGTCTGTTGTCATAAGACACACTCTGTGGTGGAGCTTCACAGCTGAACAAGTGCTTTTCGAAGCAGAGTTACTGGAATGGAGGAAACAGCGTTTACTCTGGGCATAACGAGCTCCCTCCCACAGCACAGCGAGGTTTCACAGCTCATCGACACAGCAGCTGAGAGGTGCCCACTTGCTGCAGTCTGTCAGAGAATAGAAACTCATTGAAATGAGGATTGTCGGGCGAAGGGGTTCATTCTCAGTCTGCCTCCCTGTGGCCAAGTGGGGTTCCACGGAGATCAGTGCTATCATCGCACTGTTTATAATGACTTGGAGGAAAGGAGTGAACATACTGTAGACAAATGTGCAGACAACAAAAAAATAGGTGGAAAGGCTGGTTGCAAGAGGGATACAAACAGTTGACAGAGAGATATTGATAGGTTACGTAAGCAGGCAAAAAGTTGGCAAATGGAGTATAATTTTGAGAAAATTTATGGCTCAGGTTGAGGTTCTGAATGTAGGTTTGCTCACTGAGCTAGAAGGTTCATTTCCAGATGTTCCGTCACCCTATTAGGTAACATCTTCAGTGGGCCTCATGCAAAGTACTCTACGTGATTCCTGCTTTCAATTTATATGTTTGGGGTTCTTGGGTTGGTAGTGTCATTTCCTGTGGTGATGTCATTTCCTATGGATGTGTCATTTCCTGTTTTTTTTTGGGGGGGTTGTAGATGGGGTCGAACTCGATGTTTGTTTGTTGATAGAGTTCTGGTTGGAATGCCATCGTCTAGGAATTCTTGTGCATGTCTCTGTTTCGACTGGGACAACACATCCATCTTAGGACAAGCCAAACAAAGACACGCATGAGAATTCCTAGAAGCATGGCATTCCAACCACAACTCGATCAACAAGCACATCGACTTAGACCCCATCTAACACCCCCTGAGAAAGAGAACAGGAAATGATATCACCACAGGAAATGACATCACCAACCCAAAGAAACCCAAACATATAAATTGAAAGCAGGAATCACGTACAGTGCTTTGCCTGAGGCCCACTGAAGATGTTACCTAGTAGGGTGACGAAACGTCGGGAAATGAACCTTCCAGCTCAGCGAGCAAACCTACATCCATGGTGTATAATGTGGGGAAAATGTACAATTGTTCATTTTGGAAGGGAGGACAAAAGAACAGAACATTAATCAAATGGAAAGAAATTACAGGAAGCTGCACCACAAAGGGACCAGAGGGGTGCTTGTGCACAAAACACAGAAAGCTAGCACACAGGTACAGCAGGTAATCAGGAAGGGTCATGGAATGTTGGCCCCGAATTCAAAGGGGTTGGTGTGTAAGTGTAGGGAAGCCTTACTGCATTTGGACACGGGGCTGGGGAGAGTGTATCTGGACACGGGGCTGGGGGGAGTGTGTATCTGGACACGGGGCTGGGGAGAGTGTATCTGGACACGGGGCTGGGGGGGTGTGTATCTGGACACGGGGCTGGGGGGTGTGTATCTGGACACGGGGCTGGGGAGTGTGTATCTGGACACGGGGCTGGGGAGTGTGTATCTGGACACGGGGCTGGGGGGAGTGTATCTGGACACGGGGCTGGGGAGAGTGTATCTGGACACGGGGCTGGGGAGAGTGTATCTGGACACGGGGCTGGGGGGAGTGTATCTGGACACGGGGCTGGGGGGAGTGTATCTGGACACGGGGCTGGGGAGAGTGTATCTGGACACGGGGCTGGGGAGTGTGTATCTGGACACGGGGCTGGGGAGAGTGTATCTGGACACGGGGCTGGGGAGTGTGTATCTGGACACGGGGCTGGGGGGAGTGTATCTGGACACGGGGCTGGGGGGGTGTGTATCTGGACACGGTGCTGGGGGGGTGTGTATCTGGACACGGGGCTGGGGAGAGTGTATCTGGACACGGGGCTGGGGGGAGTGTATCTGGACACGGGGCTGGGGAGAGTGTATCTGGACACGGGGCTGGGGGGAGTGTATCTGGACACGGGGCTGGGGAGTGTGTATCTGGACACGGGGCTGGGGAGGGTGTATCTGGACACGGGGCTGGGGAGTGTGTATCTGGACACGGGGCTGGGGGGAGTGTATCTGGACACGGGGCTGGGGAGTGTGTATCTGGACACGGGGCTGGGGAGAGTGTATCTGGACACGGGGCTGGGGAGTGTGTATCTGGACACGGGGCTGGGGGGAGTGTATCTGGACACGGGGCTGGGGAGAGTGTATCTGGACACGGGGCTGGGGAGAGTGTATCTGGACACGGGGCTGGGGAGAGTGTATCTGGACACGGGGCTGGGGAGAGTGTATCTGGACACGGTGCTGGGGAGTGTGTATCTGGACACGGGGCTGGGGGGAGTGTATCTGGACACGGGGCTGGGGAGTGTATCTGGACACGGGGCTGGGGAGTGTGTATCTGGACACGGGGCTGGGGGGAGTGTATCTGGACACGGGGCTGGGGGGAGTGTATCTGGACACGGGGCTGGGGAGTGTATCTGGACACGGGGCTGGGGAGTGTGTATCTGGACACGGGGCTGGGGAGTGTGTATCTGGACACGGGGCTGGGGGGGGAGTGTATCTGGACACGGGGCTGGGGAGAGTGTATCTGGACACGGGGCTGGGGGGAGTGTGTATCTGGACACGGGGCTGGGGAGAGTGTATCTGGACACGGGGCTGGGGGGGTGTGTATCTGGACACGGGGCTGGGGAGAGTGTATCTGGACACGGGGCTGGGGAGAGTGTATCTGGACACGGGGCTGGGGAGAGTGTATCTGGACACGGGGCTGGGGAGTGTGTATCTGGACACGGGGCTGGGGGGAGTGTATCTGGACACGGGGCTGGGGAGTGTGTATCTGGACACGGGGCTGGGGAGAGTGTATCTGGACACGGGGCTGGGGGGAGTGTATCTGGACACGGGGCTGGGGAGTGTGTATCTGGACACGGTGCTGGGGAGTGTGTATCTGGACACGGGGCTGGGGAGAGTGTATCTGGACACGGGGCTGGGGAGGGTGTATCTGGACACGGGGCTGGGGAGTGTGTATCTGGACACGGGGCTGGGGAGTGTGTATCTGGACACGGGGCTGGGGAGAGTGTATCTGGACACGGGGCTGGGGAGTGTGTATCTGGACACGGGGCTGGGGAGTGTGTATCTGGACACGGTGCTGGGGAGAGTGTATCTGGACACGGGGCTGGGGGGAGTGTATCTGGACACGGGGCTGGGGGGAGTGTATCTGGACACGGGGCTGGGGGGAGTGTATCTGGACACGGGGCTGGGGAGTGTGTATCTGGACACGGGGCTGGGGGGGGTGTGTGTATCTGGACACGGGGCTGGGGAGTGTGTATCTGGACACGGGGCTGGGGAGTGTGTATCTGGACACGGGGCTGGGGGGAGTGTATCTGGACACGGGGCTGGGGAGTGTGTATCTGGACACGGGGCTGGGGGGGGGAGTGTATCTGGACACGGGGCTGGGGAGTGTGTATCTGGACACGGGGCTGGGGAGAGTGTATCTGGACACGGGGCTGGGGGGAGTGTATCTGGACACGGGGCTGGGGGGAGTGTATCTGGACACGGGGCTGGGGGGAGTGTATCTGGACACGGGGCTGGGGGGAGTGTATCTGGACACGGGGCTGGGGAGTGTGTATCTGGACACGGGGCTGGGGGGAGTGTATCTGAACACGGGGCTGGGGAGTGTGTATCTGGACACGGGGCTGGGGAGAGTGTATCTGGACACGGGGCTGGGGAGAGTGTATCTGGACACGGGGCTGGGGAGTGTATCTGGACACGGGGCTGGGGGGAGTGTATCTGGACACGGGGCTGGGGGGAGTGTATCTGGACACGGGGCTGGGGGGTGTGTATCTGGACACGGGGCTGGGGAGAGTGTATCTGGACACGGGGCTGGGGGGTGTGTATCTGGACACGGGGCTGGGGGGAGTGTATCTGGACACGGGGCTGGGGAGTGTGTATCTGGACACGGGGCTGGGGAGTGTGTATCTGGACACGGGGCTGGGGAGAGTGTATCTGGACACGGGGCTGGGGAGTGTGTATCTGGACACGGGGCTGGGGAGTGTGTATCTGGACACGGGGCTGGGGAGAGTGTATCTGGACACGGGGCTGGGGAGTGTGTATCTGGACACGGGGCTGGGGGGGGTGTATCTGGACACGGGGCTGGGGAGTGTGTATCTGGACACGGGGCTGGGGAGAGTGTATCTGGACACGGGGCTGGGGAGTGTGTATCTGGACACGGGGCTGGGGGGAGTGTATCTGGACACGGGGCTGGGGGGAGTGTATCTGGACACGGGGCTGGGGGGAGTGTATCTGGACACGGGGCTGGGGAGAGTGTATCTGGACACGGGGCTGGGGGGAGTGTATCTGGACACGGGGCTGGGGAGTGTGTATCTGGACACGGGGCTGGGGAGTGTGTCTGGACACGGGGCTGGGGAGTGTGTATCTGGACACGGGGCTGGGGAGAGTGTATCTGGACACGGGGCTGGGGGGAGTGTATCTGGACACGGGGCTGGGGGGAGTGTATCTGGACACGGGGCTGGGGGGGGAGTGTATCTGGACACGGGGCTGGGGAGTGTGTATCTGGACACGGGGCTGGGGGGAGTGTATCTGGACACGGGGCTGGGGAGTGTGTATCTGGACACGGGGCTGGGGAGAGTGTATCTGGACACGGGGCTGGGGAGTGTGTATCTGGACACGGGGCTGGGGAGTGTGTATCTGGACACGGGGCTGGGGGGAGTGTATCTGGACACGGGGCTGGGGAGTGTGTATCTGGACACGGGGCTGGGGAGAGTGTATCTGGACACGGGGCTGGGGAGAGTGTATCTGGACACGGGGCTGGGGGGGGAGTGTATCTGGACACGGGGCTGGGGAGTGTGTATCTGGACACGGGGCTGGGGAGTGTGTATCTGGACACGGGGCTGGGGGGTGTGTATCTGGACACGGGGCTGGGGAGTGTGTATCTGGACACGGGGCTGGGGAGAGTGTGTATCTGGACACGGGGCTGGGGGGAGTGTATCTGGACACGGTGCTGGGGAGAGTGTATCTGGACACGGTGCTGGGGAGAGTGTATCTGGACACGGTGCTGGGGAGAGTGTATCTGGACACGGGGCTGGGGAGAGTGTATCTGGACACGGGGCTGGGGAGAGTGTATCTGGACACGGTGCTGGGGAGAGTGTATCTGGACACGGGGCTGGGGAGTGTGTATCTGGACACGGGGCTGGGGAGTGTGTATCTGGACACGGGGCTGGGGAGGGTGTATCTGGACACGGGGCTGGGGAGAGTGTATCTGGACACGGTGCTGGGGAGAGTGTATCTGGACACGGTGCTGGGGAGAGTGTATCTGGACACGGTGCTGGGGAGAGTGTATCTGGACACGGGGCTGGGGGGAGTGTATCTGGACACGGGGCTGGGGGGAGTGTATCTGGACACGGGGCTGGGGGGGGTGTATCTGGACACGGGGCTGGGGGGGTGTATCTGGACACGGGGCTGGGGGAGGGTGTATCTGGACACGGGGCTGGGGGGGAGTGTGTATCTGGACACGGGGCTGGGGGGAGTGTATCTGGACACGGGGCTGGGGGGAGGGTGTATCTGGACACGGGGCTGGGGGGTGTGTATCTGGACACGGGGCTGGGGAGTGTATCTGGACACGGGGCTGGGGAGAGTGTGTCTGGACACGGGGCTGGGGGGGGTGTATCTGGACACGGGGCTGGGGGAGGGTGTATCTGGACACGGGGCTGGGGGGGAGTGTGTATCTGGACACGGGGCTGGGGGGAGTGTATCTGGACACGGGGCTGGGGGGAGGGTGTATCTGGACACGGGGCTGGGGGGGAGTGTGTCTGGACACGGGGCTGGGGTGGGGTGTGTCTGGACACGGGGCTGGGGGGGGTGTATCTGGACACGGGGCTGGGGGGGGTGTATCTGGACACGGGGCTGGGGGGGGTGTATCTGGACACGGTGCTGGGGAGTGTGTATCTGGACACGGGGCTGGGGGGAGGGTGTATCTGGACACGGGGCTGGGGGGGAGTGTGTCTGGACACGGGGCTGGGGGGAGGGTGTATCTGGACACGGGGCTGGGGAGTGTGTATCTGGACACGGTGCTGGGGAGTGTGTATCTGGACACGGGGCTGGGGGGAGTGTGTATCTGGACACGGGGCTGGGGGGAGTGTATCTGGACACGGGGCTGGGGGGAGGGTGTATCTGGACACGGGGCTGGGGGGGAGTGTGTCTGGACACGGGGCTGGGGGGGTGTGTGTCTGGACACGGGGCTGGGGGGAGTGTCTCTGGACACGGGGCTGGGGAGAGTGTCTCTGGACACGGGGCTGGGGGGGAGTGTGTCTGGACACGGGGCTGGGGGGGTGTGTGTCTGGACACGGGGCTGGGGGGGAGTGTGTCTGGACACGGGGCTGGGGGGGAGGGTGTATCTGGACACGGGGCTGGGGGGGAGTGTGTCTGGACACGGGGCTGGGGGGGGGTGTATCTGGACACGGGGCTGGGGGGGTGTGTGTCTGGACACGGGGCTGGGGGGGAGGGTGTATCTGGACACGGGGCTGGGGGGGGTGTGTGTCTGGACACGGGGCTGGGGGGGGGTGTATCTGGACACGGTGCTGGGGGGTGTGTATCTGGACACGGGGCTGGGGAGAGTGTATCTGGACACGGGGCTGGGGGGTGTGTATCTGGACACGGGGCTGGGGGGGGTGTATCTGGACACGGGGCTGGGGGGGGAGGGTGTATCTGGACACGGGGCTGGGGAGAGTGTATCTGGACACGGTGCTGGGGAGAGTGTATCTGGACACGGGGCTGGGGAGAGTGTATCTGGACACGGGGCTGGGGAGAGTGTATCTGGACACGGGGCTGGGGAGTGTGTATCTGGACACGGGGCTGGGGGGTGTGTATCTGGACACGGGGCTGGGGGGGGTGTATCTGGACACGGGGCTGGGGGGGGTGTATCTGGACACGGGGCTGGGGGGGGAGGGTGTATCTGGACACGGGGCTGGGGGGGGGTGTATCTGGACACGGGGCTGGGGGGTGTGTATCTGGACACGGGGCTGGGGGGGGGGGGTGTATCTGGACACGGTGCTGGGGGGGGGGTGTATCTGGAGCAGTGAGCAGGTTAATCCCCATATTGATGGTAAGATATAATTTCATTGGGAGGCAGTTCAGTGACAGTTCACTGGGATGGTCCCGGGGATGGAGGGATTGTCTAATGGGTAAATACTGATCAGGTTGGGACCCTACCCCCTGGATTTCAGAGGAATGATGGGTGACCTCAGTGAAACGTAGAGGATTCTTTAGGGGCTTGACAGGGACAATGCTGAGAAGGTGTTTCCCTGATGGGAGGGTCTGGGACCCGAGGGAGCAGTCTCAGAATAAAGGGGCACTGATGTAAGACTGAGATGAGGAGGAATTTCCTCTCTGAGAGCTGTGTATCTTTGGAACGCCTTGCCATGGGGGCTGTGGGGACAGAGTCCTTGTAAACCGAGATAGATTCTTGATCAAGGGTTACAGGGAAAGGGCAGGGAAGTGGATGTGAGGAATATCGGATCAGCGTGATCCTATGGAATGGCCGAGTAGGCTGAGGAGCTGAATGTTTCTATTTCCTTTGGGCTGATGTTTGGAAATTGTTTCTCATGGAATTGAGGCTATGATCCTATTGGGCGGAATCCAATTGAATAGTGCAGGAGGCTGAAGGAGCTGGGATGTTTGTTACCATTCCTTCATGGGGTTCGGATCCTGCTGGCTGGGCTGGCCTTTTGCCTCAGCCTTGTTTGGCACCGGTTAGTGCCTTACCAGGGAGAATTAGTCATCACCTGGAAAAGGTGGGGTGGTTAGGAAGAGTCAGAACCGATTTCTAAGGGCAAAATCATGTTGAACTAATTTATTGATCCTTTTTAAAGCTGTAAGAGAGAGGGTTAAAGTAACGAATGCTGTGGACATGGACAGCAGAAGGCTTTTGATACAGTGAGACACAATGGTTTGTGAGGAAAGTATGGGTGATATTGCTCTCCCTGTGAGACTGTGAATACAAAGTCAGCTTCATGGCAGAAAATAGAGAGTAATGGTCAGTGAATGGGAACCAAAGTGTGGGCTTAGATGGGTAAGGGTCAGATCAGGATACAGGAGACACACATTAGTTAGTGATGTACAATAGTCAGCGACTTGGAAAGAGAAAAGAAGTGAGGATTAAAAAGGGTCCAGCAAAGGAAATTGCCGGGGTTGAGCTGTTTAAACTTCCAGACAAGGAATATTACAGACAAGGAATATTACAGACAGGGAATATTACAGACAGGGAATATTACAGACAAGAAACATTACAGACAGGGAATATTACCGACAGGGAATATTACAGTCCATGTTGGTTTCAGTTTTTTCACTGGTAAATTGCACAACTTTCTTAATGTTACATTCTCAAGCGAATTTTGACAGTGGGTGCCATGTCAGCCCAGATAAGGTATTGAAGGTGTTAGCTCCCTGTGTGACGCTGTCTGGGCCACAATGGTCAGACTGATTCTCATCTAAAAACCGGGTTTACACAACCTTACATGGATTCAGGCAGTTTTTGAGCAAAGTAAAATGTAATTCTGCAAGTTCAAATTCACCCCACAAATATGTGTGTGTGTGTGTGTGTGTGTGTGTGTGTGTGTGTGTGTGTGTGTGTGTGTGTGTGTGTGTATGTGTGTATGAGGGTAGAGCTGAAAATGTGTTGCTGGAAAATCGCAGCAGGGCAGGCAGCATCCAAGAAACAGGAAATTCGACGTTTCGGACATGAGCCCGTCATCAGGAATGAGGAGAGGGTGCCAGGCAGGCTAAGATAAAAGGTAGGGAGGAGGGACTTGGGGGAGGGGCGATGGAGATGTGATAGGTGGAAGGAGGTCAAGGTGAGGCTGATAGGCCGGAGTGGGGTGGGGGCGGAGAGGTCAGGAAGAGGATTGCAGGTTAGGAGGGCGGTGCTGAGTTGAGGGAACCGACTGAGACAAGGTGGGGGGAGGGGAAATGAGGAAACTGGAGAAATCTGTGTATGAGGGTATCTGTGTGAGGGGGGTGGGGTTTGAGTGTCTATGAGAGTGTGTGTATGTGTGTGAGTGTAAAGGGGTATAGGTCTGTGAGAGGACATATCTGTGGGTGTGAGTGTGGGGGATGTGTATGTGTGAGCATATGAGAGAGAGCTTCTGTATGAGAGAGGGTCTGCGTGAGTGTGTGTGTGCGTGAGTGTGTGTGTGTGAGAGAGTGTGTTTGTGTGTGTGTGTGCGTGAGTGCATGTGTGTGAGAGTGTGTGTGTGAGAGAGTGTGTGTGTGTGTGTGTGTGAGTGTGTGTGTGTGTGTATGAATGTGTGTGTGTGTGTGTATGTGTGTGTGTGTGTGTCTCTGTGTGTGTGTGTGTGTGTGTGTGTGTGACATTGGGACACAGACAGCCTCACACAGGACAGCTCACCCCTTCAATGCATTATCTGGGCCGACATGACACCGATTGGTAAAGTACACATGAGGATGTAGCTTTAAAAAAGTTCTGGGATTTACATGTGAAAGAACTGAAACCAACATGGTCATTCTCAAAGATGAGATTCTTAACAAACAACCCAGGTCCTTTTAATATATAATTTCAGTTACATCACACTGTAAACCTTTGCTATAAATTCTGTCTTATGATCTTATTCTCCACAACTACCTGCTGAAGGAGCAGCGCTCCAGAAGCTAGTGCTTCCAAATAAACCTGTTGGACTATAACCTGGTGTTGTGCGATTTTTAAAAAAGAAATAAAGAAATCAGAGAGACGGCATGAAAAATATTAACAAGCAAAGATGTTTTACCAGTGTATAAAGAGCAAAAAGATAGTTAATGAGAAATGGGACCGATCAGAGATGAAGAAGAAAGCTTGTGTGAAGATGCAGAGGATAAGGGAAAATTTAAAAATTTTTTCGTCTCTGTGTCAGAAAGGAAAGGGATGATGAAATATCGGACAGAATAATTAAAATGAGAGAGGAAGGGTAAGGAGTTGGAATCCTTGAAAGTGGATACGTCACCAGGGCTGGATGGATTGTTCCTTCAGATGTTGGAGGAGGTCAGGGAGGAAATAGCAGATGCGCTGAGGATTACTTTCCAGTCTTCAGTAGACACAGGTGAGGTGCCAGAGGACTGGAGCAATGCAAATGTGGTTCCCTTATTTAAAAAGGAAATGCCCAACAATTAGAGGCCAGTTAGCTTTACTTTGGTGGTGTGCAATTTGTTAGAATCAATCCTGAGAGATTGGACAAATTGTTCCTTAGAAAGGCATGGACTGGTCAGGGATAGTCAGCATGGCTTTGTGAGGGCAGGCCATACCTTATGGAATTTTACAAAGGTGTCCTTGCATGTTGGGACCCCTACTGTTGGTTTTAGACATGACCGACCTGGACCTGAAGGTGAGGAGAGGGAGGGGGTCCACAATTGGGAAATTTGCAGGTGACCCAACAATTGGCCGTGTAGCGGGTAGTGTAGAGGAAAGCTGTAAGCTCCACAATGCTATCGATGGGTTGGTGGGGTAGGCAGGAAGGTGGCAGATGGAGCTCAACTCTGATAAGTGTGAGGTAATACACTGAGGAAGGTCAGACAGGAAAGGGGAATAGACAATAACCAGGAATATACCCAGAGGGGGAGATGGAGTGAGAGACCTTGGTGTGCAAGTGTACAGCTCCCCTAAAGGTAGCCGTCCAGCTAGATAATGTTATAAAGAAGGTAAATAGAATGCTCTCCTTCATTGGCAGAGATACCGAATACAGAAGTAGGGATATAAAGGTGACACTGTATAAGACATTAGGGAGGCCACAGCTGGAGTATTGTGTGTGGGTCTGGTCACCACATTACAGGAAGGATGGAATTACTCTGGAGATTTACTGGAATATTGTCAGGGCTGGAGAATTGTAGCTACAGGGAGAGAATGGAGAGGTTGGAGTTGTTTTCCTTGGAACAGAGGAAGCTGAGGGGTGGCATGATTGAGGGATACAACATTGTGAGGGGTAGAGGGAAAGGAGCAGCTTGTTTCCTTCGGCAAAGACCAGAATTTATTGATTGAAGCTCAGTGGGAGCAGGTGGGGGGGGGATGTGGGGGAAACCTTGTTTACACAGAGGGTAATGGGTCTCCGGAATTCACTGGTGATAGGAGCAGAGACCCTAAACACTTTTAAAAACGTACCTGGATCTTCACTGTAAGTGCATGGCAGGAAAAGTGGATTAGAAAGAGCTTGTGGATCAGCATTGATCTGTGCTGTGTCATTTCTATGGTTCCATGGATATTTTTGGTTGGAAGAGGTTTGTAGGGGAACTTCCTGGAGAATATATTGGCACCCTTTCTTCTCCTGGTATATATTCATGACCTAGATTTTATTTGGTGCAGGGAAAAGCTTTTAAGAATTGTAAAATGGTGAGGTGGACAGTGTGGAACTCCAGCAGAACATTGACAATTTGGTGGAACGGAGGATAGGGGGCAGGTGAGGTTTAATGCAGAGAAGGTGCACTTTGGAAGGAAGAATGTTGTATGTCAATATAAAACGGTAGAATTCTAAAGAGGCTGCAGGAGCAGAGGGAGCTGGGTATGTTCGTGCACAGATCACTGAAGGTGACAAGACGATGGAGAGCAGTTAACAAACCACACAGTGCCCTCAGCTTTATTAGTAAGGAGATAGACTACAAGAAAGCTGATGCTGAACTTGTACAATATACTTGTTGGACCACAGTTAGATTATTCTGTACAGTTATGGGAAAGATATGAGGACATCGGAGAGAGTGCAGAAGTAATTTCCAAGCATGTTTCCAGGATTGAGGAACCTCAGCGATGAGGAGAGATTGAGGAATATGAGACTGTTCTCTTTGGAGCTAAGAAGGCCTGAGGAGAGAATGTTCAAGTTCATGGAAAAGCCGGAGGGAGAAACTGTTCCTGCTCGTAAAAAGAAACAGGAAGAAGAGGAGGATAGATGTGCAAACGAAGCAAGGATGATGGAGTGAAAATCTTTTTCTCACAGGAGGTATGAAGGAATGGAATGTACTGCCTGGGAATGTAGTGGGGATAGGTTCCCTGGAGGCTGTCAAAAGGGGACTGGGTGATTATTTGGACAGAAATAGTGTGCATGGGGATGGGGAAAAGGCAGCAAATTGGCATGAGGCTGACTTGAAGAGCAGGTGCAAGAACGATGGGCAGAGTGGCCTCTTTCTGCACTGTCATACCTCAGTAATTTTTCCCAGAGGACAGTTCAAAGTCACCCCCATTGCTGAGTGTCTAGAGTCAGATGTAGGCCAGACAGGGTCAGGATGGCAGTTTCCTTTCCTGAAGGGTATCAGTGGTCATCATTAATCTATCGTTTTATCACAGATTTTCATTGATTCAGATTTCTCCATCTGCTGTTGTCAGATCCGAACCCATGTCCCCAAAGCATGAACCTGGGTTTCTGTATGACATATTACTATGCTGCCCTTGTCTCCCCTTGGAGTGCCCTGTTTGTTGTGACCTTATGAGTCACACATTCATACAGAGGATTGTAGAAACTTAGAATCCATCCTCCCTGAAAATTAAGCTATGAAAAATATAAGGACTGAGATCAATGGAATTTAGTGAGGCAAAAATATTAATATTAAAGAGTGTGAAACCACAGTAATAGGTGCAGTGAAAGCAAAGACCAGCCAAAGTCTCATTGAAAAAGAGAACCTGATTGAAGGGGTTGAATGCCACATGCCTGTGTTACATTGGAGAAGGTCACATTCATGGTAATGTTGGCTAAGGTGCAGCCCACCTATTCTTGTCAGGGTGTGAGAAGAAGGATTTTATTTTTCAATTAATTGTGTTTCATCCCTCTGAGCATTATCCAATGTTGTGATAAGATGACACCTCAGACAGATAGACGATTGTTTCAGTAGTAGGAAGCTTGGAGATAATTTGATAAGTGTGTCATGACAGAGATATTCATCAATGCTGAAATCGTCAAACATTAGAAGACAGACTGATCAATATCAGTGCTGTGATGGTAAATTCCTACAGCACTGATTTCTGAATGTTAATCACGGCCTACAGACAACTTGACACAAGCCTCCTCACTTACTGCTCATCTAACTGACTAACATTTAGATTGGCACTTTGATCAAAAGTGTTCCAAGCTCTTCAGTTCAACCCTTAATAATAAAAAGCTCAATGTATTCTCCCTGTCTCGCTGCGGGAGACCATTTTCATCAAAACCATTAACAGGAGAGGCCCATTCCCTCCATGGGCACTGCTGGATATTGTGCCCCAGTCCCCTGGAGATCACCCAACAGCCTCCCCACATGGTTCACAGTCAGCAGGGCAGTGGAGAGGGCACTGAAATAATGACACAGAGCCAGTCACTGCCCTGTCTCCTCCCACCCCTCTCCCAGAACCTGCACCTGTTGACTCGGCTCACTGACTAACACTGAGCACGAGAGAACCTTGCTGTAGTATCCCTGCTCTAAAGCCAGGGCCATTAAATTACTGTGACTCCCACACGGACCCCGACCTTCAACACAGCGGCAACCAAGGATGGACGGAAACCCTAACAAACAACATTTGGTTATACCCATTGTTTGCTGAGGTCCCTTTTAATATTCCACTTCTCACACATTGCAGAGTGTGTCTGTGCTGTGACTTTGAAAAGGATTCTTGTTAGCAGAACAATAGCTGCTGGTAAATTATGAGCAGAATTGCAAACGCTGGAGATTGGGTGAAGATTTCTAGGGCTGAAATGTTCCTCCTAACACATCACTTTAATCCCACAGCGTTTGAAATACTTTTGCAATTAGTGCTTCTTGATTTTCTCGCCTGTCATGGCTCTGTTTAATACTCGGAGAATTAACAAGGGCTTCCTACTCTCCCACACTGCTTCTGACTTCCATCATATCAATGACAGAATTGCTGTTTGCTCTGTCTGAAACTAAGGGCAATTTCATAAGGAGCTTTGCCACAGATGAAGCAGGCATTATTTTAACCGCCTGTGTGTGACAGGATTTGTATCATTCCTGGAGTGTTTCATAAAGCAATATTCGATTCATTATCCATATCTCTCTGCATAATGTTTATAATTAAGTGATTTTTCAGTTGGCTGGTTCTTTAATACACTGCTACACCCAATTTCAGCAAATGATATTTTCTAGTTGAGTTAAGATGCTGCCTTAATAACTGGTTATTACACTGGTCTACTCAAGACCCCTCTTGATATGTTCATGTTTAATGAAGGTAGATTTACCTACACAACAAACACACCCTCAATAGGACAGGTTTCAAATCGAATAATACATCCAATCATCCCCACTCTGTTCAAAACCAGAGGGAGTCAATGGAAGGATTGTCCTCATGTATTCTGGTCCTCGCTGATTACTGACTGAGATCCCCTTGAGGGTCCCTATACAAAGAACAAAGAAAGTCATCCATGCAGGTACACAGGCAATTAGGAGTCTCAATTGGACAGTTTAGTGCACATGACAAAGGTTTAGTGCACATGGCACCGACCGCAGTGTTGTTGTTCAACACACACAGGGACAGAGGGAAGACCACACCTGAAATGTTTTGTATTGTCTTGGTCTCTTTGTTTTTGAGCCAGTGTGGAGAGCGAGAGAAGGAGGCAGTGGGGGGCAGGCTGCCTCTGGTTTTGATGGTCTGTGAACAGTGAAGGGTCCAGGTGAATGGCTGCGTTGCTCAATTTCAAATGTGTCCGAGCGATGCTGTGCGTGTTGTGAGTGTGATGTGATGACATCCAAACTGTAGGGGGCCGGCTGTGTGTTCAGGGGTGGGGGGGATCATGGTGATGGGGGGGATCATGGTGATGGGGTTTATAATGGAAAAACAGGTGAGAACAAGCAAGTGGAACAGAAGGGAAGGTCGCAGGAATGTAAGCGGCTGAGGGAGATTGGAGATCACAAGTGTCCCATGTCACAGATCTAAAGGCAGAGGAAGGGATAACAGTTATGGGGAAGGACCAGATCCAGAGTAGGTATTAATAATCAGATCCATTACCAAGGCCATTCAGCCCATTGAGTCTGGTCCACTATTCAATCATGGCTCATTGGTTTCTCAACTCCATTCTCTTGTCTTCTCACTTCCTAATCAAGAACCTATCTATCTCTTACTTAAATACACTCAATGACTTGGTCTCTGCAACCCCCTGTGGCAATGATTTCCACAAATTGACCACCCTCTGGCTGAATAAATTCCTCCTCATCTCCACTGTATAGGGTCGTCCCTTCACCCTGAGGCTGTGCCCTCGTGTCCTCGTCTCTCCTACTGGTGGAAATATCTTCTCCATGTGCGCTCTGTCCAGGCCTCGCAGTATTCTGTGAGGTCTCATCCTTCTAAACTCCATCGAGTACAGACCCAGATTCCTCACCCACTCCTCATGCGACAAGCCTTTAGGCCTCAGGATCTTTCTCATAAACCTCCTCTGCTCCCTCTCCAAGACCAGCACATCCTTCCTTAGATACAGGGCCCTCAACTGCTCACAATATTTCATATGCAGCCTGACCAGAGTCTTAATCAGGCTCAGCAGGACATCTCTGTTCTTGTAGGTGAAAGTGAGGACTGCAGATGCTGGAGATTAGAGTTGAGAATGTGGTGCTGGAAAAACACAGCAGGTCAGGCAGCATCTGAGGAGCAGGAGAATCGATGTTTTGGGTATAAGTCCTGTTGACTTCCTGCTGCTCAGATGCTGCTGACCTAATGTGCTTTTCCAGCATCCCTGCTCTTGTATTCTAACCCTCTTGAAATGAATGCTATCATTACATTTGCCTTCTTAACTGCCAACTGAACCTGCACGTTAACCTTAAGGGAATTTTGAATGAGAACTTCTTAAGTCTCTTTGTGTTTGAGATTTCCAAACCCTTTCCCCATTTAAAAAATAGTCTATGCATCTATACTTTCTATGAAAGTGCATAACCTCCCATTTTCCCACATTGTATTCCATCTGCCACTCCTTTGCCCGCTCTCCCAGCCTGTCCAAGTCCTTCTGCAGTCTCCCACTTCCTCAACACTGCCTGTCCCTCCCCCTGTCATTGTGTCATCCACAAACTTACCAACAAAGCTCTCAGCTCCTTCATCCAGATCATTACTATGTAACGTGAATAGCTGTGGTCCTAACACTGACCCCTGTGGAACTCTACTAGCCACTGGCTCCATCTTGAAAACGACCCCTTTATCCCCACTCTCTGCCTTCTGCCAGCCAGCCAATCCTCGATCCAGGCCAGGACCTTGCCCCTAACACCGTGGGCTCTTGTCTTATTGAGCAGGCTCCTGTGCAGCACCTTGTCAAAGACCTTCTGGAAATCCAAACAGATCACGTTGATTGGATCCCCTTTGTCTAACCTGCTCATCACCTCCTCAAAGAATCCCATCAGATTTGTCAGGTGTGACCTCCCCTTGATGAAGCTGTGCTGACTCAGCCCTATTTTACTGTGTAGTTCACCTACTCCACAATCTCATCTTTAATAATAGTCTCTAAAATCTTACCAATGACCTGAATCAGGTCCCCCCTCAATCTCCTTTTTTCTAGTGAAAATAAACTGAACCTACTCAACCTCTCTTCATAGCTAGCATCTTCCATACCAGGGCAACATCCTCGTAAACCTTCGATGCACCGTCTCCAAAGCATCCACATCCTTTTGGGAATGTGACGACCAGAACTGTACACAGTATTCTAAATGCAGCCGAACCAATGTCTTGTACAATTTTAACATAACTTGCCAGCTCTTATACTCAATGCCCTGTCCAATGAAGGCAAGCGTACTATATGCCTTCTTGACCACTCTATCCACCTGTTACATTTTGCTCCTTCATCCAAATTAGCCATGTATACTGTGAATAGCAGAACTGATCCCTGTGGCACGCCAGTAGTTACTGCCTGCTAATTTGAAAAGGACCCATTATTCCTCCTCTGTTTCCTCTCTGCCAACCAGCTTTCAATCCATCTCCATACACCTCCCCCAATCCTGAGCACTTTAATCTTGCACAATAATCTCTGATGTGGGACTTTGTCAAACACTTTCTAAAAGTCCAAATGTACCATATCGATTGGTTCTCCCTTGTCAACTCTGCTTGTTATATCTTCGTAGAACTCCAACAGATTTGTCAAGCATGAGTTCCCCTTAATAAATCCCTGGTGACTCTGTCTGACACTGACACTACTTTCTAAATGTTCCCCACTCCTGACCTTATGATGGAGGGATGGGCATTGATGAAGGTGCTGAAAATGGTTGGGGCTTCGACACTACCCTGAGGAACTCCTGCAGAGATGGCCTGGAGCTGAGATGACTGGCATCCTCCAACCTGGACCATCTTTCTGTGTGTTAGGGAGGACTCTAACCACCAGAGAGTTTGCCCCCCCCAGATTCCCATTAATTCTAGCTTTGCCAGGACTCATTGACGCCACACTTGGTTGAAAGCAGCCTTGATGTCACAGGGTTGTCACTCTCACCTCCTCTCTGGAATTCAGCTATTTTGTCCATATTTGAACCAAGGGTATGGACAGGGTGGGTAGAGACAAGCTTTTCCCCAGGGTGAAGGATTCAATAACGAGAGGTCACACTTTCAAGGTGAGAGGTGGAAGGTTTAAGGGGGATACACGTGGCGAGTACTTCACACAGAGGGTGGGGGGTGTCCATACAGGTAACCATGACCTGAAGGAGGAGTGAAAGGTGAAGTTGTTGAGGGTGAGGGTGGGCTCGACCGGGCAGGGAAGGGTGAGGGTGGGGACGGTTCAGGCCTTTCCTCCAGGAAGAAATGGAGAGCCCTGATCCCATCCTGGGGTAGGGGTGGGGGTGAGGCAGGAGCGGGGAGGGGGAGGGGGAGTGGGGGATGGATGTGCTACGGGATTTGCATGTCCATGATGAAGAGGAGGCAGCTGGAAATTCTGAAACCGATATAAATCATCAGAGGAAAGGCGGGTGTAAATGGAATAACGGTAGGAAACCATCGGTTTTTAACTTCCACAATTCACCTGCAACCATATTGGCTCAAATATTGGGAATTTACACATTTCTAAAAACCCCCTGCTCTTTCCCGGATCCCTTCTGGGGTCAAGCAAATTCTAACCCAGCAACAAAGGCGAGATGCAGTTGTGTTGGGAGGGAGCCCTGTGGGTAGATTGCCATGATCCCCCTCTCAGTGGTAGCTCAGTCCCCCACCCTGGGGGAGGGTTGCTGTACGGGTACATACAGCAAGCAGCATTCTTTGAGTTGAATCCCTGTCCCTAAGGACTGCGAGTGAAGTTCTTCATATAAAGTCCTGGAATCTCAGGTTTCCCTGTTTCCTGCTGGATCTAATCTGGGGCTCTGTGTTTGATTTGAAGTCTGTGTTTTTACCTGAAGTTGTGTTTTTGTTCTGGAGCCTGGTATATATACCACATGGCCTGTGTTTCATATGTCCTGACTGCTCATATCCCCTAAACTGTCATTTGCCAGACACTACCCTGACACAGCCAGCCCTGGGCCGTGAGGGCTGACTCTGCTGCTATCCCGGCAGGAATCCACGGGAGCTTTGTCTCCGGGTTCCCACTCACAGACTCGCTTCAATCCTCTCCGGATTGAGGACTGACCCTCCAGTTATTGGGACCTTCCTCTGGACTACCTGAGAATATCTCATCTCAGAGCAGAGAATCACACAGGAGTATTGTCCCTGTCCCAGGACAGTTTGATGGGGACAGTGTAGAAGGACCTTTACTCTGTATCCAGCCCAGGTTGTACCTGACAATTACACAAGGATAGACCGTTCTACTCAGCTTTGATAGGTGATTAAAACAGAGACAGTTGTTGATGATATCATCACCCAACTGAGTGCTGGATTGAAGTGTGAGCACTCCAGTCACAATGAGCTGAACAATGTAAATCCACAATAAGACCGTGAGAGATAGGAGCAGAAGCACATTCAGCCGATTCAATCCGCCCTGTCATTCAATGTGCTCATGGCTGACCCTGAGAATCCTCACCACCACTTCCCTGCCTGTTCCCCATTACACAGTAAACAGTGAGGTCTGCAGATGCTGGGGCTCACAGCTGAGAATGTGTTGCTGGTTAAAGCACAGCAGGTCAGGCAGCATCCAAGGAACAGGAAATTCGACGTTTCGGGTCAGAGCCCTTCATCAGGAAAGTTTCAGGGCTTTCGCTGGAACAGAATTCTGAAAGGTCATTTCCCTGAGACTTTAATTCTGCATGTCTCTCCAAAGATATTCCCTGACCAAAAGGCTTCCAGTCTTTGTGTTCAGAATTTACAGTATTTTAACTTTTTTTATATGAATTATGCATTTTTTTTTCCCTTTGGATCATTTTTCTCTTGTGTTTCTTGCTGGTATCAAGGGTTTTATAGTTAACATCTAATACGGTGTCAAGGGTTTTATAGTTAACATCCAATACAAAAAAGTTCACTAATGTCCTTCAAAAAAGGAAGCAGACGCTCACCTGGTCTCCTCTACATGTGACTGCAGATCAATAGCAATGTGCTTCATACTCAAATACTCTGGAGTGGCTTAATTGATAATTTCATTGTACGTAACCAGTATAAAGTCTAATGAAGGGCTCTGGCCCGAAACGTCGAATTTCCTGTTCCTTGGATGCTGCCTAACCTGCTGTGCTTTAACCATCAACACATTTTCAGCTTTTCCCCATTACCCCTTACTGATTAAAATTTGACCATCGCACCCTTGAATATACTCAACAGCTCTCTGTGGTAAAAACTTCCACAGATTCACAACTGTAGGAGAGAAGAACATCCTCCTCATCTCTGTCTGAAAGAGATGACCCTTTATGCTGGGATTTTGTTTCTGGTTCTAGCCTCTCCCACAAGGGGAGCCAGCCTCTCCGGGTCTATCCTGTCAAGTCCCAAAGGAATTGTGTCTGTTTCAAACAGGCTTCCTCTCTTTCTCCTGAACACCAGGGGGACAGGCCCAGCCTACTCAAGCTCTTCTCAGGAGACACTCTCTCCGTAACCAGTATCAATGAACCCTCTCTGGACTACCGCGAATGCCAGTGTATCTTTCCTTAGATAACGGGACCAAAACTTTATTCCATGCTTGTTCTAATGAGTCTCCGGAATTGTTTTAGCAACACTTCCCTTTTCTAATACTCCATTCCCTTTTACATGAAAAAAAACATTTCATTCACCCTCCCCAGTCCTTGTGATTGTGAATGTGAATGCTAGATTTTTATGATTCGTGCACTTGGATCCCCAAACCCATCTGTTCAGTAGACTCCTGTAGTCTTTCCCCATTTCAAGAATATTCAGCTCCTCTATTCTTCTTGGCAAAGTATAATATAGTGTCACATAGCAAATCAAGTGTATGTATCTACTGAACCTTTGTGACTAACTCCCACAGTTCAAACCTCTACCTGGATTTTAGTTTAGTTAGGGAAATTAATTCTTTTTGAGATATTTTCAGAAAGTCTGAAATATTCATTCTGTGATATTATTGCAAGTAGAATTTAAGTAATTGAGAGCTTTAAATGGCCCAGGAATCACTAACCTTTCATGGTTCTTCCAGCCCAGCTGATATCCTGGTATATAAACCCTTATCCATGCAGCTTCATCTCCACATGGGCTGCCTTACTTTGGAACAGTGTTCCTTCCTGACTCACACACCTCTCAACACCCAGTGAATCCTCACTCCCTTCAGTAAAAACACAAAAAGCTCAGCAGGTCTGGCAGCATCTGTGGAGAGAAATCAGAGTTCATGTTTCAGGATGAGTGATCCTTCCTCAGAAATGAAGGTAGCTCGGAAAATATTGGATTAAATGCAGACAATAGGGTGGGGGGAGAGGGTAAAGAGTAAGTTGAGAAGAATGAGGAACATATAAAATTATGAAGGAAATAGGTAAGATAGACGTACAGAGATGTTCCCACTGGCAGGTGAAACTGGGACGAAAGGGCATAGACTCAAAATTGAGGGGAAGCAGATTTCGGACTGAATTGAGAAGGAACTTCTTCACCCAGAGGGCTGTGAACTTGTGAAATTCCCTGCCCAGTGAAGTAGTTGAGGCTTTTTAAGCTAAGGTAGATAATTGTTTGAACAATGAAGGAATGAAGGGTTAAAGTGATAGCACGGGTATGTAGAGCTGAGTCAATGAAAAGATCAGCCAAGATCTTATTGAGTGGTGGGGTAGGCTCTATGGGCCAGATGGCCCCCTCCTGCTCCTGGTTCCTATGTTCTCATGTAAACAACAGGTGGGGATAGAGCCCAAAGAGAGGCAAGAACAGTTGGACAGACAAGGGAGTGGATAATGATCTGGCTAGGGGGGGTGGGGAGCATGGCTAACAATGTAGTGGCGAACATTCTCTGTGTGTTCAGCTGAGTTGCCTCCTCTGACAGAGAGGTCCCTGAGTCTCCCAGTTACTCCATTCCATTGTGTCCCTGATGGTGATCCTCAGCCCCAGCTCAGGACAATGCTAATGCCCTGCACTTAGTGAAGGATCAGGGCCGATCTGCTCCCAATCCCTGCACTTAGCCCCACTGTGGTCACAAGGTACAGGGTCCCTGATCTTAGATTGCAATTTTAATCTGTTTGTCTGTAAATGTAAAATGAAGCCATGTATGGTGGCTGACGTGGTGCAGCTTTCTAACAAAGCTCCAAATAAAAAGGTCTAGTTCTCACCTTAGTTTTGGGTATTGTGCATTTGCACCAACCTATACCGTATTTATGGCCTTGTTTTGATCAAGACCAGGTTACATGGAAGATGTTTGTGTTCTCTCTAGTTTAGGTGACTGAGCAGTGAAATGATTGAGGTGTTTAGAATAAGTAAAAGATTCATTGGTGAGAGGCAATTTCATAGAGAGAGACAAATGGCGAGAGGGGTGTTGGGGAGGTGGAGAGGGGGATGGACTGAGGAATTTCCAAGCTATGGTTACCCATTTTTGTTGAGTGATGATGTACAGGAGTGTAGTCCTGGTTACCACAGAAAGTTAAGAGACAGATCAATAATGATATAACTGAATGGGGTATCACACTCGAAGGGCTGTATGGCCATCTCATGTTTCTTCGTTTCTCTGTGTCACTGTGAACTCTAAACTTACTGGGGAGGGTTAGTTTTGGGTCAAATATTCCACCATTTACAGGATGTAGATTTCTACAAACTGATCAGAGGCGTTGCCCTAAGTAGATCGAGAATGTGCCTTTATAAATCAGCCAAAGCCTCCTTTCCCTCAAATCCTGCTTCATGATGTGAGCCATCATCTGAAAATATGTTTTTTGTGTGACTGTTCAAACATTTACACAGTCATAATGTCAAGGGCTGTAACCTCTGCCAGGCAGCTGGCAATGATAGATGGGTTCAATGATGCTGTTGATGTGATTCCATTGTGTAACAGACACACACTGACAAACACTGAGACACAAACACTCAACGCTGCTCCCTCAGTTCTCCAGGGATCACCATCTGAGCAGCGGCAAGTACGTACATTTACACAGCACCGAAACATCCAAGGTGTTTCACAGGTACATCGTAAATACAACACTTTACACCAATCTGAAGTTTCTGTAGTTTAAAACTGTAGGGTTCTATCTCATGATCAGCTATGAAACAGCTCATGATATCATCAGTCCACCATGAGCATGTGACCTGACGTTGTAAAGCTCTCAGTCTCCATCTTACCAAGGTCAGTTGAATGATGGCGCTGTCAGGGACACCAGCTTTTGAACACTGCTCTGTTGTCATCGAAACATTTTCGGTTGGCCCAGACACTTCTGTGTGAGAGAATGGAATGATTGCACATAATTGCTAGTTGTACAATATTTCTGTTTGATTCCACAATGCCCCAAACGCCTTGCCAATTTCTCATGTCTCAAGGGACTGCAGAAGCATTGTGCATCATGTAAAAAGCCGTCCTGACTGCAACCTCACAAACAGCAATCTCGGGGAGCTGCTCCCACACACACAAAGATGTCAATTTCTCTCCATTTCCTGATAGAATCTACTCTGAGGGCTGAACTCAGTTCTGCCTCTGCCACTAAGTCGAAGCAATTCCACATCGTCACAGCTCCCAGATTCACAAATGGCCCAGATTCAAAAAAATAATTCTTTCAGGCACTTGTGCAGTACTGAGAGAGTGCCTCAATGTCAAAGGGTCAGTGCTGAGGTATTGTCGCACTGTCGGAGGGTCAGTACTGAGGGAATGCAGCGCTGTCAGAGAGTCAGTACTGAGGGAGCGCCGCACTGTGAGAGGGTGAGACTGAGGGAGTGCCACACTGTCAGAGGGTCAGTGCTGAGAGAGTGCCGCACTGTCAGAGGGTCAGTGATGAGGGAGTGCCATTGTCAGAGGGTCAGTGCTGAGGGAGTGCTGCACTGTCGGAGAGTCAGTGCTAAGGGAGCGCTGCACTGTCAGAGGGTCAGTACTGAGGGAATGCTGCACTGTCGGAGGGTCTGTACTGAGGGAGTGCTGCACTGTCAGAGGGTCCGTACTGAGGGAGTGCTGCAGTGTCAGTTTGTCAGTACTGAAGGAGTGCTGCACTGTCAGAGGGTCAGTACTGAGGGAGCGCCGCACTGTGAGAGGGTGAGACTAAGGGAGTGCCACACTGTCAGAGGGTCAGTACTGAGGGAGGGCCGCACTGTCAAAGGGTCAGTGCTGAGGGAGTGCCACACTGTCAGAGGGTCAGTGATGAGGGAGTGCTGCACTGTCAGAGAGTCAGTACTGAGGGAGTGCTGCACTGTCAGAGGGTCAGTACTGAGGGAGTGCTGCACTGTCAGAGGGTCAGTACTGAGGGAGTGCCGCATTGTCAGAGGGTCAGTACTGAGGGAGTGCTGCACTGTCAGAGGGTCAGTACTGAGGGAGTGCCGCACTGTCGGAGTGTCAGTACTGAGGGAGTGCCGCACTGTCAGACGGTCAGTACTGAGGGAGTGCTGCACTGTCAGAGGGTCAGTACTGAGGGAGTGCTGCACTGTCGGAGGGTCAGTCTGAGGGAGTGCCACACTGTCAGAGGGTCAGTACTGAGGGAGTGCCGCACTGTCGGAGGGTCAGTCTGAGGGAGTGCCGCACTGTCAGAGGGTCAGTACTGAGGGAGTACTGCACTGTCAGAGGGTCAGTACTGAGGGAGTGTTGCACTGTCAGAGGGTCAGTACTGAGGGAGTGCTGCACTGTCAGAGGGTCAGTGCTGAGGGAGTGTTGCACTGTCAGAGGGTCAGTGCTGAGGGAGTGCTGCACTGTCAGAGGGTCAGTGCTGAGGGAGTGCTGCACTGTCAGAGGGTCAGTGCTGAGGGAGTGCCGCACTGTCAGAAGGTCAGTACTGAGGGAGTGCTGCACTGTCAGAGGGTCAGTGCTGAGGGAGTGCCGCACTGTCGGAGTGTCAGTGCTGAGGGAGTGCCGCACTGTCAGAGGGTCAGTGCTGAGGGAGTGCCGCACTGTCGGAGGGTCAGTGCTGAGGGAGTGCCGCACTGTCAGAGGGTCAGTGCTGAGGGAGTGCTGCACTGTCGGAGGGTCAGTGCTGAGGGAATGCTGCACTGTCGGAGGGTCAGTGCTGAGGGAGTGCCGCACTGTCGGAGGGTCAGTGCTGAGGGAGTGCCGCACTGTCGGAGGGTCAGTGCTGAGGGAGTGCCGCACTGTCAGAGGGTCAGTGCTGAGGGAATGCTGCACTGTCGGAGGGTCAGTGCTGAGGGAGTGCCGCACTGTCAGAGGGTCAGTGATGAGGGAGTGCCGCACTGTCAGAAGGTCAGTAATGAGGGAGTGCTGCACTGTCAGAGGGTCAGTACTGAGGTAGTGCCGCACTGTCAGAGGGTCAGTACTGAGGGAGTGCTGCACTGTCAGAGTGTCAGTACTGAGGGAGTGCTGCACTGTCAGAGGGTCAGTACTGAGGGAGTGCTGCACTGTCGGAGGGTCAGTACTGAGGGAGTGCCGCACTGTTGGCAAGTCAGTGCTGTCTAGCAGACTGGTCTTTATCACATTGGTGTTTTTGGGATCCTGCTGTACTGAAATGGGCTGTCTTGTTTCCTACATTGAAACTATGATTATTGTGATTGAAAAGGGTGGCCTGCAGTTCTGAAAGCACATAGTAACACTTAATTGTCTTTCTCTGGCCTTTCCTCTGAGACACACTGTCAGCTGGGGCAATAGACCCCGAGCTGCCTATCTCTGGGCATTTGAAAACCCGGGTACACAAACACGTGGGTTATCTGGCCCACTCACTGTTTCGGAAGCCCCAAGGAGTCTGAAATTGGAAAGGGGAATTTGCCTGCTCCTCAGAACCCTGTGAAAATCTCTCCATCCCGGCTGGGAATTGGTGAGAGTTCAAAGTTGCTCAGTGACAGCATCATCCAGGAAATGTTCAATCTGTGTCTTACTCCAGGGGAGCGATTCAGGTCCTGACATATCCCTGTCCCCCACCATGACCCCTCCTAACACTTGGCCTTTTCCCCACCCATCCCAACGCCAACCTCCTCCAACTCTGCTTGTCCCCAATCCCCTGACTCTGTCATCCATCCTGTAGCGCCTCCACACCCCTCCTCCATGCCTCGATCCCTGTCAATCCATCCCGACTCTCAGTAAGGTCATGGCTGATTTGATAATACTCAGCTCCACTTTCCTGCCTTTTCGTTATCACTCTTGATCCCTTTCTGATTCAGCTCTGTCTGTCTCAGTCTTCATCACAAAACCGTACAGGAGCAAAGAGGCCCTTCAGCCCATCAGGTCTGCATTGATAGAAACTACTCTTAATCACACTTTTCAGCACTTTGCGCGAAGCCATGAATGTTATGACAGTAACTCCACAGGGACCATTATCCTGTCACCACGTCTCCCTTTATTCACACATGGAGACATGGGGACACTGGTCTAGCTCCCTCAGAGCCAGCTCTCAGAGTGAACAGGATATCTGACACTCCTGGTTATTTTTTTTTCCATTTTTTTTTTCTTTTTTTTGTGAACAGAACCTCTGACAGGCCAGTTTTTTTTTCCCCCAGCCCCCATGTTGTGTGTGTGCAGGTGTGAGACACAGTGAGAGACACAAAGTGCACGAATCTTTATTCAGTTCCCACCACCAGGAAGAAAAGAAACACCCGCGTGGCCAGTGACAAGCAGTGCCCTTCACTTCAAAGGGCAATGCTGTGTGATCAAACAGTGAAGGGGAAGGGTAGGGACTAAATCAAAATAGAGTTGGAGGGGGAAATAATGCACTCCACTCCCTGCGGCACCCACCTCTCCCTGAACAACTCCAGGGTGTTGGTGGACACCGCATGCTCCTTCTCCAAGGACACCAGGGCAACACTCCTGGCTATATCTGTCAGCCAGGGCTCCCGGATTGGCCCAGGTTCCGTGAGGTGCACCTGCTGCCCCCTTACAATCACTGCTGTTCTTACATTTCAAGTGTTCATCCATATGCTTTTTAAATGTTGTGAGGCTTTCAGTTTGAACCACTCTTCGAGGTAATGCACTCCCCATCCCTCTCAGTCTAAAAAATGTCTCCTCATCTCTGCCCTGACTGTGAGATCGCTTTGAGACTGTGCCATCTGGTCCTCGACTCTCCCATAAGGAGGAACAACCTTTCTGCATCTCATCTTGGATGTTTCACTCAAGTCTTCTCTCATCCTTCTAATTTCCAATGAATACACGCCCAATCTACTCAAACTCGCCTCATAGCACAGTCCCTCCGTCTCTGAGATCAGCGAGTGAATCTTCTCCAGACTGTCCCCAATGCCAGGATATCTGTCCTTCAATAGGGACCCAAACTGGTTTGCAATTTTCCAGTTGAAGTCAGACTCGTGCATTGTACTGTGTTAGCCAAAATCTCCTATTTCTATATTTCATTCCTTTGGAAATAAAGACCAGCATTCCACTGGCCTTCCCTATTATCTGCTAAATATGATGCTTTACCCTGTATCTAACCCCATGCTGTCCCTGTCCTGGGAGTGTTTGATGGTGACAATGTAGAGGGAGCTTTACCCTGTATCTAACCCCATGCTGTCCCTGTCCTGGGAGTGTGTGATGGGGACAGTGTAGAGGGAGCTTTACTCCGTATCTGACCCCGTGCTGTCCCTGTCCTGGGAGTGTTTGATGGGGACAGTGTAGAGGGAGCTTTACTCTGTATCTAACCCCATGCTGTCCTTGTCCTGGGAGTGTGTGATGGGGACAGTGTAGAGGGAGCTTTACTCCGTATCTGACTCCATGCTGTCCCTGTCCTGGGAGTGTTTAATGGGGACAGTGTAGAGGGAGCTTTACTCTGTATCTAACCCTGTGCTGTCCCTGTCCTGGGAGTGTTTAATTGGGACAGTGTAGAGAGAGCTTTACTCTGTATCTAACCCCGTGCTGTCCCTGTCCTGGGAGTGTTTAATTGGGACAGTGTAGAGAGAGCTTTACTCTGTATCTAACCCCGTGCTGTCCCTGTCTCTGTCCTGGGAGTGTTTGATGGGGACAGTGTGGAGGAGGATTCATTCTGGTTGTGAGTTAGTTTTTGTCTGATTTAATATCTAACATTGTGAATGTTTCCATTTCTCACTTTGATAAACAGAATGAACGTTCGCTTTCCTCAGGAGGTGGAAAAGCACTTTTTGCTGTGTCCATTTCTGATGTTGATTGAGTAGTTTGTAATTAAGTTTGAATTATTAAGTGTTGACCTGTTGATGTGAGGACTGTTGGGGATTGAAGTGAAGATTGTTTACCGTTCCACGTTGGTCTCTGTTCCTAGATGTACCCTCCATAAAAGAGCCTGACTCCAAAGGCAAGACCTTCACAGTGAGAAGCACCCTGGGCCTACAGGTCGACCGTAACGATGATGGTGTTGCTGTGAGCTGCTCTGTGGACCATGAATCGCTTCGCTCTTCACCACAAGTGGCCAAGCAAGTCCTTGATATTCAATGTAAGTCTCAGGTCCCTTCTCTCTCCTCTCTGCATCTCACTTCTGATTCAATGACATCATCTCTCATTTCTAAAGGATAGAGTTGCCAGTTGCTAGTTCCTTTGGTGAGGTTTTAAACATGTGTGGTGGGAGGATGGGAACCAAAGTGTGGGCTTAGATGGGTAAGGTTCAGATCAGGAAACAGGAGACACACATTAGTTCGTGATGTGCAATAGTCAGCGACTTGGAAAGAGAAAAGAAGTGAGGATTAAAAAGTGTCCAGCAAAGGAAATTGCCAGGGTTGAGCTGTTTAAACTTCCAGACAAGGAATATTACAGACAAGACAGATAGACTAAGGCCACACAGACACATGGCAGCTTGATGTCATCTCTATAACAGAAGCTTGGTTAAGAGAAGGACAAAACTGGCAGCTCAGTATCGCAGGATAGAGAGTTCTCAGGCAGGGTAAAGTGGGTGATAAAAAAGGAGGGGAGGGGAGCTGTATTGGTTAAAGGATCAATTACAGTTGTGAGAGGGGATTATACACAAAACAGGTTAATAAATGAGGCTTTATAGGTCGAGCTCAGAAATGAAACTGGGGCCGTCAGATTACTAGGAGTATATTACAGACTCCCAAATGAGAGGGAGATAGAGGAACACACATATGGCCACATTGCTGCCTGTCGGAATAAGAGGGCAATAATAACAGGAGGCTGTAACTATCCCCAATATCAGAGTTTAGGTCAGAGTGGTGCTGGAAAAGCACAGCAGGTCAGGACTTCAGTCCTGATGAAGGGTTTTTGCCTGAAACGTTGATTTTCTCGGATGCTGCCTGACCTGCTGTGCTTTTCCAGCACCACTCTAATCTAGCCTCTGATTTCCAGCATCTGCAGTCCTCACTTTTGTCTATCCCCAATATCAATGGAGTTACACCAATACAAGAGGCACTGAGGGTGAAACATTCATGTACTATGTTCAGGGATTTTCTTTGAAACAACATGTGATAAGCCTAACAAGAGGAGATGTAAATTTTGGATTTAGTTTTGGGAAATGAAGATGGACAAGTGGGTGAAGTGACATCGGATTACCATATCAGGGATAGTCACCATAATTCAGCGAGGTTTATTATTATTATGGAAAAGGAGAGGCACAGTTTTACACTGTGAGGGTCGGTCATACCTCATGAATTTTACAAAGGTGTCCTTGCATGTTGGGACCCCTACTGTTGGTTTTAGACATGAATGATCTGGACCTGAAGGTGAGGAGAGGGAGGGGGTCCACAATTGGGAAATTTGCAGGTGACCCAACAATTGGCCGTGTAGCGGGTAGTGTAGAGGAAAGCTGTAAGCTCCACAATGCTATCGATGGGTTGGTGGGGTAGGCAGGAAGGTGGCAGATGGAGCTCAACTCTGATAAGTGTGAGGTAATACACTGAGGAAGGTCAGAGAGTAAAGGGGAATAGACAATAACCAGGAATATACCCAGAGGGGGAGATGGAGTGAGAGACCTTGGTGTGCAAGTGTACAGCTCCCCTAAAGGTTGCCGTCCAGCTAGATAATGTTATAAAGAAGGTAAACAGAATGCTCTCCTTCATTGGCAGAGATACAGAATACAGAAGTAGGGATATAAAGGTGACACTGTATAAGACACTAGGGAGGCCACAGCTGGAGTATTGTGTGTGGGTCTGGTCACCACATTACAGGAAGGATGGAATTACTCTGGAGCGTTAGAGGAAGCCAGAGGAACCTGGGTGGCGGGTGTCTGGAATTCATTGTCTGAGTTGGTAATGGAGGCAGAGACCTGAAGCTCTTTGAAAGGTACCTGGATCTGCACCTTCAGTGCTGTGGGCTCTGTGCAGGACGGTGGGGTTAGCCGGGGCATCCAGATGTCTTTGGGTTGGCATGGGCATAATGGGCTGAAGGGCCCCCTTCTGCACTGTTATCATTTCTAGAACTCTATGGTTCTATTAAGTTACGAAGTATAACCTCTTGGGTCAGGACTGGTGCACCATTCTGGACTCTGGAAGGGATATCAGGGATTGGGGAAGGTGTTACCAAGATTGTGAGCTTGCCTCTGTCAGGAAAGACTGACGACCTGTGGGACAGCTCAGGGCTGCCCTGCTGGGAGTATTTCCCTTTGTTTCTGGGTGGGCTCGATGGGGTGGACACAGCGATGGGGGTTTCACCTGTCTGAGAGGCCAGAGTCGAAAGGCTGCATGGAGTACTTTTAGCTACTGCCTCATCAATGTCTTTCAGGGAAACCAGGTCGCTGCATGAGGAAGGAGGGGGGTAAAGTACGTCCTGATTGGGTGTGGTGAAGGGGAGGTGGGAGGAAGCTGACAACAGTATTGTCGACTCTTTGCACCCATTCACTGTGACCACTGTGGGGTGGCTAATGGCCTTGTCCAGTAGCCTATATCAGATTGCTTCAATTCTATCCTAACCTTCACTGCAAAGTAGGGATTAGCTGCTGTGTTCACTCATCTTGTGAAATCTATGGGTAGAATATCCAACAGAAAAACAAGCCACATAATCCCCCAGGTACACAGCATGGTCCCGTTACTCACAGAGTAAATTGTCCAGTTAATACTGGGCCCTCTGTGTCCCCATACCCCTTCACCCTCTTTCCCTTCCTCCCCTTGTCCAAATCAAAAGCTGGATGGTTGACAGAGTGTCTGCCTCAGACACTGACACAGGGAGTAAATCTTACAGTTTCCCAACTCTGTGTGTCAGGAACTCTCCAGAGCTTTGTTCTAAAGCTCCTCTATATAAATATTGCCAAAAAATGCATCTTGTCGAAGCTTCCCATCTTGCATCCATCAGGACAATTCACAAGAAAACCAATTCAAGGGGAAAGCTAGTATTCAAACTGCATGAGATGATGGTGCTGATTGGTTGGTCAGTGCATCATTGATAGGTCGAGTTGTTACCATGCTTGCTGATTGACAGTTAACGGCAAGGCTTTGTTTCAGTTTTAACCAGGCAGGATTGACTTTGGTCAGGCCATTGCCCTGAGAAATTCACCAGTGAATGGCGTTGAGCTGAACCATGTGCCGTGTGTGCTGCTCCCTTCAGCTATTCACAACAAACAAGGTGCTGCCTGGTCCCAATCAGGCCAGGCGTGTCAAACACATGACACAGTGTACAAAGACAGCTGGGATACCCGGACCGGACAGCAGCTGCTGGAGAAATGTGAACTTGTGAGGAATGATGCTAACAGACAATTCGGATTATTGGTTGAGTTCACGGTATACTACGTTGTGTGCACTGGAAGCTACAGAGGGTGTGTCCTTCACACCCTGCACCTGTTTCAATTCAACAAAACGCCATTCACTGATTAATGTCTGAGTTTCATAATTCTGAGCATTTCGATATGACCCCAGAATCTTTTAACATTGAAGAGCAGAGGCCATTCAGCCCTCCCCCTATCCACAGTTCTATTTGATAATGACTGATGTAAACTTGGATTCCATTCGCCAATCACTCATTATCTCGTACTAACAGCCCACTGGCGTTCCAGGAAGAACCAACCCTCGCTTTACTGATTCTTTTCCAAATGAAATACCTGCAGGAAGTCCCGCTGTCTGCTCTGGATGGACGTTTATAAGATTGTGGATGGTATGAATAGAGTGGGCTTTTTTCCAGGGTGGAGGGGTCAATTATTAGGACACACAGATTCAAGATGGGAGGGGGGGTATTTAAAAGAGATGTGCAAGGTGCATTTTTCATGCAGTGGTTGGTGAGTGTCTGGAACGTGCTGCCAGAGGGGGTGGTGGGAGCAGACACAACAGCAGCTTTCTAGAAGCATCTGGACAGATACAGGAATAGGAATGGGATAGACGATCCTGTAAGTGAAGACAGTTTTAGTATGGAGGGCAAAATGTGTCAGCACAGGCTTGGAGGGCCGAAGGGCCTGTTCCTGTGCTGGATTGTTCTTTGATCTTTGATTTAGCTTTCCACGCTAGCTTCTTTCGGATTTCCCTTTTAGTTATTCCATTCTGTTTTTTACTATTTGACCTAACACGTCAGCTGACAGTGACCTTTGTGGGTGGCACGGTGGCTCAGCGCCAGGGACCCGGGTTCAGTTCCCACCTCAGGCGACTCTCTGTGTGGAGTTTGCATATCCTCCCCGTGTCTGTGTGGGTTTCCTCCAGGTGCTCCGGTTTCCTCCCACAGTCACAAAGATGTGCAGGTCAGGTGGATTGGCCATGCTAAATTGCCAGTAGTGTTGGGTGAAGGGGTAAAATGTAGGGGAATGGGTATGGGTGGGTTTTGCTTCAGCGGGTCAGTGTGGACTTGTTGGGCCGAAGGGCCTGTTTCCACACTGTAGGTAATCTAATGTAGCTCTGGTGCTTTGTCCTGCAGTTTGACACCTCCCTAGCTTCTTTTGTTAATCACTGATGAGCAGTTCTCCTGTTTCTTTATAGTAGGAATATACTTATCTTGAAATACACCTTCAAATGTCCACCACTGTGTCTGTGTTGGTCTATCCCCTGATGTCAAATCCCCACCTAGCTCAGAGTTCATGCCCTTACTTCAGTTTAAAATACTAGATTCAGACCCAATCTTCTCCCTTTCAAATTGGAAGTAACATTCAAACATATCATAGTGATTACTCCCTGGGCTGCTTTTATTCTAAGGCCATGAATTGATCCTGCCCCACTCAATAATACCATCTCTAATATATCCTGCCGTCTAAAAAATAAACCCAAAATATCTGAAATAAAACCACAAGCACGAGAAAGGCTGAGAGGATCTGGCAGCCTCTGTGGAGAAAGAAATAGAAGTAATGTTTCGAATCCAGTGATTCCACTTCAGAACTGAAGGGGGCTAGACATTGATGTTATTTTTGTGTCAGTATAGGGGGGAGAGGAGCGAGTGGAACAAATGGTGAGGATGCCTATAGCAAAAGGGAATGCTAATGGGAATAAAGGAAAAATTGAGATGCAAAATAGGTGTTAATGCCAAATGTGAACAAGATAAAAGAAGCCAGCTCAGGTAAAAGCAAGCCGCAGTCATCAAGCCACTCGGGATGGGGGTAGGGGTTTGGTGTAATCCCATCAGAGCACAGGGTTTATGCCCTGAAGCTGCTGAACTCTATGCTGAGGCCTGGAGTCAGTAAAGTACCTGAATGGAACATGGGACACAGGCTCCTGCAGCTTGTGTTGGGCTTCACTGGAAAACTACACCAGGTCCAGGACAGGAATATTAGCACCAGAGCAGGAAACAAGAGCCCGTGGCTTTAGGGGAGAAAGTGAGGTCTGCAGCTACTGGAGATCAGAGCTGAAAATGTGTTGCTGGAAAAGCGCAGCAGGTCAGGCAGCATCCAAGGAGCAGGGGAGTCGACGTTTCGGCCATGAGTCCTTCTTCAGGAAGAGGATTAGCTGACTGGCAGAAGGCAGAGAGTGGGGATAAAAGGGTCTTTTTCAGGCAGCTGGTGACTAGTGGAGTTCCGCAGGGGTCCATAGATATCACAGCTACTCACGTTACATGTTAATGATCTGGACAAAGGAACTGGGAGCTTTGTTGCTAAGTTTGCGGATGACACAAAGATAGGTGGAGGGACAGGCAGTGTTGAGGAAGTGGGAGACTGCAGAAGGACGTGGACAGACTGGGAGAGCGGGCAAAGGGGTGGCAGATGGAATACAATGTAGGAAATGGGGAGGTCATGCAGTTTGCTCAGAATAATAGAGGTGCAGAGCTGAAAATGTGTTGCTGGAAAAGCGCAGCAGGTCAGGCAGCATCCAAGGAACAGGAGAATCGATGTTTCAGGCATGAGCCCTTCATCAGGAATGAGGAAAGTGTGTCCAGCAGGCTAAGATAAAAAGATAGGGAGCAGGGACTTGGGGGAGGGGCATTGGATTTCCTATCGCATTTCCAATGCCCCTCTCCCAAGTCCCTCCTCCCTACCTTTTATCTTAGCCTGCTGGACACACTTTCCTCATTCCTGAAGAAGGGCTCATGCCTGAAACATCGATTCTCCTGCTCCTTGGATGCTGCCTGACCTGCTGCGCTTTTCCAGCAACACATTTTCAGCTCTGATCTCCAGCATCTGCAGACCCCACTTTCTCCCCATAATAGAGGTGCAGACTATTTTCTAAATGGGGAAAGGCTCCAGAAATCTGAAGCACAAAGGGATTTGGGAGTCGAGTTCAGGATTCTCTTAAGGCTAACGAGCAGTTAGGAAGGCAAATGCAACGTTAGCATGAACGTTATTTCAAGAGGGTTAAGAAGCTACAAGAGCAGAGCTGTCCTGCTGAGCCAGTATCCGACTCTGGTCAGACTGCATTTGGAATATTGTGAGCAGTTTAGGGGCCTGTATCTAAGGAAGGATGTGCTGGCCTTGGAGAGGGTCTGGAGGAGGTTTATAAGAAAGATCCCGGGGACTAAGGGCTTGTCGCATGAGGAGTGTTTGAGGACCCTGTACCATAAGACCATAAGACATAGGAGTGGAAGTAAGGCCATTCGGCCCATCGAGTCCACTCTGCCATTTAATCATGGCTAATGGGCATTTCAACTCCATTTACCCGCATTCTCCCCGTAGCCCTTAATTCCTTGTGACATCAAGAATTTATCAATCTCTGCCTTGAAGACATTTAGCGTCCCGGCCTCCACTGCACTCTGCGGCTATGAATTCCACAGGCCCAGCACTCTCTGGCTGAAGAAATGTCTCCGCATTTCTGTTCTGAATTGACCTCCTCTAATTCTAAGGCTGTGTCTACGGGTCCTAGTCTCCTCGCCTAATGGAAACAATTTCCTAGCGTCCACCCTTTCCAAGCCATGTATTATCTTGTAAGTTTCTATTAAATCTCCCCTTAATCTTCTAAACTCCAATGAATACAATCCCAGGATCCTCAGCCGTTCCTCATATGTTGGACCAACCATTCCAGAGATCATCCGTGTGAATCTCTGCTGGACATGTTCCAGTGCCAGTATGGGTGTGGGGACCAAAACTGGACACAGTACTCCAAATGGGGCCTAACCAGAGCTTTATAAAGTCTCAGTAGTACAACGGTGCTTTTATATTCCTACCCTCTTGAGATAAATGACAACGATGCATTCGCTTTCTTAATCACGGACTCAACTTGCATGTTTACGTTCAGAGAATCCTCGACCAGCACTCCCAGATCCCTTTGTACTTTGGCTTTACGAATTTTCTCACCGTTTAGAAAGTAGTCTATGCTTTTATTCTTTTTCCCAAAGTGCAAGACCTCGCATTTGCTCACGTTGAATTCCATCAGCCATTTCCTGGACCACTCTCCCAACCTGTCTAGATCCTTCTGTCACCTCCCCACTTCCTCAGTACTATCTGCCTGTCCACCTAACTTCGTATCATCGGCAAACTTCGCTAGAATGCCCCCAGTCCCTTCATCCAGATCATTAATATATAATGTGAACAGCTGCGGCCCCAACACTGAACCCTGCGGGACACCGCTTGTCACCTGCTGCCATTCCAAAAAAGAACCTTTTATCCCAACTCTCAGCCTTCTGTCAGACAGCCAATCCTCAATCCATCCCAGCAGCTCACCTTGAACACCATGGGCCCTCACCTTGCTCAGCAGCCTCCCGTGTGGCACCTTATCAAAGGCCTTTTGAAAGTCTAGATAGACCACATCCACTGGGTTTCCCTGGTCTAACCTACTTGTTACCTCTTCAAAGAATTCCAACAGGTTTGTCAGGCACTGAGGGCAATGGAGGCCATCACGATGAAGTTTAGAAGGATTAGGGGGGTCTGATTGAAACTTACAGACCACTGAGAAGTCTGGATAGAGTGGATGTGGAGACAATGTTCCCACCAGGAGGAGAGACCAGGACCCAAGGGCACAGGCTCAGGGTGAAGGGACGACCCTTTAGATCTGAGATGGGGAGGAATCTCTTCAGTCAGACGGTGGGGAATCTGTGGAACTCAGTGCTGTGGAGGCCAAGTCACTGAGTGTGGTTACGGCAAAGACAGATAACGTCTTCAGATCAACTCTGATGAAGAGAAATGTAGACTTGAATCATTAGCTTGCTGTCTCTCCGCAGACACAGAATGAACCGCTGTGATTTCCAGGTTCTTTTTATTTGCAGTACAGATAGGTTTTGATTTGTCTGGGGATGAAGGGTTATGGGAAAAGGCAGGAGAACGGGTTTGAGAAACATATCAGCCATGATTGAATGGTGGAGCAAACTCATTGGAGGAAATGGTCTGATTCTGCTCTGGTAGTTTATGTTCTCATGGTGCTATACCCCTGTATTATATCCCTCCATGGTGTTCCTATATCTCTCTCCAACCGTCCCATCCACATGGTTCCCTTTCACTCCTGCCCCCTCCTCCCTCTCCCCATTGCCTGCAGTATCTGGAGTGGGTTTACTCCCCTGGAATTGAACACTCTCTGGGGAGCTGCAGCTTGTTCTTTCCCAGCAGTTCAGCCAGAACCCAGTGTCTGGTGCCTGCCCAGCACAGGCCCAGCACAGGCCAGCACAGGCCCAGCAGAGGCCAGCACAGGCCCAGCACAGGCCCAGCACAGGCCAGCACAGGCCCAGCACAGGCCAGCACAGCCAGCACAGGCCCAGCACAGGTCCAGCACAGGCCCAGCACAGGCCCACACAGGCCCAGCACAGGCCCAGCACAGGCCCAGCACAGCCCAGCACAGGCCCAGCACAGGCCAGCACAGGCCCAGCACAGGCCCAGCACAGGCCAGCACAGGCCCAGCACAGGCCCAGTACAGGCCCAGCACAGGCCAGCACAGGCCCAGTACAGGCCCAGCACAAGCCCAGCACAGGCCAGCGCAGGCCCGCACAGCCCAGCACAGGCCCAGTACAGGCCAGCACAGGCCAGCACAGCCCAGCACAGCCCAGCACAGGCCCAGCACAGGCCCGCACAGGCCCAGCACAGGCCAGCACAGGCCCAGCACAGGCCAGCACAGGCCCAGCACAGGCCAGCACAGGCACAGCACAGGCCAGCACAGGCCAGCACAGGCCCAGCACAGGCCCAGCAGAGGCCAGCACAGGCCCAGCACAGGCCAGCACAGCCCAGCACAGGCCCAGCACAGCCCAGCACAGGCCCAGCACAGGCCCAGCACAGGCCCGCACAGGCCCAGCACAGGCCAGCACAGGCCAGCACAGGCCCAGCACAGGCCCAGCACAGGCCCAGCACAGGGCCAGCACAGGGCCAGCACAGGCCCAGCTTGCACCTTCTGATTCAGCGTTTGACCCTGAAAGCACCTTGTCCTTTTGGTATTAATGCCCAATCATTAAAGCTTGTTAACAGTGCAGTCACCTTCCCTCCAATTACAACGGGATTGATTCTTGCCTCCTGATTTCACAGCATCCCATCGTTACAATCCATACTAAATTTATTTCTAATTATTCTGCATTTAATGCATTCCTCTATTCCACTCTCCTAATTTAGACTCTCACTGTCATAGTCTGTATTCTGGTCTGGTTTCTCACTCCTTGATCAAATTCTTTAGATGAAATCTCTGTTAAACAGCTAACAGGTTTGTCAGAAAACGACCCAAACACCTCTCTCCACTTTTTACTGGGGCACACACACTCACACTCACACTCACACAAACTCACACTCACACATTCACTCACTCTCACACTCTCACACACAAACACACACACGTGCACACATACACACACACACAGACTCTCTCTCTCACATACAACCATACACACTCACACACGCTCACACTCACATATACACACACTCACACACACACATATACTCTCAGACACACACACACTCATATGCACACTTACACACTCTCACATGCTCACACTCATGCTCACACACACACACACACACACACACACACTCATGCTCACATACACACTCACGCTCACATACACGCACTCACACGCGCGCACACATACACACACTCTCTCTCTAACACACATGCACACACAGACACTCACACATGCACATGCATGCGCACACACACAGACACATGCACACACAGATACAGACACACATACACACAGGCACGCACACACATACACATCACCACACACACACATACACACAGGCACACACATGCATACATATTACCACACACACGTACAAAACGCACAGACACATGTGCACAAATAGAGCATAGAACATAGAACAATACAGCACAGAACAGGCCCTTTGGCCCACGATGTTGTGTCGAACATTTGTCCAAGCTTAAGCACCTATCCATGTACCTATCCAATTGCCGCTTAAAGGTCACCAATGATTCTGACTCTGCCACTCCCACAGGCAGCGCATTCCATGCCCCCACCACTCTCTGGGTAAAGAACCTACCCCTGACATCCCCCCTATACCTTCCACCCTTCACCTTAATTTTATGTCCCGTTGTAACACTCTGTTGTACCCGGGGAAAAAGTCTCTGACTGTCTACTCTATCTATTCCCCTGATCATCTTATAAACCTCTATCAAGTCACCCCTCATCCTTCGCCGTTCCAATGAGAAAAGGCCTAGCACTCTCAACCTATCCTCGTACGACCTATTCTCCATTCCAGGCAACATCCTGGTAAATCTTCTCTGCACCCTCTCCAAAGCTTCCACATCTTTCCTAAAATGAGGCGACCAGAACTGCACACAGTACTCCAAATGTGGCCTTACCAAGGTCCTGTACAGCTGCAACATCACCTCACGACTCTTGAATTCAATCCCTCTGCTAATGAACGCTAATACACCATAGGCCTTCTTACAAGCTCTATCCACCTGAGTGGCAACTTTCAAAGAGCTATGTACATAGACCCCAAGATCCCTCTGTTCCTCCACCTTACTAAGAACCCTACCGTTAACCCTGTTAACACACTGACCCTCCCTGGGCTATGTGTCTGGTCTGTGGTCTCCGGTAGCTGGAGTCACAGACTCCAGTGGATGAGCAATGAAAACTGAAGATTGACAAGAGACTGAACTGGGAAGAGTGCAGAGTCGTGGAGGGCAGTGTGAATGGAACTGTTTCTGAGAGATGTGGGTGTTTTGATTATCATAATGAGTACTTTAAACAAATGCTGGCAATATGAACTTGTAACAAAGCTCGTTTACATATGTTGTAAAGAAAACCATCGCAGAGTATTTGGAAATAGACAGCAAGAACAAGCAGGGTCAGCAAGGCTTCACAAACAGAATCTCGTTCCTGAAATATGTTTTCAAATTGTTTGATGAGCTCACAAGCAGACTAGAGAAAGTGGAAGCAGTGGATGCAATATGTTTGTACGATCAAAAGGTGGTTGGTAATGTGCCGCGCATTTGCATATACCATGGAGCTAGAGGGGAAATAGGAGCCATGATAGGGATTGGTGAACCAATACAAAACACAGAGCTGGGCGTAGGGGGACACTTTCAGGATGGAAACCCATAACTAGCTGTGTCTCACAGGGATCAGTGCTGTGCCCCCAGTTATTATTATTATATACAATATGGATGAATGACTGGGCTGAGCAAAGTGAATGAGTTATTGCCATATTTTCTGACCCAGAGACAGGTGTTGGGATAGGCAGTGTGACAGATGCACACGGACAGGTTAACTGAGCAGGCAAACACATCGCAAATGGAGTATAAATATACAGAAAATGTGAAGGTATGCACTTTGGCAGGAGGAATAGAGGAGCTGAATATAAGTAAAATGGAGAATGACTATAGACATCTACAGAACACAGGGTTTTGGGAAGTCGGGTGGGGCGTCCGTATCAATGAATCACAAAAATCTGGCATCCAAGTTCAGTCTCGGCAAATGTGAGCCTTTAGTTCAAAGGCAATGGAGTATAAAAGTGGGGAGGGATTGCAAAGACTATAACAGGCACGAACCAGTCCGCAGCAGGAAGACAGTGAACAGGTATGGCCCACTTTATCAAAGGCAAGGATTGGAGGCAGTGCAGAGAAGGTGCCCCTGATTGATCCCGAGACACTGTCTCACGAGGAGAGGTTGTGTAGATTGGGCCATTCCTGATTGGAATTCAGAAGGATGTTCTGATTGAAACATACAAAATTCATCGGTGGACTTGCCAGGTCAGAGGGAAAGGCTGTCTCCTCTTGTGTGAGAGTCGAGGGCCAAAGGGAATAATTTCCGAATAGGGAGTCAGAGTGGAGGAGGAGTTGTCTCCCTCAGCCGGTTGTGAATCTGTGGATTTTTTTCCCACAGAGGACCGTTAAGGCTGGGTCAGTAAATATGTTCAGGTCAGGCAGATTTTCAATCAGGAAGGGATGGGGTTAATGGGATAAAAGCAGGAAAGGAGAGTTAAGGGTTATCAGATCAACTACCATCTCACTGAATGGCAGAGCCAACTCGATGGGCTGAATGGCTTCTCCTGTTCTGACATTTTGTGTTCCTCTGCTCACAAAATGCGAGGAACACAGCGGGGCCTGACAAAATTTGTGGAGAGGGAAACACAGTCAACGTTCTATCGTAATATGACATTTTACAATGAGGGGAACGAGCATTACCGCTAAATGCTGACCATATCAGTGATGCCGACACCATGGGAGGCGAATGGATCACACCTTCGACCACGGTGTGGGGGGTAAGATATTGGCCTGGAATGAGAACTGGCTCATGGGCAGGAACCAGCGAATGGGGACAACAGCTTCTTATTCAGGGGGAGACCTGTGACCAATGAGCTTCCGCAGGGATCAGTGTTGGGACTGCAACTACGAAACAATAAATATTAATAACTTGGAGGAAAGGAGTGCCAGGTATCAGAGGCAGAAAAAAGGTGGACAGGCAGGCGGTGAGAGGGACACAAACTGTTCACACAGAGACATTGCTCAGTTACGTCAGCGGAAAAATGGTTGGCAAATGAAGTATAATGTGGAGAAAATGTGCAGATGTTCATTTGGAAAGGGAGAACAAAAGTACAGAATATTAATTAAATGAAGAAAAACACCAAAATATTCAACACAAAGGGACCTGGGGAGAGATTGTGCACAAAACACAGAAAACTAGCACACAGGGACAGCAGGTAATCAGGAAAGGTCATGGTATATTGGCCCCTATTTCAAGGGGATTGGTGTGTAAGTGTAGGGAAGCCTTACTGCATTTGGACACGGGGCTGGGGAGTGTGTATCTGGACACGCGGCTGGGGAGTGTATCTGGACACGGGGCTGGGGAGAGTGTATCTGGACACGGGGCTGGGGGGAGTGTATCTGGACACGGGGCTGGGGAGTGTATCTGGACACGGGGCTGGGGAGAGTGTATCTGGACACGGGGCTGGGGAGTGTGTATCTGGACACGGGGCTGGGGGGAGTGTATCTGGACACGGGGCTGGGGAGAGTGTATCTGGACACGGGGCTGGGGAGTGTGTATCTGGACACGGGGCTGGGGGGAGTGTATCTGGACACGGGGCTGGGGAGTGTGTATCTGGACACGGGGCTGGGGGGAGTGTATCTGGACACGGGGCTGGGGAGTGTGTATCTGGACACGGTGCTGGGGAGTGTGTATCTGGACACGGGGCTGGGGGGAGTGTATCTGGACACGGGGCTGGGGAGTGTGTATCTGGACACGGTGCTGGGGAGTGTGTATCTGGACACGGTGCTGGGGAGTGTGTATCTGGACACGGGGCTGGGGAGTGTGTGTCTGGACACGGGGCTGGGGAGAGTGTATCTGGACACGGTGCTGGGGAGTGTGTATCTGGACACGGGGCTGGGGAGTGTGTATCTGGACACGGGGCTGGGGAGAGTGTATCTGGACACGGGGCTGGGGGGAGTGTATCTGGACACGGGGCTGGGGAGAGTGTATCTGGACACGGGGCTGGGGAGAGTGTGTCTGGACACGGTGCTGGGGAGTGTGTATCTGGACACGGGGCTGGGGGGGAGAGTGTATCTGGACACGGGGCTGGGGAGTGTGTGTCTGGACACGGGGCTGGGGAGTGTGTATCTGGACACGGGGCTGGGGGGAGTGTGTGTCTGGACACGGGGCTGGGGAGTGTGTATCTGGACACGGGGCTGGGGGGAGTGTGTGTCTGGACACGGGGCTGGGGAGTGTGTATCTGGACACGGGGCTGGGGGGAGTGTGTATCTGGACACGGGGCTGGGGGGAGTGTGTGTCTGGACACGGGGCTGGGGAGTGTGTATCTGGACACGGGGCTGGGGGGAGAGTGTATCTGGACACGGGGCTGGGGAGTGTGTATCTGGACACGGGGCTGGGGGGAGAGTGTATCTGGACACGGGGCTGGGGAGAGTGTATCTGGACACGGGGCTCGGGGGAGTGTATCTGGACACGGGGCTGGGGAGAGTGTATCTGGACACGGGGCTGGGGGAGTGTATCTGGACACGGGGCTGGGGGGAGTGTATCTGGACACGGGGCTGGGGGGAGTGTGTATCTGGACACGGGGCTGGGGAGAGTGTATCTGGACACGGTGCTGGGGGGGGTGTATCTGGACACGGTGCTGGGGGGTGTGTATCTGGACACGGGGCTCGGGGGAGTGTATCTGGACACGGGGCTGGGGGGAGTGTATCTGGACACGGGGCTGGGGAGAGTGTATCTGGACACGGGGCTGGGGAGAGTGTATCTGGACACGGGGCTGGGGAGAGTGTATCTGGACACGGGGCTGGGGAGTGTGTATCTGGACACGGGGCTGGGGAGTGTGTATCTGGACACGGGGCTGGGGGGAGTGTATCTGGACACGGGGCTGGGGAGAGTGTATCTGGACACGGGGCTGGGGGGAGTGTATCTGGACACGGGGCTGGGGAGAGTGTATCTGGACACGGGGCTGGGGGGGGTGTATCTGGACACGGGGCTGGGGAGTGTGTATCTGGACACGGGGCTGGGGAGTGTGTATCTGGACACGGGGCTGGGGGGAGTGTGTATCTGGACACGGGGCTGGGGAGAGTGTATCTGGACACGGGGCTGGGGAGTGTGTATCTGGACACGGGGCTGGGGAGTGTGTATCTGGACACGGGGCTGGGGGAGTGTGTATCTGGACACGGGGCTGGGGAGAGTGTATCTGGACACGGGGCTGGGGAGTGTGTATCTGGACACGCTGCTGGGGAGTGTGTATCTGGACACGGTGCTGGGGAGAGTGTATCTGGACACGGGGCTGGGGAGTGTGTATCTGGACACGGGGCTGGGGTGTGTGTATCTGGACACGGGGCTAGGGAGTGTGTATCTGGACACGCTGCTGGGGAGTGTGTATCTGGACACGGGGCTGGGGAGTGTGTCTGGACACGGGGCTGGGGAGTGTGTATCTGGACACGGGGCTGGGGAGTGTGTATCTGGACACGCTGCTGGGGAGTGTGTATCTGGACACGGGGCTGGGGAGAGTGTATCTGGACACGGGGCTGGGGTGTGTGTATCTGGACACGGGGCTGGGGAGTGTGTATCTGGACACGGTGCTGGGGAGTGTGTATCTGGACACGGGGCTGGGGAGTGTGTATCTGGACACGCGGCTGGGGAGAGTGTATCTGGACACGGTGCTGGGGAGAGTGTATCTGGACACGGGGCTGGGGAGAGTGTATCTGGACAGGGGCTGGGGTGTGTGTATCTGGACACGGGGCTGGGGTGTGTGTATCTGGACACGGGGCTGGGGAGAGTGTATCTGGACACGGGGCTGGGGAGAGTGTATCTGGACACGGGGCTGGGGAGTGTGTATCTGGACACGGGGCTGGGGAGTGTGTATCTGGACACGGGGCTGGGGAGAGTGTATCTGGACAGGGGCTGGGGAGAGTGTATCTGGACACGGGGCTGGGGAGAGTGTATCTGGACACGGGGCTGGGGAGTGTATCTGGACACGGGGCTGGGGAGTGTGTATCTGGACACGGGGCTGGGGAGTGTGTATCTGGACACGGGGCTGGGGAGTGTGTATCTGGACACGGGGCTGGGGAGTGTGTATCTGGACAGGGGCTGGGGAGTGTGTATCTGGACAGGGGCTGGGGGGGGTGTATCTGGACACGGAGCTGGGGTGTGTGTATCTGGACAGGGGCTGGGGGGGGTGTATCTGGACACGGGGCTGGGGAGTGTGTATCTGGACACGGTGCTGGGGAGTGTGTATCTGGACACGGGGCTGGGGAGTGTGTATCTGGACAGGGGCTGGGGAGAGTGTATCTGGACACGGGGCTGGGGAGTGTGTATCTGGACACGGGGCTGGGGAGGGTGTATCTGGACACGGGGCTGGGGAGTGTGTATCTGGACACGGGGCTGGGGAGTGAGTATCTGGACACGGGGCTGGGGAGTGTGTATCTGGACACGGGGCTGGGGGGTGTGTATCTGGACACGGGGCTGGGGAGTGTGTATCTGGACACGGGGCTGGGGAGTGAGTATCTGGACACGGGGCTGGGGAGTGTGTATCTGGACACGGGGCTGGGGAGTGTGTATCTGGACACGGGGCTGGGGGGTGTGTATCTGGACACGGGGCTGGGGGGAGTGTATCTGGACACGGGGCTGGGGAGTGAGTATCTGGACACGGGGCTGGGGGGGTGTATCTGGACACGGGGCTGGGGGGTGTGTATCTGGACACGGGGCTGGGGAGTGTGTATCTGGACACGGGGCTGGGGAGTGAGTATCTGGACACGGGGCTGGGGAGTGTGTATCTGGACACGGGGCTGGGGAGTGTGTATCTGGACACGGGGCTGGGGGGTGTGTATCTGGACACGGGGCTGGGGGGAGTGTATCTGGACACGGGGCTGGGGAGTGAGTATCTGGACACGGGGCTGGGGAGTGTGTATCTGGACACGGGGCTGGGGGGAGTGTATCTGGACACGGGGCTGGGGGGAGTGTATCTGGACACGGGGCTGGGGAGAGTGTATCTGGACACGGGGCTGGGGAGTGTGTATCTGGACACGGGGCTGGGGAGTGTGTATCTGGACACGGGGCTGGGGGGAGTGTATCTGGACACGGGGCTGGGGAGTGTGTATCTGGACACGGGGCTGGGGAGGGTGTATCTGGACACGGGGCTGGGGAGTGTGTATCTGGACACGGGGCTGGGGGGGGTGTATCTGGACACGGGGCTGGGGAGTGTGTATCTGGACACGGGGCTGGGGAGTGTGTATCTGGACACGGGGCTGGGGAGTGTGTATCTGGACACGGGGCTGGGGGGAGTGTATCTGGACACGGGGCTGGGGGGAGTGTATCTGGACACGGGGCTGGGGTGTGTGTATCTGGACACGGGGCTGGGGTGTGTGTATCTGGACACGGTGCTGGGGAGAGTGTATCTGGACACGGGGCTGGGGAGAGTGTATCTGGACACGGGGCTGGGGAGAGTGTATCTGGACACGGTGCTGGGGGGTGTGTATCTGGACACGGGGCTGGGGAGAGTGTATCTGGACACGGGGCTGGGGAGAGTGTATCTGGACACGGTGCTGGGGAGAGTGTATCTGGACACGGGGCTGGGGAGAGTGTATCTGGACACGGTGCTGGGGAGAGTGTATCTGGACACGGGGCTGGGGAGAGTGTATCTGGACACGGTGCTGGGGAGAGTGTATCTGGACACGGGGCTGGGGAGAGTGTATCTGGACACGGGGCTGGGGGGAGTGTATCTGGACACGGGGCTGGGGAGTGTGTATCTGGACACGGGGCTGGGGAGAGTGTATCTGGACACGGGGCTGGGGGAGAGTGTATCTGGACACGGGGCTGGGGAGAGTGTATCTGGACACGGGGCTGGGGAGTGTGTATCTGGACACGGGGCTGGGGAGAGTGTATCTGGACACGGGGCTGGGGAGAGTGTATCTGGACACGGGGCTGGGGAGAGTGTATCTGGACACGGGGCTGGGGAGAGTGTATCTGGACACGGGGCTGGGGAGAGTGTATCTGGACACGGGGCTGGGGAGAGTGTATCTGGACACGGGGCTGGGGGAGAGTGTATCTGGACACGGGGCTGGGGAGAGTGTATCTGGACACGGGGCTGGGGAGTGTGTATCTGGACACGGGGCTGGGGAGAGTGTATCTGGACACGGGGCTGGGGAGTGTGTATCTGGACACGGGGCTGGGGAGAGTGTATCTGGACACGGGGCTGGGGGGAGTGTGTATCTGGACACGGGGCTGGGGAGAGTGTGTCTGGACACGGGGCTGGGGAGAGTGTATCTGGACACGGGGCTGGGGAGTGTGTATCTGGACACGGGGCTGGGGAGTGTGTATCTGGACACGGGGCTGGGGGGAGTGTATCTGGACACGGGGCTGGGGAGTGTGTATCTGGACACGGGGCTGGGGGGAGTGTATCTGGACAAGGGGCTGGGGTGTGTGTATCTGGACACGGGGCTGGGGGGAGTGTATCTGGACACGGGGCTGGGGAGAGTGTATCTGGACACGGGGCTGGGGAGTGTGTATCTGGACACGGGGCTGGGGAGTGTGTATCTGGACACAGTGCTGGGGAGAGTGTATCTGGACACGGGGCTGGGGAGAGTGTATCTGGACACGGGGCTGGGGAGAGTGTATCTGGACACGGGGCTGGGGAGGGTGTATCTGGACACGGGGCTGGGGAGGGTGTATCTGGACACGGGGCTGGGGAGTGTGTATCTGGACACGGGGCTGGGGAGAGTGTATCTGGACACGGGGCTGGGGAGTGTGTATCTGGACACGGGGCTGGGGAGGGTGTATCTGGACACGGGGCTGGGGAGTGTGTATCTGGACACGGGGCTGGGGAGAGTGTATCTGGACACGGGGCTGGGGAGTGTGTATCTGGACACGGGGCTGGGGAGTGTGTATCTGGACACGGGGCTGGGGAGAGTGTATCTGGACACGGGGCTGGGGAGAGTGTATCTGGACACGGGGCTGGGGGCTGTATCTGGACACGGGGCTGGGGAGTGTATCTGGACACGGGGCTGGGGAGAGTGTATCTGGACACGGGGCTGGGGAGTGTATCTGGACACGGGGCTGGGGAGAGTGTATCTGGACACGGGGCTGGGGAGTGTGTATCTGGACACGGGGCTGGGGAGAGTGTATCTGGACACGGGGCTGGGGGGAGTGTATCTGGACACGGGGCTGGGGAGTGTATCTGGACACGGTGCTGGGGAGAGTGTATCTGGACACGGGGCTGGGGAGTGTGTATCTGGACACGGGGCTGGGGGGAGTGTATCTGGACACGGGGCTGGGGAGTGTGTATCTGGACACGGGGCTGGGGGGAGTGTATCTGGACACGGGGCTGGGGGGAGTGTATCTGGACACGGGGCTGGGGTGTGTGTATCTGGACACGGGGCTGGGGTGTGTGTATCTGGACACGGTGCTGGGGAGAGTGTATCTGGACACGGGGCTGGGGAGAGTGTATCTGGACACGGGGCTGGGGAGAGTGTATCTGGACACGGTGCTGGGGGGTGTGTATCTGGACACGGGGCTGGGGAGAGTGTATCTGGACACGGGGCTGGGGAGAGTGTATCTGGACACGGTGCTGGGGAGAGTGTATCTGGACACGGGGCTGGGGGGAGTGTATCTGGACACGGGGCTGGGGGGGGTGTATCTGGACACGGGGCTGGGGGGAGTGTATCTGGACACGGGGCTGGGGGGAGTGTATCTGGACACGGGGCTGGGGGGGGAGTGTATCTGGACACGGGGCTGGGGAGAGTGTATCTGGACACGGTGCTGGGGAGAGTGTGTCTGGACACGGGGCTGGGGAGAGTGTATCTGGACACGGGGCTGGGGAGTGTGTATCTGGACACGGGGCTGGGGAGAGTGTATCTGGACACGGGGCTGGGGGAGTGTGTATCTGGACACGGGGCTGGGGAGAGTGTGTCTGGACACGGGGCTGGGGAGAGTGTATCTGGACACGGGGCTGGGGAGTGTGTATCTGGACACGGGGCTGGGGAGTGTGTATCTGGACACGGGGCTGGGGGGAGTGTATCTGGACACGGGGCTGGGGAGTGTGTATCTGGACACGGGGCTGGGGGGAGTGTATCTGGACACGGGGCTGGGGGGCTGTATCTGGACACGGTGCTGGGGAGAGTGTATCTGGACACGGGGCTGGGGAGAGTGTATCTGGACACGGGGCTGGGGAGTGTGTATCTGGACACGGGGCTGGGGAGAGTGTCTCTGGACACGGGGCTGGGGAGTGTGTATATGGACACAGTGCTGGGGAGTGTGTATCTGGACACGGGGCTGGGGAGAGTGTATCTGGACACGGGGCTGGGGAGTGTGTATCTGGACACGGGGCTGGGGAGAGTGTATCTGGACACGGGGCTGGGGAGAGTGTATCTGGACACGGGGCTGGGGAGTGTGTATCTGGACACGGGGCTGGGGAGAGTGTATCTGGACACGGGGCTGGGGAGTGTGTATCTGGACACGGGGCTGGGGAGAGTGTATCTGGACACGGGGCAGGGGAGAGTGTATCTGGACACGGGGCTGGGGAGTGTGTATCTGGACACGGGGCTGGGGAGAGTGTATCTGGACACGGTGCTGGGGAGTGTGTATCTGGACACGGGGCTGGGGAGAGTGTATCTGGACACGGGGCTGGGGAGAGTGTATCTGGACACGGGGCTGGGGAGAGTGTATCTGGACACGGGGCTGGGGAGAGTGTATCTGGACACGGGGCTGGGGAGGGTGTATCTGGACACGGGGCTGGGGAGAGTGTATCTGGACACGGGGCTGGGGAGTGTGTATCTGGACACGGGGCTGGGGAGAGTGTATCTGGACACGGGGCTGGGGAGAGTGTATCTGGACACGGGGCTGGGGGGAGTGTATCTGGACACGGGGCTGGGGGGTGTGTATCTGGACACGGGGCTGGGGAGTGTGTATCTGGACACGGGGCTGGGGAGAGTGTATCTGGACACGGGGCTGGGGGGGTGTGTATCTGGACACGGGGCTGGGGAGAGTGTATCTGGACACGGGGCTGGGGGGTGTGTATCTGGACACGGGGCTGGGGAGTGTGTATCTGGACACGGGGCTGGGGAGTGTGTATCTGGACACGGGGCTGGGGAGTGTGTATCTGGACACGGTGCTGGGGAGTGTGTATCTGGACACGGGGCTGGGGGGAGTGTGTATCTGGACACGGGGCTGGGGGGAGTGTATCTGGACACGGTGCTGGGGAGTGTGTATCTGGACACGGGGCTGGGGAGAGTGTATCTGGACACGGGGCTGGGGAGAGTGTATCTGGACACGGGGCTGGGGAGTGTGTATCTGGACACGGGGCTGGGGAGTGTGTATCTGGACACGGGGCTGGGGAGTGTGTATCTGGACACGGTGCTGGGGGGTGTGTATCTGGACACGGGGCTGGGGAGAGTGTATCTGGACACGGGGCTGGGGAGTGTGTATCTGGACACGGGGCTGGGGAGAGTGTATCTGGACACGGGGCTGGGGAGTGTGTATCTGGACACGGTGCTGGGGAGAGTGTATCTGGACACGAGGCTGGGGAGAGTGTATCTGGACACGGGGCTGGGGAGAGTGTATCTGGACACGGGGCTGGGGAGAGTGTATCTGGACACGGGGCTGGGGAGTGTGTATCTGGACACGGTGCTGGGGGGAGTGTATCTGGACACGGGGCTGGGGAGTGTGTATCTGGACACGGGGCTGGGGAGTGTGTATCTGGACACGGTGCTGGGGGGAGTGTATCTGGACACGGGGCTGGGGAGTGTGTATCTGGACACGGGGCTGGGGAGTGTGTATCTGGACACGGGGCTGGGGAGTGTGTATCTGGACACGGTGCTGGGGGGAGTGTATCTGGACACGGGGCTGGGGAGTGTGTATCTGGACACGGGGCTGGGGAGTGTGTATCTGGACACGCTGCTGGGGAGTGTGTATCTGGACACGGGGCTGGGGAGTGTGTATCTGGACACGGGGCTGGGGAGAGTGTATCTGGACACGGGGCTGGGGAGTGTGTATCTGGACACGGGGCTGGGGAGTGTGTATCTGGACACGCTGCTGGGGAGTGTGTATCTGGACACGGGGCTGGGGAGAGTGTATCTGGACACGGGGCTGGGGTGTGTGTATCTGGACACGGGGCTGGGGAGAGTGTATCTGGACACGGTGCTGGGGAGAGTGTATCTGGACACGGGGCTGGGGAGAGTGTATCTGGACACGGGGCTGGGGAGTGTGTATCTGGACACGGGGCTGGGGAGAGTGTATCTGGACACGGGGCTGGGGAGAGTGTATCTGGACACGGGGCTGGGGAGAGTGTATCTGGACACGGTGCTGGGGAGAGTGTATCTGGACACGGGGCTGGGGAGTGTGTATCTGGACACGGGGCTGGGGAGTGTGTATCTGGACACGGGGCTGGGGAGTGTGTAACTGGACACGGGGCTGGGGAGAGTGTATCTGGACACGGGGCTGGGGAGTGTGTATCTGGACACGGGGCTGGGGGGAGTGTATCTGGACACGGGGCTGGGGAGTGTGTATCTGGACACGGGGCTGGGGAGTGTGTATCTGGACACGGGGCTGGGGAGAGTGTATCTGGACACGGGGCTGGGGAGAGTGTATCTGGACACGGGGCTGGGGGGAGTGTATCTGGACACGGGGCTGGGGGGAGTGTATCTGGACACGGGGCTGGGGAGTGTGTATCTGGACACGGGGCTGGGGAGTGTGTATCTGGACACGGGGCTGGGGAGAGTGTATCTGGACACGGGGCTGGGGGGAGTGTATCTGGACACGGGGCTGGGGAGAGTGTATCTGGACACGGGGCTGGGGAGTGTGTATCTGGACACGGGGCTGGGGAGAGTGTATCTGGACACGGGGCTGGGGAGAGTGTATCTGGACACGGGGCTGGGGAGAGTGTATCTGGACACGGGGCTGGGGAGTGTGTATCTGGACACGGGGCTGGGGAGTGTGTATCTGGACACGGGGCTGGGGAGTGTGTATCTGGACACGGGGCTGGGGAGAGTGTATCTGGACACGGGGCTGGGGAGTGTGTATCTGGACACGGGGCTGGGGAGTGTGTATCTGGACACGGGGCTGGGGAGAGTGTATCTGGACACGGGGCTGGGGAGAGTGTATCTGGACACGGTGCTGGGGAGTGTGTATCTGGACACGGGGCTGGGGAGAGTGTATCTGGACACGGGGCTGGGGGGAGTGTATCTGGACACGGGGCTGGGGAGTGTATCTGGACACGGGGCTGGGGAGAGTGTATCTGGACACGGGGCTGGGGAGTGTGTATCTGGACACGGGGCTGGGGAGTGTGTATCTGGACACGGGGCTGGGGAGAGTGTATCTGGACACGGGGCTGGGGCTGTATCTGGACACGGTGCTGGGGAGAGTGTATCTGGACACGGGGCTGGGGGAGTGTATCTGGACACGGGGCTGGGGGGAGTGTATCTGGACACGGGGCTGGGGAGTGTGTATCTGGACACGGGGCTGGGGGGAGTGTATCTGGACACGGGGCTGGGGTGTGTGTATCTGGACACGGGGCTGGGGGGAGTGTATCTGGACACGGGGCTGGGGAGAGTGTATCTGGACACGGGGCTGGGGAGTGTGTATCTGGACACGGGGCTGGGGAGTGTGTATCTGGACACAGTGCTGGGGAGAGTGTATCTGGACACGGGGCTGGGGAGAGTGTATCTGGACACGGGGCTGGGGAGAGTGTATCTGGACACGGGGCTGGGGAGTGTGTATCTGGACACGGGGCTGGGGAGTGTGTATCTGGACACGGGGCTGGGGAGTGTGTATCTGGACACGGGGCTGGGGAGAGTGTATCTGGACACGGGGCTGGGGAGAGTGTATCTGGACACGGTGCTGGGGAGTGTGTATCTGGACACGGGGCTGGGGAGTGTGTATCTGGACACGGGGCTGGGGGGAGTGTATCTGGACACGGGGCTGGGGAGTGTGTATCTGGACACGGGGCTGGGGGGTGTGTATCTGGACACGGGGCTGGGGAGTGTGTATCTGGACACGGGGCTGGGGAGTGTGTATCTGGACACGGTGCTGGGGAGTGTGTATCTGGACACGGGGCTGGGGAGTGTGTATCTGGACACGGGGCTGGGGAGAGTGTATCTGGACACGGGGCTGGGGAGCGTGTATCTGGACACGGGGCTGGGGAGTGTGTATCTGGACACGGGGCTGGGGAGAGTGTATCTGGACACGGGGCTGGGGAGAGTGTATCTGGACACGGTGCTGGGGAGTGTGTATCTGGACACGGGGCTGGGGGGAGTGTATCTGGACACGGGGCTGGGGAGAGTGTATCTGGACACGGGGCTGGGGAGAGTGTATCTGGACACGGGGCTGGGGAGAGTGTATCTGGACACGGTGCTGGGGAGAGTGTATCTGGACACGGGGCTGGGGAGGGTGTATCTGGACACGGGGCTGGGGAGTGTGTATCTGGACACGGGGCTGGGGAGTGTGTATCTGGAGACGGGGCTGGGGAGAGTGTCTCTGGACACGGGGCTGGGGAGTGTGTATATGGACACAGTGCTGGGGAGTGTGTATCTGGACACGGGGCTGGGGAGAGTGTATCTGGACACGGGGCTGGGGAGTGTGTATCTGGACACGGGGCTGGGGAGAGTGTATCTGGACACGGGGCTGGGGAGAGTGTATCTGGACACGGGGCTGGGGAGAGTGTATCTGGACACGGGGCTGGGGAGAGTGTATCTGGACACGGGGCTGGGGAGAGTGTATCTGGACACGGGGCTGGGGAGAGTGTATCTGGACACGGGGCTGGGGAGAGTGTATCTGGACACGGGGCTGGGGAGAGTGTATCTGGACACGGTGCTGGGGAGAGTGTATCTGGACACGGGGCTGGGGAGGGTGTATCTGGACACGGGGCTGGGGAGTGTGTATCTGGACACGGGGCTGGGGAGTGTGTATCTGGACACGGGGCTGGGGAGTGTGTATCTGGACACGGTGCTGGGGAGTGTGTATCTGGACACGGGGCTGGGGGGAGTGTGTATCTGGACACGGGGCTGGGGAGTGTATCTGGACACGGGGCTGGGGAGAGTGTATCTGGACACGGGGCTGGGGAGTGTGTATCTGGACACGGGGCTGGGGAGTGTGTATCTGGACACGGGGCTGGGGGGTGTGTATCTGGACACGGGGCTGGGGAGAGTGTATCTGGACACGGGGCTGGGGAGAGTGTATCTGGACACGGGGCTGGGGAGAGTGTATCTGGACACGGGGCTGGGGAGTGTGTATCTGGACAGGGGCTGGGGAGAGTGTATCTGGACACGGGGCTGGGGGGAGTGTGTATCTGGACACGGTGCTGGGGAGAGTGTATCTGGACACGGGGCTGGGGGGAGTGTATCTGGACACGGGGCTGGGGGGAGTGTATCTGTACACGGGGCTGGGGGGAGTGTATCTGGACACGGGGCTGGGGAGTGTGTATCTGGACACGGGGCTGGGGAGTGTGTATCTGGACACGGGGCTGGGGAGTGTGTATCTGGACACGGGGCTGGGGAGTGTGTATCTGGACACGGGGCTGGGGGGAGTGTATCTGGACACGGGGCTGGGGTGTGTGTATCTGGACACGGGGCTGGGGGGAGTGTATCTGGACACGGGGCTGGGGAGAGTGTATCTGGACACGGGGCTGGGGAGAGTGTATCTGGACACGGGGCTGGGGAGAGTGTATCTGGACACGGGGCTGGGGAGAGTGTATCTGGACACGGGGCTGGGGAGAGTGTATCTGGACACGGGGCTGGGGAGTGTGTATCTGGACACAGTGCTGGGGAGAGTGTATCTGGACACGGGGCTGGGGAGAGTGTATCTGGACACGGGGCTGGGGAGTGTGTATCTGGACACGGGGCTGGGGGGAGTGTATCTGGACACGGGGCTGGGGAGAGTGTATCTGGACACGGGGCTGGGGAGAGTGTATCTGGACACGGGGCTGGGGAGAGTGTATCTGGACACGGTGCTGGGGAGTGTGTATCTGGACACGGGGCTGGGGAGAGTGTATCTGGACACGGGGCTGGGGAGTGTGTATCTGGACACGGGGCTGGGGAGAGTGTATCTGGACACGGGGCTGGGGGCTGTATCTGGACACGGTGCTGGGGAGAGTGTATCTGGACACGGGGCTGGGGAGAGTGTATCTGGACACGGGGCTGGGGAGTGTGTATCTGGACACGGGGCTGGGGAGAGTGTATCTGGACACGGGGCTGGGGAGTGTGTATCTGGACACGGTGCTGGGGAGAGTGTATCTGGACACGGGGCTGGGGAGTGTGTATCTGGACACGGGGCTGGGGAGAGTGTATCTGGCCACGGGGCTGGGGAGTGTGTATCTGGAGACGGGGCTGGGGAGAGTGTCTCTGGACACGGGGCTGGGGAGTGTGTATATGGACACAGTGCTGGGGAGTGTGTATCTGGACACGGGGCTGGGGAGAGTGTATCTGGACACGGGGCTGGGGAGAGTGTATCTGGACACGGGGCTGGGGAGAGTGTATCTGGACACGGGGCTGGGGAGTGTGTATCTGGACACGGGGCTGGGGAGAGTGTATCTGGACACGGGGCTGGGGAGGGTGTATCTGGACACGGGGCTGGGGAGTGTGTATCTGGACACGGGGCTGGGGAGTGTGTATCTGGACACGGGGCTGGGGAGTGTGTATCTGGACACGGTGCTGGGGAGTGTGTATCTGGACACGGGGCTGGGGGGAGTGTGTATCTGGACACGGGGCTGGGGGGAGTGTATCTGGACACGGTGCTGGGGAGTGTGTATCTGGACACGGGGCTGGGGAGAGTGTATCTGGACACGGGGCTGGGGAGAGTGTATCTGGACACGGGGCTGGGGAGTGTGTATCTGGACACGGGGCTGGGGAGTGTGTATCTGGACACGGGGCTGGGGAGAGTGTATCTGGACACGGGGCTGGGGAGTGTGTATCTGGACACGGGGCTGGGGAGAGTGTATCTGGACACGGGGCTGGGGAGTGTGTATCTGGACACGGTGCTGGGGAGAGTGTATCTGGACACGGTGCTGGGGGGAGTGTATCTGGACACGGGGCTCGGGGGAGTGTATCTGGACACGGGGCTGGGGAGAGTGTATCTGGATATGGGGCTGGGGGGGTGTGTATCTGGACACGCTGCTGGGGAGAGTGTATCTGGACACGGGGCTGGGGAGAGTGTATCTGGACACGGGGCTGGGGGGGGTGTGTATCTGGACACGCTGCTGGGGAGAGTGTATCTGGACACGGGGCTGGGGAGAGTGTATCTGGACACGGGGCTGGGGAGAGTGTATCTGGACACGGGGCTGGGGAGTGTGTATCTGGACACGGGGCTGGGGAGAGTGTATCTGGACACGGGGCTGGGGAGTGTGTATCTGGACACGGGGCTGGGGAGTGTGTATCTGGACACGGGGCTGGGGGGAGTGTATCTGGACACGGGGCTGGGGTGTGTGTATCTGGACACGGGGCTGGGGAGTGTGTATCTGGACACGGGGCTGGGGAGAGTGTATCTGGACACGGGGCTGGGGTGTGTGTATCTGGACACGCTGCTGGGGAGTGTGTATCTGGACACGGGGCTGGGGAGAGTGTATCTGGACACGGGGCTGGGGTGTGTGTATCTGGACACGGGGCTGGGGAGTGTGTATCTGGACACGGGGCTGGGGAGTGTGTATCTGGACACGGGGCTGGGGAGAGTGTATCTGGACACGGGGCTGGGGAGTGTGTATCTGGACACGGGGCTGGGGGGAGTGTGTATCTGGACACGGGGCTGGGGAGTGTGTATCTGGACACGGTGCTGGGGAGAGTGTATCTGGACACGGGGCTGGGGAGAGTGTATCTGGACACGGGGCTGGGGGGAGTGTATCTGGACACGGTGCTGGGGAGTGTGTATCTGGACACGGTGCTGGGGAGAGTGTATCTGGACACGGGGCTGGGGAGTGTGTATCTGGACACGGTGCTGGGGAGAGTGTATCTGGACACGGTGCTGGGGAGTGTGTATCTGGACACGGGGCTGGGGAGTGTGTATCTGGACACGGGGCTCGGGGGAGTGTATCTGGACACGGGGCTGGGGAGAGTGTATCTGGATATGGGGCTGGGGAGTGAGTATCTGGACACGGGGCTGGGGAGTGTGTATCTGGACACGGGGCTGGGGAGAGTGTATCTGGACACGGGGCTGGGGAGAGTGTATCTGGACACGGGGCTGGGGAGTGAGTATCTGGACACGGGGCTGGGGAGTGTGTATCTGGACACGGGGCTGGGGAGTGTGTATCTGGACACGGGGCTGGGGAGAGTGTATCTGGACACGGGGCTGGGGAGAGTGTATCTGGACACGGGGCTGGGGGGAGTGTGTATCTGGACACGGGGCTGGGGAGAGTGTATCTGGACACGGGGCTGGGGAGTGTGTATCTGGACACGCTGCTGGGGAGTGTGTATCTGGACACGGGGCTGGGGAGAGTGTATCTGGACACGCTGCTGGGGAGTGTGTATCTGGACACGGGGCTGGGGAGTGTGTATCTGGACACGGGGCTGGGGAGAGTGTATCTGGACACGGGGCTGGGGAGAGTGTATCTGGACACGGGGCTGGGGAGTGTGTATCTGGACACGGGGCTGGGGAGTGTGTATCTGGACACGGGGCTGGGGAGAGTGTGTCTGGACACGGGGCTGGGGTGTGTGTATCTGGACACGGGGCTGGGGAGTGTGTATCTGGACACGCTGCTGGGGAGTGTGTCTGGACACGGGGCTGGGGAGTGTGTATCTGGACACGGGGCTGGGGAGTGTGTATCTGGACACGGGGCTGGGGAGAGTGTATCTGGACACGGGGCTGGGGAGAGTGTGTCTGGACACGGGGCTGGGGAGAGTGTATCTGGACACGGGGCTGGGGGGTGTGTATCTGGACACGGGGCTGGGGAGAGTGTATCTGGACACGGTGCTGGGGAGTGTGTATCTGGACACGGGGCTGGGGAGAGTGTATCTGGACATGGTGCTGGGGAGAGTGTATCTGGACACGGGGCTCGGGGGAGTGTATCTGGACACGGGGCTGGGGAGTGTGTATCTGGACACGGGGCTGGGGAGAGTGTATCTGGACACGGGGCTGGGGAGTGTGTGTCTGGACACGGGGCTGGGGAGAGTGTATCTGGACACGGGGCTGGGGAGAGTGTGTATCTGGACACGGTGCTGGGGAGAGTGTATCTGGACACGCGGCTGGGGAGAGTGTATCTGGACACGGGGCTGGGGAGTGTATCTGGACACGGGGCTGGGGAGAGTGTATCTGGACACGGCGCTGGGGAGAGTGTATCTGGACACGGGGCTGGGGAGAGTGTATCTGGACACGGGGCTGGGGAGTGTGTATCTGGACACGGTGCTGGGGAGAGTGTATCTGGACACGGGGCTGGGGGGGGGGGTGTATCTGGACACGGGGCTGGGGGGAGTGTGTATCTGGACACGCTGCTGGGGAGTGTGTATCTGGACACGGGGCTGGGGGGAGTGTATCTGGACACGGTGCTGGGGAGTGTGTATCTGGACACGGGGCTGGGGAGTGTATCTGGACACGGGGCTGGGGAGTGTGTATCTGGACACGGTGCTGGGGAGAGTGTATCTGGACACGGGGCTGGGGAGTGTGTATCTGGACACGGTGCTGGGGAGAGTGTATCTGGACACGGGGCTGGGGGGGGGGGTGTATCTGGACACGGGGCTGGGGAGTGTGTATCTGGACACGGGGCTGGGGAGAGTGTATCTGGACACGGGGCTGGGGAGTGTGTATCTGGACACGGTGCTGGGGGGTGTGTATCTGGACACGGGGCTGGGGAGTGTGTATCTGGACACGGGGCTGGGGAGTGTGTATCTGGACACGGGGCTGGGGAGAGTGTATCTGGACACGGGGCTGGGGAGTGTGTATCTGGACACGGTGCTGGGGAGAGTGTATCTGGACACGGGGCTGGGGGGGGGGGTGTATCTGGACACGGGGCTGGGGGGAGTGTGTATCTGGACACGCTGCTGGGGAGTGTGTATCTGGACACGGGGCTGGGGGGAGTGTATCTGGACACGGTGCTGGGGAGTGTGTATCTGGACACGGGGCTGGGGAGTGTATCTGGACACGGCGCTGGGGAGAGTGTATCTGGACACGGGGCTGGGGAGAGTGTATCTGGACACGGGGCTGGGGAGTGTGTATCTGGACACGGTGCTGGGGAGAGTGTATCTGGACACGGGGCTGGGGGGGGGGGTGTATCTGGACACGGGGCTGGGGGGAGTGTGTATCTGGACACGCTGCTGGGGAGTGTGTATCTGGACACGGGGCTGGGGGGAGTGTATCTGGACACGGTGCTGGGGAGTGTGTATCTGGACACGGGGCTGGGGAGTGTATCTGGACACGGCGCTGGGGAGAGTGTATCTGGACACGGGGCTGGGGAGAGTGTATCTGGACACGGGGCTGGGGAGAGTGTATCTGGACACGGTGCTGGGGAGAGTGTATCTGGACACGGGGCTGGGGAGAGTGTATCTGGACACGGGGCTGGGGAGTGTGTATCTGGACACGGTGCTGGGGAGAGTGTATCTGGACACGGGGCTGGGGGGGGGGGTGTATCTGGACACGGGGCTGGGGAGTGTGTATCTGGACACGGGGCTGGGGAGAGTGTATCTGGACACGGGGCTGGGGAGTGTGTATCTGGACACGGTGCTGGGGGGGGGGTGTATCTGGACACGGGGCTGGGGGGGGGAGTGTATCTGGACACGGGGCTGGGGGGAGTGTATCTGGACACGGGGGGGGGGGGGGGGTGTATCTGGACACGGGGCTGGGGAGTGTGTATCTGGACACGGGGCTGGGGAGTGTGTATCTGGACACGGGGCTGGGGAGTGTGTATCTGGACACGGGGCTGGGGGGAGTGTATCTGGACACGGGGCTGGGGAGTGTGTATCTGGACACGGTGCTGGGGAGAGTGTATCTGGACACGGGGCTGGGGGGAGTGTATCTGGACACGGGGCTGGGGGGAGTGTGTATCTGGACACGGGGCTGGGGAGTGTATCTGGACACGGGGCTGGGGAGAGTGTATCTGGACACGGGGCTGGGGAGAGTGTATCTGGACACGGTGCTGGGGGGGGGAGTGTATCTGGACACGGGGCTGGGGGGGGGAGTGTATCTGGACACGGGGCTGGGGGGAGTGTATCTGGACACGGGGCTGGGGGGTGTGTATCTGGACACGGGGCTGGGGGGGGGTGTATCTGGACACGGGGCTGGGGTGTGTGTATCTGGACACGGTGCTGGGGGGGGTGTGTCTGGACACGGGGCTGGGGAGAGTGTATCTGGACACGGGGCTGGGGAGAGTGTGTCTGGACACGGGGCTGGGGGGAGTGTATCTGGACACGGGGCTGGGGGGAGTGTATCTGGACACGGGGCTGGGGAGTGTGTATCTGGACACGGGGCTGGGGAGTGTGTATCTGGACACGGGGCTGGGGAGTGAGTATCTGGACACGGGGCTGGGGAGTGTGTCTGGACACGGGGCTGGGGAGTGTGTATCTGGACACGGGGCTGGGGAGTGTGTATCTGGACACGGGGCTGGGGAGAGTGTATCTGGACACGGGGCTGGGGAGAGTGTATCTGGACACGGGGCTGGGGTGTGTGTATCTGGACACGGGGCTGGGGAGAGTGTATCTGGACACGGGGCTGGGGAGAGTGTGTCTGGACACGGGGCTGGGGAGAGTGTATCTGGACACGGGGCTGGGGGGTGTGTATCTGGACACGGGGCTGGGGAGAGTGTATCTGGACACGGTGCTGGGGAGTGTGTATCTGGACACGGGGCTGGGGAGAGTGTATCTGGACATGGTGCTGGGGAGAGTGTATCTGGACACGGGGCTCGGGGGAGTGTATCTGGACACGGGGCTGGGGAGTGTGTATCTGGACACGGGGCTGGGGAGAGTGTATCTGGACACGGGGCTGGGGAGTGTGTGTCTGGACACGGGGCTGGGGAGAGTGTATCTGGACACGGGGCTGGGGAGAGTGTGTATCTGGACACGGTGCTGGGGAGAGTGTATCTGGACACGGGGCTGGGGAGTGTATCTGGACACGGGGCTGGGGAGAGTGTATCTGGACACGGCGCTGGGGAGAGTGTATCTGGACACGGGGCTGGGGAGAGTGTATCTGGACACGGGGCTGGGGAGTGTGTATCTGGACACGGTGCTGGGGAGAGTGTATCTGGACACGGGGCTGGGGGGGGGGGTGTATCTGGACACGGGGCTGGGGGGAGTGTGTATCTGGACACGCTGCTGGGGAGTGTGTATCTGGACACGGGGCTGGGGGGAGTGTATCTGGACACGGGGCTGGGGAGTGTGTATCTGGACACGGGGCTGGGGGGAGTGTATCTGGACACGGTGCTGGGGAGTGTGTATCTGGACACGGGGCTGGGGAGTGTATCTGGACACGGGGCTGGGGAGTGTGTATCTGGACACGGTGCTGGGGAGAGTGTATCTGGACACGGGGCTGGGGAGTGTGTATCTGGACACGGTGCTGGGGAGAGTGTATCTGGACACGGGGCTGGGGGGGGGGGTGTATCTGGACAGGGGGCTGGGGAGTGTGTATCTGGACACGGGGCTGGGGAGAGTGTATCTGGACACGGGGCTGGGGAGTGTGTATCTGGACACGGTGCTGGGGGGTGTGTATCTGGACACGGGGCTGGGGAGTGTGTATCTGGACACGGGGCTGGGGAGTGTGTATCTGGACACGGGGCTGGGGAGAGTGTATCTGGACACGGGGCTGGGGAGTGTGTATCTGGACACGGTGCTGGGGAGAGTGTATCTGGACACGGGGCTGGGGGGGGGGGGTGTATCTGGACACGGGGCGGGGGGGAGTGTGTATCTGGACACGCTGCTGGGGAGTGTGTATCTGGACACGGGGCTGGGGGGAGTGTATCTGGACACGGTGCTGGGGAGTGTGTATCTGGACACGGGGCTGGGGAGTGTATCTGGACACGGCGCTGGGGAGAGTGTATCTGGACACGGGGCTGGGGAGAGTGTATCTGGACACGGGGCTGGGGAGAGTGTATCTGGACACGGTGCTGGGGAGAGTGTATCTGGACACGGGGCTGGGGAGAGTGTATCTGGACACGGGGCTGGGGAGTGTGTATCTGGACACGGTGCTGGGGAGAGTGTATCTGGACACGGGGCTGGGGGGGGGGGTGTATCTGGACAGGGGGCTGGGGAGTGTGTATCTGGACACGGGGCTGGGGAGAGTGTATCTGGACACGGGGCTGGGGAGTGTGTATCTGGACACGGTGCTGGGGGGGGGGTGTATCTGGACACGGGGCTGGGGGGGGGAGTGTATCTGGACACGGGGCTGGGGGGAGTGTATCTGGACACGGGGCTGGGGGGGGGGGGTGTATCTGGACACGGGGCTGGGGAGTGTGTATCTGGACACGGGGCTGGGGAGTGTGTATCTGGACACGGGGCTGGGGAGTGTGTATCTGGACACGGGGCTGGGGGGAGTGTATCTGGACACGGGGCTGGGGAGTGTGTATCTGGACACGGTGCTGGGGAGTGTGTATCTGGACACGGGGCTGGGGAGAGTGTATCTGGACACGGGGCTGGGGGGAGTGTGTATCTGGACACGGGGCTGGGGAGTGTATCTGGACACGGGGCTGGGGAGAGTGTATCTGGACACGGGGCTGGGGGGGGGAGTGTATCTGGACACGGGGCTGGGGGGGGGAGTGTATCTGGACACGGGGCTGGGGAGTGTGTATCTGGACACGGGGCTGGGGAGTGTGTATCTGGACACGGGGCTGGGGGGAGTGTATCTGGACACGGGGCTGGGGGGTGTGTATCTGGACACGGGGCTGGGGGGGGGTGTATCTGGACACGGGGCTGGGGTGTGTGTATCTGGACACGGTGCTGGGGAGAGTGTATCTGGACACGGTGCTGGGGAGAGTGTATCTGGACACGGGGCTGGGGGGTGTGTATCTGGACACGGGGCTGGGGGGTGTGTATCTGGACACGGTGCTGGGGGGGGTGTGTCTGGACACGGGGCTGGGGAGAGTGTATCTGGACACGGGGCTGGGGGGAGTGTATCTGGACACGGGGCTGGGGGGAGTGTATCTGGACACGGGGCTGGGGAGAGTGTATCTGGACACGGGGCTGGGGAGAGTGTATCTGGACACGGTGCTGGGGGGGGGGTGTATCTGGACACGGGGCTGGGGGGGGGGTGTATCTGGACACGGTGCTGGGGGGGTGTGTATCTGGACACGGGGCTGGGGGGGGGGGTGTATCTGGACACGGGGCTGGGGGGTGTGTATCTGGACACGGGGCTGGGGGGGGGGGTGTATCTGGACACGGTGCTGGGGGGGGGGGGTGTATCTGGAGCAGTGAGCAGGTTAATCCCCATATTGATGGTAAGATATAATTTCATTGGGAGGCAGTTCAGTGACAGTTCACTGGGATGGTCCCGGGGATGGAGGGATTGTCTAATGGGTAAATACTGATCAGGTTGGGACCCTACCCCCTGGATTTCAGAGGAATGATGGGTGACCTCAGTGAAACGTAGAGGATTGTTAAGGGGCTTGACAGGGACAATGCTGAGAAGGTGTTTCCCTGATGGGAGGGTCTGGGACCCGAGGGCACGGTCTCAGAATAAAGGGGCACTGATGTAAGACTGAGATGAGGAGGAATTTCCTCTCTCAGAGTTGAGCACCTTAGGAGGTCCTTGCTGTGGGGGCAGAGTCCTTGTGTACATTTAAGGAAGAGAGAGAGGGATTCTTGAACAGTCCAGGAATCGAGGATTGCAGGGAATGGGCAGGAAGGTGGACCTGAGGAATGTCGGATCAGCCATGACCCTATTGAATGGCCGAGCAGGCTGAGGGGCCGAGTGGCCCATTGCTGTTCACATTTCTTCTGATCTGATAGTCTTTTGTCTTGTTCCTTTTTATCGCACTTGTATCATAGCTCCTTGTCACAGCAACTAATCATTATTGATCTCTGTCTCCTCAGAATGACATCCGCTGTGATCCTGCATCTTTGTGGGTCTTTTGCATTCTCCATTCTCATAATCCTCTTCTGTCCATGTGATGTTTCTCTGTCTGCATCAACCTCTTCAAGCTTTCTCAAATTCTGTTTCATCATTTTGAGCTTTTTGTCACTCACAACCCGTCACGTTCCCTGATCAATAAGTTCCTCCTCTCTCTAGTTGACGAAGCACTCCCCCCACCCCCACCTCCCCCCGACCCCCCTCCACCCACCCCCACCTCCACCCACCCCCACCTCCACACACCCCCCTCCCCCGACCCCCCTCCACCCACCCCCACCTCCACACACCCCCCTCCACCCACCCCCACCTCCACCCACCCCCACCTCCACACACCCCCACCTCCACACACCCCCCTCCACCCCCCCCCACCTCCACCCACCACCACCTCCACACACACCCCCTCCACCCACCCCCACCTCCACCCACCCCCACCTCCACACACACCCCCCTCCACCCACCCCCACCTCCACACACACACCCCCCTCCACCCACCCCCACCTCCACCCACCCCCACCTCCACACACCCCCCCCTCCACCCGCCCCCACCTCCACCCACCCCCACCTCCACACACACCCCCCTCCACCCACCCCCACCTCCACACACACACCCCTCAACCCACCCCCACCTCCACACACACCCACCTCCACACACACCCACCTCCACACACACCCCTGCACACACACCCACCTCCACACCCCCTGCACACACACCCACCTCCACACACACCCCTCCACCCACCCCCACCTCCACACACACCCTCCACCCACCCCCACCTCCACCCACCCCCACCTCCACACACACACCCCTCCACCTCCACTCCCCCTGCACACACACCCACCTCCACACACACCCCCCTCCACCCACCCCCACCTCCACCCACTCCCACCTCCACCCACCCCCACCTCCACACACACCCCCTCCACCCACCCCCCCTCCACACACACCCCCTCCACCCACCCCCACCTCCACACACACCCCCCTCCACCCACCCCCACCTCCACCCACCCCCACCTCCACACACCCCCCCTCCACCCACCCCCACCTCCACCCACCCCCACCTCCCACACACCCCCCCTCCACACACCCCCACCTCCACACACACCCCCCTCCACCCACCCCCACCTCCCCCCACCCCACCACCTCACACCCCACCTCCACCCACCCCCACCTCCACCCACCCCCCCCTCCACACACCCCCCTCCACACACCCCCCTCCACCCACCCCCACCTCCACACACTCCCCTCCACACACCCCCCTCCACCCACCCCCACCTCCACCCACCCCCACCTCCACACACCCCCCTCCACACACCCCCCTCCACCCACCCCCACCTCCACACACCCCCCTCCACCCACACCCACCTCACACACCCCACCTCCACACACCCCCACCTCCACACACACCCCCCTCCACCCACCCCCACCTCCACCCACCCCCACCTCACACACCCCCCTCCACCCACCCCCACCCCACACACCCACCTCCACACACCCCCACCTCCACACACACCCCCCTCCACCCACCCCCACCTCCACACACTCCCCTCCACACACACCCCTCCACCCACCTCACACACCCCACCTCCACACACCCCCACCTCCACACACCCCCACCTCCACACACACCCCTCCACCCACCCCCACCTCCACACACTCCCCTCCACCCACCCCCACCTCCACACACCCCCCTCCACCCCCCACCCCTCCACCCACCCCCACCTCCACACACCCCCCTCCACCCACCCCCACCTCCACACACCCCCCTCCACCCACCCCCACCTCCACACACTCCCCTCCACCCACCCCCACCTCCACACACCCCCCTCCACACACACCCCTCCACCCACCCCCACCTCCACACACCCCCCTCCACCCACCCCCACCTCCACACAGCAGCATCTCTCCAGCCATTTCCTGAGTTGTCCAGTTCCCCTGTCCGATCGAGGCCAGGTGAGGGGAGGTGTGGGCGGGGGGGGGGGGGGGGGGGGTGTTATTTCTACCATGTTATCACCAGCCTTTGTCACTGGCCGATATGTCCAAAACCTGTCGGAGGGAAATGCACATTGTCATTCCTTGTGAGCGCAGTGTGGCCATCAGTATGGCAGCTCAGTGCCATGGGGAAAGGGTGGTCAGTGGAGTCAAGGTGGAGCTCCGTAACAGGGAAGTGGCACGGACACGGACACGGACACGGACACGGACACGGACATGGACACAGACACGGACACGGACACGGACACAGACACAGACACGGATGCAGATACAGACACAGACACAGACACAAACATAGACACAGACACAGACACAAACATAGACACAGACACAGACACAGACATAGATACAATAAACAGACACAGACACGGATGCAGATACAGACACAGACACAGACATAGACACAGACACAGACACAGATACAGACACAGACACAGACACGGATGCAGATACAGACACAGACACAGACATAGACACAGACACAGATGCAGATACAGACACAGACACAGACACAGACACAGACACAGACACGGATGCAGATACAGACACAGACACAGACATGGATGTAGACGCAGACACGGATGCAGACACAGACACAAACATGGATGTAGACACAGACACAGACACGGATGTAGACATAGACACAGACACAGACACAGACACATATACAGATACAGACACAGACATGGATGCAGACACAGACACGGACACGGATGTAGACATAGACACAGACACATATACAGATACAGACACAGACACGGATGCAGATACAAACACAGACACAGACACAAACATAGACACAGACACAGACACAGACACAGATACAGACACAGACACAGACACGGATGCAGATACAGACACAGACACAGACACAGATACAGACACAGACACGGATGTAGACACAGACACAGACACGGTTGCAGATACAGACACAGACACAGACACAGATGCAGCCACAGACATAGACACAGACACAGACACAGATGTAGACACAGACACAGACACGGATGCACATACAGACACAGGCACAGACACTCCTACTGGAATCCTTCTGTCCTGCATTTCTGTGTTCCAGTGACAAAGCTATCTTCACTTCACACAGCATATACATTAAAAAGATTCTACAATCTAAAACCACCTAAAATATGAGTTAATTGTAACGTGCAGCCATCATGATATGAATATATAGCAATGAGTTCATGGTAATTATATTTGTCAGAGTTAAGATCATTAAATCCAGTAATGATTGGATAGTAATTCTATCTATCCTTGAGTTACTGGCAATTGTATTCTTCGAGTTAGTTAATAACCAGCAATAAGTTAATTGCAATTTACTCAATTTTTGAGTGAATGATTATTACACCCATTCCTGAATTATTGGTGGCTGTATCTGCCTTTGAGGTAGAACCTTAAAGCACAGAACGAGATCTCTCTGTTCATGTACCTCACCCACTCAGCTTTCCTCTATCTACCTATTTGGAAAAATTATCCATTTCATATTTTTCAGATTTATCCTGCAATTTTTACAAAGCTTTGTCGGTTTGTATTTTGAAAATTCTCTGTGCTCTTAACATTTTAACACTCATTATATATAGTTCCTTTCCACAACCATTCCCACAAAATAAGTTTCATCAGAACTATTTGTTCAATTTCCTGATACATTTCTATCCTCCTACAGTTCTCCAGCAAATTCAGGGCTGTTTTTTGGGAATGTTATGCCTGTGACTCCCTGCCTTTAAACTGCACTCACTTTGTTCCCTGATTTCACCAACTACCTTCCTGTGAAGCACTTTATCAAAGGTCTTTGGAATTTTCATATGAAGTGCATAGCCTTCACCAATAACCTCAACACGTTATTAAATGGTTAGGGCATGACTCGCTTTGCAATTCCATGCTGGGCTCCAGAATTCGCACCCGTCTTTCCAAGACACCCCCCCTTTGAAAGATTTCCTCTTGATTCAGGACAGCAAGATCAGAAAGGAGATGGAATGGCTATCACAACAGATAGGGTGAGCAGAGCTCTTCGAGAAAGAAAAATACCGGGTAGGTAGCCTGGAAACATTCTGGATGGAGTGATGTAGAGATTATATTGCCCATTGTGGGCGAATCCAAATCTAGGGATTACAATTACAGATAGCAAGATCTCAACCAGTGATAAATCCAGTAGGAAATGTATTGGAGTTGTCTCTATCCTGACAGTGTGAGAAAACGGTACTCGCTCGCACAGTGAGGGGTTAAGGTGACTGTTATTGATGCAGCTAAGATGATGCGAGATGAGTACATGAGGAGGAAGGGACCAGCTGGAAGTGTTGATAGGGTTGGCTGAATTATCCTGGTGTACAGCACTGACCTGTTGGATCACCTGTTAATTTCTCTGCGTTGGGTATCATGTCCTTTCCGAGAGTTTTACAGCAGAAACGCACCGTGTCATCGGCGATGAGCTGTTGGCTTTGTATTGTTTTGCCATGTTTGATATCAGGGTGACCTCCAGGGTCACGTTTTCAGTGCAGCAGGGACATTAATCATTAGCTTTCCACCTTGATCACCACCCCGAGAGAAACTTGCTGATTCATTTCAGAGATTCTCTTTTATGCCTTTATCCATTTACAGTCAGGTTTTCAGCAGAATTGAGGAAGTATTATCAAGTAATATGCTGATCTCTCCTGAACCCATTCACAGCTCCTGAGTGCAATTAAACAATCAGAAGACTGTCTCTGGGTGAAAACTGCCCTGAATTTACACATGGTGGGGGTGGGGGTGGGGGTGGGGTGGGGGTGGGATTTGGGTGGGGGTGGCGGTGTGGGGAGGGTGTGGTGTTGAAGTTCAAGGGAGATGTGAGCAGTGAGCATTTTACACAGGGAGCAGTAGGAGTGTGGAACACGATGCCAGGGTGGGGGGGTGGAGGAGGCACATATGTTAGGGGCAGTTAAGGAACTTTTCGTTAAGTACATGGATATCCAAGGAATGGAGGGGTATGGGCCAAGGGCAGGCAGAAGGGATTCATTTTATTTGGCATCATGTTTGGTATAACATGAGGACTGTTCCTGTGCTGTATTATTCTATATTCAACGTTCTACACTGGCAATGTCTCTAATCTCCTCCCCAACTCCAACATTATATATTCAAAATGTGTTCTGGTCAAATTTAATAAAAACTGCAAACACTCTTCTGCTACCTCCTTATTTTAAATGTGGAGAGGCCGGTGTTGGACTGGGGTGTACAAAGTTAAAAATCACACAACACCAGGTTATAGTCCAACAGGTTTATTCAGAGCACTGCTCCTTCATGAGGTAGCTAGTGGGGCAGGATCATAAGACACAGAGTTTGTAGAAAAAGATCACAGTGTCATACAACTGAAATGATATATTGAACAAACCTAGATTACTGTTAAGTCTTGAATCACTTAGAATGGGGATGCAGGTTTCAACTGATTAATATGTACATCCCAGACCTTCTTTCAAGTCACATTCTTGAGATAATTTCAGATTTTATTAAAAAATGGTGACATCTCAGCTCAGACAATGCATTAAAGGTGTGAGGTTAGAGTCTGTCTGTACCTCAATCTTAAGTCAAACTGGTTCTATTTCCAAAGTAGGAATTTATAAAACGTCTGACTGCTTCAAGTAATTGAGCAGTATTTATGTTAAACAGCAGTATTTCACTGAAGCATCTATCAGGGTCATAGAGGCAGACAGCATAGAAACAGGCCCATTGACCCACTGTGTCAACGCTGATCACAAACGACACCAATCCCATTTACCTGCATTTGGTCCATAATCCTCAATCTGCTCATCCAGATGTTTCTGAAATGTTACCAGGGTACCTGCCTCCACTACCCTCTCAGGCAGCACCTTCCATTATTCCACCACACTCTGGGGGAAAAAGATTCTCACAACCTACCCTGTCTATGTCTCTCATAATCTTGTATCCCTCAATCAGACCCCCTCCCCCCACCCCAGCCTCCTGTGCTCCAGGGAAAACGACCCCAGTCTATCAACTCTCTCCTCATAACTTGAGATTTCCCATCCCAGGCAACATCCTGATGATACTCCTCTGCACATGTTCCAGTGCAGTCCCATCCTTCTGATAGTGTGGTGACATTATTCCATCTGTGGTCTAACCTATGTCTTAGAAAGTGTAACATGACTTCCTTACTCCTCTATTCGATACCCAGCTCATGAAGGCAAGCATCCTGTAATCTTTCTTCATCACCCTGTCTCCCAGTGCTGACACCTTCAGGGATCTATGGACTTGTACACCAAGGTCCCTTTGTTCCTCAATACTCCCTGGGGATCCATCATTCATTGTGTATGTCAGTCCCTTGTTAGACCTTCCAAAATACATCACCTCACCCTCATCAGATGGAACTAACTTCCATCAGCCATTGCTCTGCAGGATTGTCCAGCTGATCAATGTAAGCCTATAGCCCGAGACCATCCTCTTGTTATCAGCAACAATTTTCACCTTATCTACAAACTTCGTAATTACACCCTTTCCATTCACACCCAGCGTGGGACCCAGCACTAATCCCTGTGGGACACCTCTGGTCACAGGCTTCCAATCACAAACACCACTCCCCCACCATCACTCTTTGTCTCTCATTTACAGTTAATTTTGGATCCAGTTGCCAACTTGCCTGAGATCCCATGGGTGAAAATGTGTTGCTGGTCAAAGCACAGCAGGCCAGGCAGCATCTCAGGAATAGATCCCATGGGATCTACCATTTTGGACCAGCCTTCCATATGGGACCTTGTCCTGACTAAAGCCATGTAAACCATACCAACCACACCACCTTCCTCACTGTACTGAGTCACTGTTTCAAAATACTCAATGAGCTTAGCCAGACAGGATCTCCCTCTGACAAATCCATGCTATCGCTGATCAATCCCTGCCTTTTAAAGTGTTGATTAATTCTGTCCCTTAGATCTTTTTTCCAATACTTTCCTTACCATTGATGTCAGACTAACTGATCTGTACTTGCCTGGCCTATCCTTGATGCCCTTGAGCAAAGAATACACATTAGCTATCTGGTATTTCATCTTTGACCCACTAGGACCCCAGCAATCTCCTCTTGCCTCCCATAGCAGTCTGGGATGCATCTCATCAGGCCCTGCTGAAACATCTAAAATCTCCTCCTTGTTAATCTTGACAGGTTCAAAGCCTCACCATCCCAATTGAAATCTCTGGCTACAATATCTTTCAGTTTTTGTGAATACAGATGTTCATTTAAGGCATCATCCACATCCACTGGCTGCATGTACAGATTGCCCGTTTGACCTCCCATAGCTCCCACTCTTTCCCTGGTCATCCTCTTGCTCTTAATAGATTTATAAAAAGCCTTGGGGTTTTCCTTAATCCTCTCAGCCAAAGGGGTTTGGTTGTCCCTGGTTGGCCTCCTAATTTCTATTTTAAACACCCCTTCCTTTTCATCATACCACCAGGGAATTTTACCCCTGTGAAGCCTACATCAAACTCTCTGGGAAATATCGATATTTCCTGACTACACTTTGACAGATTGACATTAGATTCTAAGGAAAAATTTGTGGGAGGATGCTGTACAGCCATTTTTATTTGCACAGGGCTATGTCGATGATCTTAGTCTCCACCTCAGTGTGCAACATTGTGAGAGACCCAGACTGCATGCTGCTGGTGCAGGCTGTGGAATGATGAATGACAGTATGTTGAAGTAATTGCCCAGGTTTAATTGCTTGCATCCTGTATATTTGTCAAGATGACTATTTCATGCACACCAAAATCAACATTTTAACCTGATGTTGTATCAGTCAATCTGTTACAAGACATAGACCAGTCGTTCCAGTTTCTAACTGAGCAGAGTTTTATTGTCCAACTGTTTTCACCAACTTGTTGCATTCCACATTCCTGGATCTGAGTTTCAGGTTCAGATCTTCTGCCTCTTGTTTTGAACAGGATCATACTTTGTTTATCACAATTAGACTTTCTCTGTGAATTGATAACATCCAACTGAATAGTTCTTCAAAGTCTGGCCTGACTATTCAAGCAGTTGGTTATGTGACATATCTGAGATATTTTACAGAATCATACCACATCCTTCAGTTTAAATCATGGAGTATGTAGCCGTTAACAAAGGACTTAACTCCTGAGAGAGTCATAGCGACATATAGCATGGAAAAGACCCCTCGGACCAACTTACCCATGTTGAACAAGTTCCTAAACTGAACTAGTCCCATTTGTCTGTGTTTCTTCCATTTCTCTCAAAACTTTTCCTATTCATGGACCTGTCCAAATATTGTAACTGTATCTGCATCTGTCACATCACCAAGAAAATCCCTGCCATTTCCTTTGACGTGGTAGTCAGCATGTCCAGCAGCAAACCTTCTGACCTTGAAGCAAACATTGTGGCAGCTTATTTGACTAAAGCCATAAACCCAAGTCAGTCAGTGTTCTTTAGCCTCTGACAGCCATCTGTAAGTACAGAGGGTCATTAACCAGAAGACACAGATTGACAGAAAAACAAGGGAGGGGCAGTTTTGTTCAGCAGGATGTTGTGATCTCAAATGCAGTGTCTGTGAGGATGCTGAATAGTAAATAGCTACCAGTGAGTCAGGACTATGGGAGGGGTCAACATGAGGGTCAATTGGATTACGACCGAGTAGTTCACTCCCAGCTCGATGTGGATCTCCCTACACTGGGCAGGTCAAGCTGTTTCTCTGCCTGCTTTTGTTAGGCCCAGATTATACTGTACATCCGTTGTGGTCTCTCACTGTCCCCTTAATGTGCAGAATCTTTGAATAAAAAAGACCACTCCCCAATGACTTTTTCCACACAGAACTTTCTGATTAAACACGACCCACTCACCCTTGTCCTTTCTCCTTCACAGTATTGGCGTGGCCTCACTGATCTTGCTAAGGGTTACTCCAATATACTCAGCTCGGTGCTGCTATTCACTGAGAGAGACCGGCCTGCTCAGATACTCTCCAGCAGCTCTGGTGTCAATATTGTACTTTACCACCTCGGGATGGGCAGCATGGGCTGGCAGCAAGGACATTGGCAGGGTGGCAGTGGGATGGTGGTTCAAACTCCATGGAGATGTTCCCTACACACCCAGCATCCGCACTGACCCGCAGAGTGCCAGCTGCTGCACGGATATGATTGCACAAGCTCAGGCCTCAGTGGGAGAGAATGCTCCCACCTCTCCTGAAAACACAAAGACAGGCAGCACTGGGGGCAGAGCAGGTGGACACCCAGAGATTACACCGTGGCAAATGACAGTGCAGTGTGCAGGGCAACGTGAGGCCGTTCAGTTTGGATCATGTGATGGAGCAGGGCACGTTTTAAGCTGCAGTAACCCAGGGAGACCTTGTGGGGGGGGGGAGAGAGGGGAAGGTGGGGGTGGGAGTGGGGGTGGGTTGGGGGGCGGTGGGGTGGGGGGCGGGGATGCGGCTCCACCGACACAGAGAATTCAAATGTCAGGAAGAGGTACAAGAATCATCAAAAAGGCTGATTGGACGCTGTAGGTCTGAAGTCCAGTGGAGGGTCAGGCTGTGTTAGATGGCAGATTCCCATCCTGAAGGCCACATGAAATGAAAATAGGCTGTTCACCCCCCCCCCCCTCAGTCCAGCTCCGTCGTTCTATAGGACCATTTGGGATCCTTCTCTTTATTCACATACAGGATGTGGGTGTCTCTGGCTGGGCCCAGTATTTATTGCCCATCCCCAGGTGCCCCTTGAAAAGGTGGGGGTGAGCTGCCTTCTTGAACCACTGCAGTCCATGTGCTGTAGGTAGACTGTCCCCCAGAGTTCTGACGGACATAGCTGAGGCAATTGTAGAGGCATTGCTGATGATCTTTCAGGATCACTGGAGTCAGGGAAGGTCCCAGAGGACTGGACGATGGCTAATGTAATAATCCTGTTTAAGAAGGGAAGGAGACAGAAGACAGGAAACTACAGGTTGGTTAGGCCGACCTCGGTCATTGGTAAGATTTTAGAGACCATTATTAAAGATGAGATTGTGGAGTAGGTGAACTACACGGTAAAATAGAGCTGAGTCAGCACAGCTTCATCAAGGGGAGGTCATACCTGACAAATCTGATGGGATTCTTTGAGGAGGTGATGAGCAGGTTAGACAAAGGGGATCCAATCAACGTGATCTGTTTGGATTTCCAGAAGGTCTTTGACAAGGTGCTGCACAGGAGCCTGCTCAATAAGACAAGAGCCCACGGTGTTAGGGGCAAGGTCCTGGCCTGGATCGAAAATTGGCTGGCTGGCAGAAGGCAGAGAGTGGGGATAAAGCTGTCGTTTTCAGGATGGAGCCAGTGGCTAGTGGAGTTCCACAGGGGTCAGTGTTAGGACCACAGCTATTCACGTTACATAGTAATGATTGGGATGAAGGAGCTGAGAGCTTTGTTGGTAAGTTTGCGATGACACAATGACAGGGGGAGGGACAGGCAGTGTTGAGGAAGTGGGAGACTGCAGAAGGACGTGGACAGGCTGGGAGAGCGGGCAAAGGAGTGGCAGATGGAATACAATGTGGGAAAATGGGAGGTTATGCAGTTTGGTGGGAAGATAGAGGTGTAGACTATTTTCTAAATAGGGAAAGGCTTTGGAAATCTCAAACACAAAGAGACTTAAGAAGTTCTCATTCAAAATTCCCTTAAGGTTAACGTGCAGGTTCAGTTGGCAGTTAAGAAGGCAAATGTAATGATAGCATTCATTTCAAGAGAGCTAGAGCTGAGGCTGTATAAGGCTCTGGTCAGACTGCATTTGGAATGTTGTGAGCAGTTTCGGGGCCTGTATCTAAGGAAGAATGTGCTGGCCTTGGAGAGGGCCGAGAGGAGGTTTACAGGAAAGATCCCGGGGACGAAGAGCTTGTTATATGAGGAACGGGTGAGGACTCTGGGTCTGTACTTAATGGAATTTAGAAGGATGTGGGAGGGATCTGACTGAAACCGAACAGAATACTGAGAGGCCTGAATGGAGTGCACATCTAGAAGATGTTTCAACCCTAGGAGAGACTAGGACCCGAGGGCACAGCTTCAGGGTGAAGGGACAACCCTTTAGAACTGAGATGAGGAAAAATTTCTTCTTCCAGATGCTTCTGAGATTTTGGAACTGCTGGCCACAGAGAGCTGTGGGGGCAGGGTCCTTGTGCATATTCAGGGCTGAGATAGATGGACTCACGATCAGTCAGGGAATCAAGGGTTACAGGGAAAATGCAGGTTAGTGGGTGGGAGGAGTTTCCATAAGGCCATACAACATAGGAGCAGAATTAGGCCATTCGGCCCATCGAGTCTGTTCCACCATTCGATCATAGCTAGTATGTTACTCAACCCCATTCTCCGGCATTCTCCCCATAACCGTTTGATGCTGTTACCAGTGGGTTAGTGAACTAAATCAGTTGGGCAGCAATCTGCAGAGATCACAAATAAGCAAGTGTTTTAGTTCCTGATTATTCTGAAACCTTTTTAAAGCTTCAAGCCAGATTTCCAGCATCGGGTTTTAGGAAACACTTTTCTGCTCAAAACGTGGTGAAAGATTCTCCACAAACTGCGACTGAACTGGAGAACCAGAGGAAATGGCTTCCGGGTTTAGAGTTTGGTGTTCAGGTGCTGTGCTCCAGAGGTCTTAGCTTGTCCCCCCCTTGGTGTCTGTGCCAGCTGAGGGAAGGATCCCTCTCTCCTCATTCCCAACACCTTCCCATGCACCAAGACCCCCAGCTCTGCTCCTCACTGAGAGCCTCTGAGCCCTCTCTCTGAGCTGCCACTGAATATTCTTCCTACTCCCAACGTCTTTCCCAGCCGGAATGGGTCTCCATGTTAACAGGTGCTGACCGGTTCTAGGAAATGAGGCTATTATTATTAACGGGACTGAGCTTCCAGGACCCCTGAGTGAATGAATTTGCCGTGCTACCTACATGGCCTTCATTGAGTGTGAGAGTACTATAGATCGAGAGCCCTGTAGCCACTAAACAGCCTCACCCAACCGTGTCTTCACAGGGAGTAGCAGTGGGGAGTCATTGTACCATTGACTGACTGAGGCCTTGGGAGCTGAGGACCGTTCTCACCTGCCTCACACTCCCCTTCTCCCAAGAGTCGAAACTCATCTGCTGCACACTGTTTTATCATTCACTTCCACCTCCTCTCAAACCCATTCCAACCATCCTGGACCCAGATTCCCTGAAGGATCAGATTACAGTCGGAGTGTAGGGGAGTGCAGCGATGAGACTCACTGCATGGACAGGAAGCTCCTAGCTGGACAGTGGGACTGCTGTCTGTGGTCTCTGGGCCAAGTCCTTGTTGGTTAAAGCTGGATGGAAATTTTCGACAAAAGAAGAGAACTTTCCGACCTGAAGGAGGGATGAGTGTATCAACAGCTGGAGCCCCTGTGTAAACCCACTCTCTGAGTATCAATGCTGTATTTCCCAGGTGGTCACAGCAGAGCACCTCCTCTGATCACAATGATAAGAACTCTGTGCTGAAATTAGTCTGAGGTCCTTGCTGCCTGCAGGCATTAACAATCAGCTCCTAGCCAGCACCGCGATGACACACAGACACATTCAGAGCAAAAGCCAATACTCCATTCAACTGGATGATTGAAAAGGCATTTAGCATAGCTGCCATCATTGCTCAGTCCTTTGACGATAGGAGTTGAAATATCACATGGAGGGTGTACAGGACGTTTGTGAGACCTCCTCAGGAATACTGTGGACAGTTCTGAGCGCAATGTTATCAATATATTATGAAGCTCGAGAGGGTTCAGAAGAGATTTTCTGACACAGACAATGGTTCAAATGTGGAATGAATTACCAGAAATAGTGGTGGATGCAGCTCCAGTTACAACATTGAAAGGACATTTGGATAAGTTCATGAATAGGAGAGGTTTGGAGGGATCTGGGCCAGGAGCAGGCAGCTGGGACTAGCTGAGTTTGGGATAATATTTGGCATGGATTGGTTGGACAGGAGGGTATTTTCTGTGCTGTATCACTCACTGTCACTACGACTCGATAGCATTTAGAGATGGGTAATAAATGATGGTCTAGCCAATGACCCCAACAACTGATGAGGAAATTTAAACAAAACTTGCTCCAATATTGCTGTGTTTACATTTTCCTTTTCCTTCTGCTGATTAACAAGACAATGTAGAGGAATAAAGCATGGGGTTAGATACAGAGTAAAGCTCCCTCTACATCATCCCCATCAAACACTTCCAGAACAGAGACAGCACAGGGTGAAATATAGAGTAAAGCTCCCTCCACACTGCTTCCTTCACCTCACTCCGGACCCCCCCCCCACTCCCCCACACTCCCTTCCAACACTCCCAGGACAAGGACAAGGTTAGATACAGAGTAAAGCTCCTTCTACACTGCCCCCACCATTACAAGCATCAGGCTGGTGAGTTTCTCCTGTGCTCTGTCTATGAGAAGTCCATCCCTTCTGAGACAGGGGGACCAGACCTGGCCACAGTACAGCGTATGTGAGGAAGACCTCTTTGCTGCAGTGCTCACATCCGCTGGTGGGAACAGTTTTTGGAATGACATGCTGCCCCGGCCTGTGAGATTCCTGTGGCTCATTATCAAAGACACCAATGTCCATACGCACATCCACATTTCCTCATCTCTCTCTCTCTCCATTTGAGAAATAGTCTACACCTCTATTTCTGCTGCTAAAGTATTCATCCACAATATATTCCTCTCAGAAAATATCCCTGCAACATCCTTGCATCTTCCTCATAAACTCACATTTCCTCTTTATTTTGTATCATTGACAAACCTGAAAATATTACAATTGGTCCCTGAATCCAGATATTTTCTAATCAACCTGTTCAGACATGAATGGCACACCTCTGGAATAGGTGGTACTGGAACCAGGGCCTCCTGGCTCAGCGTTAGGGACACTACCACTGCATCACAACCTGATGAAGGGCTTTTGCCCAAAACATCGATTTTCCAGCTCCCCGGATGCTGCCTACCCTGCTGCGCTTTTCCAGCACCACACTCTTTGACTCTAAACTCCAGCATCTGCAGTCCTCACTTTCTCCTCCATGGTCAGCACTGACCAGAGAAGCATTTATTGCCCAGAGGGCATTGGAGAGTTATCCACATTACTGTGGGTCCAGAGCCACATGTAGACCAGGCCAGGTAAAGATGGCAGATTTCCTTCTCTTACAGACACATGTGAAGCTGATGGGTTTTCCCTCACAACAGTTTCATGGTCATTATTCAATCTTTATTCCTGCCTCAGGCGACTGACTGTGTGGAGTTTACACATTCTCCCCGTGTCTGCGTGGGTTTTCTCCAGGTGCTCCAGTTTCCTCCCACAGTCCAAAGATGTGCGGGTCAGGTGAATTGGCCATGCTAAATTGCCCGTAGTGTTAGGTGGATTAGTCATGGGTAAATGAAGGGGAATGGGTGGGTTGCTCTTCGGAGGGTCGGTGTGGACTTGTTGGGTCAAAGGGCCTGTTTCCACACTGTAGGAAATCTAACCTTAATTTCAGGTGATTATTGTTGAATTTAAATTCCACTGTCACCCATAGCAGGTTTTGAGCTTGGGTCCCCAGGACAGGAGCTGGCTGCGTGGTTAAAGGTGCCTGTGTGCAGGTCATTGACACAGACTGTGAACAGCTGTGATCCATTCACCTGGCGTCACGGCTGTTGAGAAGTCTGGAGCAACATGGAACATGGAGTGAGGTCACAGATCAACAATAAACCGCTCCTTTATGATCTTATTGAAAACCGAGTCGGCTCAGAGCTCTTAATGGGGTGATGTACCTATATCTTTGCCATCTGTGATATTTTATCAAACGCAGTTCACATTACCTCGGCCTTGTTGTGATTTATTATAGATGTACCTTCAGTGAAGATTGATTTCTCCAGGAACTTTGCGCGAGAGGGAGATGAATTGAGGCTGGAGTGCCGTGCGACTGGAAACCCAACGTGAGTGGATATTGTTCTGTCTGACCCATCCGTTTACAGGATGGCCCCTCCCTGGGTCTCTCACTCAAACTCCAGTCCAAGTTGCTGCGAGAGAGCAATGGGTGCCCTTTCCGAAGTGCTGTTGAAAATGTGTTGCTGGTTAAAGCACAGCAGGTCAGGCAGCATCCAAGGAACAGGAAATTCGATGTTTCGGGCATAAGCCCTTCATCAGGAATCCTGATGAAGGGCTTATGCCCAAAACGTCGAATTTCCTATTCCTTGGATGCTGCCTGACCTGCTGTGCTTTAACCAGCAACACATTTTCAGCTCTGATCTCCAGCATCTGCAGACCTCATTTTTTACCTTTCCGAGGTGCTGTCAGGCAGTTAAAGTCATGATGAGCTGCCTGAGCTGACAGATGGATTATGTGTGTCACTGGGCTCCTGGGTGAATAGTTAGAAAGGTATAGAAAGAGGCCTTTTGGCCCATTGATTCTCTGCTGGCTCACTCTGCATCCAACAGATTCCCAGTGTCTAGTTAAACAAGAGTGACAGTGACTCAATTTACAGCATAATAACACTATATTAATCAAAGAATCATCCATATCTCCATCACATCTGGATGTTTTACCAACATCTCCAAATCTGGGCTTTTGGTTATGGCCCAGTTGCCACAGGAAACAGTGCAGTTTCTAATCTTTCACAGGCATTGATCAGCCCTACCTCCATAACCGCCCTCAAGTGTACAGAGAGTCTCGCAGAGATCGCCGGCTCAGTAATTCTGGGCTCTTGTGGGTAAATGCTGGACCATCCCCGGCTGACTTTACAGTTGCCTTGGAATCAGTCTCTAAAACAACCCTTTCACACCCTCACTAACTCACACTCCTGCTCTTCACCTGCTCAAAGCTCTCCTCTTACAGCTCAGTAACCCTGAGGGACACGGGGAGAGAGGGAGGGGAGTGAGGGACATGGGGAGAGGGAGGGGAGGGAGGGACACGGGGGGGAGGGAGGGGAGTGAGGGACACGGGGAGAGGGAGGGGAGTGAGGGACACGGGGAGAGGGAGGGGAGGGAGGGACACGGGGAGAGGGAGGGGAGTGAGGGACATGGGGAGAGGGAGGGGAGGGAGGGACACGAGGGGGAGGGAGGGGAGTGAGGGACATGGGGAGAGGGAGGGGAGTGAGGGACATGGGGAGAGGGAGGGGAGTGAGGGACACGGGGAGAGAGAGGGGTAGAGGGACACAGGGAGAGGGAGGGGAGTGAGGGACACGGGGGGGAGGGAGGGGAGTGAGGGACATGGGGAGAGGGAGGGGAGGGAGGGACACGGGGGGGAGGGAGGGGAGTGAGGGACATGGGGAGAGGGAGGGGAGTGAGGGACACGGGGAGAGAGAGGGGTGGAGGGACACAGGGAGAGGGAGGGGAGTGAGGGACACGGGGGGGAGGGAGGGGAGTGAGGGACATGGGGAGAGGGAGGGGAGTGAGGGACACGGGGAGAGAGGGAGGGGAGTGAGGGACATGGGGAGAGGGAGGGGTGGAGGGACACGGGGAGAGGGAGGGGAGGGAGGGACACGGGGAGAGGGAGGGGAGTGAGGGACATGGGGAGAGGGAGGGGAGGGAGGGGAGTGAGGGACATGGGGAGAGGGCGGGGAGTGAGGGACACGGGGAGAGAGAGGGGTGGAGGGACACAGGGAGAGGGAGGGGAGTGAGGGACACGGGGGGGAGGGAGGGGAGTGAGGGACATGGGGAGAGGGAGGGGAGTGAGGGACACGGGGGGGAGGGAGGGGAGTGAGGGACACGGGGGGGAGGGAGGGGAGTGAGGGACACGGGGAGAGAGGGAGGGGAGTGAGGGACATGGGGAGAGGGAGGGGAGGGAGGGACACGGGGGGGAGGGAGGGGAGTGAGGGACATGGGGAGAGGGAGGGGAGTGAGGGACACGGGGAGAGGGAGGGGAGTGAGGGACACGGGGAGAGAGGGAGGGGAGTGAGGGACACGGGGGGGAGGGAGGGGAGTGAGGGACATGGGGAGAGGGAGGGGAGGGAGGGGAGTGAGGGACATGGGGAGAGGGAGGGGTGGAGGGACACGGGGAGTGGGAGGGGAGTGAGGGACACGGGGAGAGGGTGAGTCAGTTTGAAACGATTTGCGTTTGTTTCACGTTTTGTTCCTTATTCTGGACGCGGCCAGCTGTCACCCGCTCGGGTGGGAATGGGAGATGGGGTTTGGGTTTGGAAAAAGCTGGATATATTTCCTGATTGCTGCTGAGAAAACGAGCCGCATTGCTCTGGGTTAACTCTGCCTCATGAATATGGAAGCGACGGTGAGGGATTAAAGGTGGGAAGATTGATGAACCACACATTGGCAACGAGAGGGAACTTGCCCTTTGAGAACTGTCTCTTGTTTGTCTGTTCGGGGAGTGAGAGGTTTACAATCTAACCTCATCCCAAACACTGTCATTGTCAGTGTATAATCGCTCATATATGGAGCGTACCACTGACAAACAGAAATGAGTTCCAAATGTCAAGTTTGTTCCAAGAGGGGATGAACTGTCCTATATTTTCATCTAATTTAATATGAAATTGGCAACTTCATTCAGAAATGCCACAACTCGGAGCTATCAGAAATGAGAAAATGTCAAAAAGAATGAAACTTTACAATCAACACCGGATAGGACCGAAGTATACTCACAGACAGTGTAGAGGGAGCTTTACTCTGTCTCTAACCCCGCGCTGTCCCTGTCCCTGTCCCTGGGAGTGTTTGATGGGGACAGTGTAGAGGGAGCTTTACTCTGTATCTAACCCCGCACTGTCCCTGTCCCTGTCCCTGGGAGTGTTTGATGGGGACAGTGTAGAGGGAGCTTTACTCTGTATCTAATCCCGTGCTGTCCCTGTCCTGGGAGTGTTTGATGAGGGACAGTGTAGAGGGAGCTTTACTCAGTATCTAACCCCGCGCTGTCCCTGTCCTGGGAGTGTTTGATGAGGACAGTGTAGAGAGAGCTTTACTCAGTATCTAACACCGTGCTGTCCCTATCCTGGGAGTGTTTGATGAGGACAGTGTAGAGGGAGCTTTACTCTGTATCTAACCCCATGCTGTCCCTGTCCTGAGAGTGTTTGATGGGGACAGTGTGGAGGGAGCTTTACTCAGTATCTAACCCCGTGCTGTCCCTATCCTGAGAGTGTTTGATGAGGACAGTGTAGAGGGAGCTTTACCCTGTATCTAACCCCGTGCTGTCCCTATCCTGAGAGTTTGATGGGGACAGTGTAGAGGGAGCTTTACTCCGTGTCTAATCCCGTGCTGTCCTTGCCCAGGGAGTGTTTGATGGGCACAGTGGAGAACGTACTGAGTGGGTTTAGCAATGTTTGTGTTATTCTGGCACACAAACAGTCAATTATTTACTTGAACCAACATCGCTCAGTTCACTGAGTGGAATATTGATCAGAAAAACTACAATAATAAATGACCGGTAAAGTGTAGGAACAGCTTTGACCTGGAAAAGTGTAATACCATCGACAGACAACCACTGAGCACACATTTCATCTTGTGGTGATAGCAGCACTGATTAAAATCAAATACAAGTGATAAAATCAATTTTATTTTAATCTGATATTTGATATCTCACTTGTGGTTTAATCAGATATTGCAATGTTAACTTGATGAATACAGAACAGAGGTGAATAACTTTGGAGCATTGTAACAGATGCTGAACCTTACAGTTTCTCTCCTGAAATAGATTCACTCTGTTCAGCTATTCAGTCACTGATCATTTCCCGGCAGGATAATCGAGGTGTTCCCATTTTTAATTTGATTGAATGGAGAGGGAGAAAATATACCTCATGGCAGGGGCCTGTAACCAGAAGGTACAACTTTCACATTTCAGCAGCACAGGAATCAGCAGGGAGCTGAGGAGATGATTTTTTTGAAGGAGAGAGTCGCTGTGATGAGAGGTGCGCTGTCTGAACGGACAGTCGGAGCAGATCTTATCACAGGCTTCAAAACGGTGAGCAATCAAAAGGCCAACAGGGAACAAAGCGGGAGATAGGAGTGATACTTTAACTCTTTCAGAGAGCCAGCGCCGACCCAAATGGCCGAATGGACTATGTACCCTTCCGTGATTTTATTCCACATCACATTGGCAATGTGTGAGCACCAACAGGCAAGGCCAGACATTTGGCCTGTTCCCTGTCTGGTTCTGGTGAGATACTCCCGGAACAATCCCAGAATCACACAGCTGTGATGGTGCAAAGAGAGGCCATTTGGCCCATTATGCCTGCACCGGCTCTCTGATCACTTTGATTTCGTGCCAATCTCCTGTACTTTTCAAATTGTCCACAGTCCGTTTACATAATCATCCAATCTCTCTTGCATCCTTTCATCCCTTCACTGGTTCCACTTTATCTCCAGGCAGTGCATTCCAATTCTGAAATACTGAAGGGTTTTTCCTCACCTCATTGGCTTCTTCTACAAATCACTTTAACCCTGTGCAATCAGGATTTTAATCAGAGTGGGAACAGCTTCTCTCTCTCTACTCTGTCCAGCCCCTTTTATGATTTTGAAAACCTCCGTTAGATCCCCTCTCAGTCTCGTCCTCTCCAAATTCTCCATTCTGGCCTTTGGACTGAACTGTCCTGTTCCACCCTATCTGCAGTCTCTCCCACGAATTCCCCATCCTTCCTGTAACTCAGAGCAGCCTGTCGCTGACTGTGAGAGCAATATTCAGATAGGCTAGTCCCCCCAGCAAACACACCCATTTCAAGCCATGGGGTCACATGCAGTATATCAGAGGAACAAAGCTGACACCCCTCACAAAGGCTAATCCCCAAAATACCTCCAACCAAAGCAGGGAACTTACCCAGTCACTCCCAAAACAATGGGGACAAACAACAAAGATTCCATCATGGGAGGGCTTCAGGCTGGCAGCCATTGGGAGGGTGGGAGAGAGTTACTTTGGTTTTGCCTCATGGGAGGAAGTGTCCATAGGAGGCCTCAAGCGTTTGATCTCTCTGTGGGAGTCTGTATGGGGCAGAGACTGATACTCCAGTTGAGCCTGAGTTGGGTTTCCAACCACACACCGAGTCCTTTCCCAGGATCACCTCCTTCGTGACATCACCCATCTCTGCCCGTTTGCCTTAGTTCTGTTCTGGCTGAAATCCTCACCTCGGCTTCTGTCTGGGCAAGAATCCTTTTCACAAGGCAGTCACTGAAAGGTTCCCAGTCATCCGACAGCTGGAATAAAGTGTTCACATCTTGGAGAGAGACAGTCCAGTGTGAGGCTTTAATTGCCTTTGTTGTTCAGCACAGTTTTTGTGGTGTATCCATTCTGTGAAAGTGGGTATCACTAACTGGGTCCAGTATTTACTGCCCATCCCTAGTTGCCCCTTGAGGAGGTGGGGGTGAGCTGCCTTCTGGAACCACTGCAGTCCACCTGCTGTAGCTAACCCATAATGCCCTTAGGGAGGGAATTCCAGGATTTTGACCCAGTGACAGTGAAGGAGCGGTGATATATTTCCAAGTCAGGATGGTGAGTGGCTGAGAGGGGAACTTGCAGGTGGTGGTGTTCCCATGTATCTGCTGCCCTTGTCCTTCTCAATGGAAGGGGTCATGGGTTTGGAAGGTGCTGTCAAAACTGTCATTACTGAAGAACTCACTCATGTTTGGTTGTAAGGAGTTTTTTTTTGGTTCGATTCCAAGATCCAATGATGTGCTGGGAGGTAAATTTTGACCAGCTCCTGAAAATTGGTCAAAGCCTTTTCCGCTACCTCCTTTTGGGATTTTTAAAAGTTGGCTTCTTTTTAAATGTGATGTGTCCATGCTGAAGGGCTGGCTACAGAGTCACCGGTATCTGAAGCTTGGGTTACCTTTCCTAGGGGAGAAAGTGAGGTCTGCAGATGCTGGAGATCAGAGCTGAAAATGTGTTGCTGGAAAAGCGCAGCAGGTCAGGCAGCATCCAAGGAGCAGGAGAATCGATGTTTTGGGCATAAGCCCTTCTTCAGGAAGGGCTTTCCTGGTTACCTTTCCTAACCATGAATGTCCCTCACTAGGTGACAGTTAACATTGCTATGTTATATCCCATCATTAATCCCTGCCTCTGTCCCTCTTTCACAAGGTCAGTGAGCCACCTTATTGAGGTCAGGTGCAGGAACACTCTGCCCTTGGCCTGGCTGTGAACAGCTCATCTCAGGAGATGAACTGGAACAAGCGATTACAGATTGCAACTGCATGAGATTCCATCATGCTTTTCGACTGGGTATTGACCCCATTTCTTCTCATGTCTCTCCATAACTCTTCTGTTCACAGTTGTGTCCCCTCCCACTTCTCAACAAAAAGTCTCGTCAAAATCTCGAGCCACCCTCCAAGAAAAGCCATCAGTTAAAGTTACCCCAGGTTTTTCAGTTAGTTCAGGGTGGTAGCAGACAAAGGAAGGTTAAGATTCAGATCAGACAAGATGGAATTGACTAACAGAACAGACTCAAACTGGTGAATAGCCTGTGGCTGTTCCTCCCCTCCTTTCTAGGCTGTTACACGGGGCATTCACACTGGTCTTAAACTGACACAGGCTGTTTCCTGAGCTGAGCCCTTAGTAGCAGGTGATGAGGAGTGTCCATCATCAGTGAACAGCCCTTGTCCTAACTACATGGAGGAGGACGGAGGGTTGGTATGTTGCTGCAAGAACAGTCAGGAGCTCACTGGCCCAGTTCCCTGTAACTCCTGCCACATGTTCAGATCCACACTTCATTCAGACAGAACCAAACAACTGGCTCAGACTCATCTCCCATTGGCTGACAGTCACATGACCAATGTTCCCTCAGTTGGGTATCTGAGGGAAGATGGCCGCTCTACTATGGAAACATCAAACTCTTCAGAAAAACAAAGGGGAAAATCCACAAGTAGATCTTTATCAAGTGAATATTACTTACACATACATTGGTCACCAATTGTATGACTTGAAAATAGGAGCAGGCCATTCGGCTCCTTGAACCTGTTCTGTCATTCATCAAGATCACAGTTTGCTCCACTTCCTGATGACCTTTGACTCTCTTGATAGTGAAGAATCTATCTAATTGTCCCTATAAAATATTCAATGACCCCACACCCACAACTGTCTGGGAAAGAGAATTCCACAGAGGCACACAACCCTCTGAGAGAAACAAAATAAATCTCTTTGTCTCCACTTTAAATGGGAGACCCCTTAAACTGGGTTCCCTCGTTCTACTCCCGTGACAAGGGAAACATCCCCACACAATCAGAGTCAAAAACGTGTGGCGCTGGAAAAACACAGCCAGTCAGGCAGCATCCGGGGAGCAGGAGGGACAACGTTTCGAGCATCAGGAACATTTATGACTCTGATCTTCAGGATCTGCAGTCCTCACTTTCTCCTCGTTCTCTCACCATCTGCCTGTCACTGCTGATTCTTCCCCACCCCAGTGGGTTCACACTGACCCTGTCCACCCCTCACCCCAGTGGGTCCACACTGACCCTGTCAACCCTTCACCCCAGTGGGTCCACACTGACCCTGTCCACCCCTCACCCCAGTGGGTCCACACTGACCCTGTCCACCCCTCACTCCAGTGGGTCCAGTCTGACCCTGTCCACCCCTCACCCCAGTGGGTCCAGTCTGACCCTGTCCACCCTTCACCCCAGTGGGTCCACACTGACCCTGTCCACCCCTCACCCCAGTGGGTCCACACTGACCCTGTCCACCCCTCACTCCAGTGGGTCCAGTCTGACCCTGTCCACCCCTCACCCCAGTGGGTCCAGTCTGACCCTGTCCACCCTTCACCCCAGTGGGTCCACACTGACCCTGTCCACCCCTCAACCCAGTGGGTCCACACTGACCCTGTCCACCCCTCACCCCAGTGGGTCCAGTCTGACCCTGTCCACCCTTCACCCCAGTGGGTCCAGTCTGACCCTATCCACCCATCACCCCAGTGGGTCCAGTCTGACCCTGTCCACCCTTCACCCCAGTGGGTCCACACTGACCCTGTCCACCCCTCACCCCAGTGGGTCCACACTGACCCTGTCCACCTTTCCCCCCAGTGGGTTCACACTGACCCTGTCCACCCCTCACCCCAGTGGGTCCACACTGACCCTGTCCACCCCTCACCCCAGTGGGTCCAGTCTGACCCTGCCCACCCTTCCCCCCAGTGGGTCCAGACTGACCCTGTCCACCCCTCACCCCAGTGGGTCCACACTGACCCTGCCCACCCTTCCCCCCAGTGGGTCCAGTCTGACCCTGTCCACCCCTCACCCCAGTGGGTCCACACTGACCCTGCCCACCCTTCCCCCCAGTGGGTCCAGTCTGACCCTGTCCACCCTTCTCTCATTGCAGCTTGCTGTCACTGGAGAATATGAAGCCAGGGCCACTGAATCTTTACCCAGTTTCTGAGCACGGGGCTCGAGGATTTGCTTTCCATTTGCTCTGACTGCTTTCAGGTAATGGGAGCAGACAGATTGTGTTGGAGTGTGTTTCAGATTGCTCTGGTTAGATTGGACTCTGTAAAGTGGTCCAGTAACAAAGACCAGGCTGCAGTCAGTGGTATGTGCCGATGGCTCTGTGTATTCACCTGTTCCAATCTCAGAACATTCCCACACACTAACACAAAAGCATCACTTTCAAGGATTTCCCAGATCCGAATCTATACCACTGTCAGTGACTTGATTGCAGTCTGTATAGACCCTGTAGAGTTCTACATCGCACTGTCTCCCATGCTGTTGGAAGGCCGTGTGGGCAGTAGGTTCCACTGCTTTAGCAGCCTGACTGATCCTACACCAAGCCTCACCTCGACACTCGAGGCTGCTCTAACCCAGTTTCCTCCTGGCCAATCTGTGACATTCTTCTCTTCATAGAACACAGAATCTAGAACAGGACATCTCAGGAACTCAGCTGTCAGCCCACCATCACTGGACCAACAATGCTGCCATTCTAAAGTGATCCCATCATGCTGCCTTCTCATGGTCCGTATCCCTTCATTCCCTGCGTGTTCCTGTGTCTGCCTAAATGCCTCTTAGACATTGCTATCATCCCTGTGCCCACCATCTCCCCTGGCACCATGTTGCAGGCACCTTCCACTCTCAGTGTGAGAAACCTTCTTCCCATGTTTCCCTGCTCACCTTAAACCTCATCTCCCCAACATTCAAGGCAAATGTCCCAATCATGCAACAAGGATTGACAACACAATGAGTGTTCGTTATTTGAAGATAAGATGGCACATGTACAGTATTAACTGGGATCTTATTATACAATTCTGAGTTTGACATTACTACTGCAGACTAGGGTCAGGGGGTCACATCCTGTCTTGGTCGTTAGCGGTTTAAGATACAGGTGAAAGTCCATTGTAAAGACACATCCACATAATTTCACAATGTCAGTCTTTCCTGACCCATCCCAGTCTATCCTAGCCCATCACAAACTAGCCCATTCCATCCCAGTCCATCCCAGCCCAATCCAGTTGAACCCAGTCCAGCTGCTGTGCTCAGTGGGAGTCCAGCAAGCCACTGGTGGGAGACAGCGGGGGACCCAATGGGTGGCAGAGGGACAGGTCAATGTTTAATTTAGGGGTGAGCTTGTTCCCAGCACAATCCTCATAGGCTCCCAATAACACACCTGTGTCAGCTTCAACTCCTTGTCTGGGGAGAGGATCCCAGCCACACCCACCCACCCCCCTGCACTCTCTCTGTAACCCTGCTTTTCCCATGGCTAACCCACCTACACATCCCTGAACACTCTGGGTAATTTGGCACAGTTAATCCACCTGACCTGCACATCTTTGGACTGGGGGAGGAAACCGGAGCACCGGGAGGAACAAACACGGGGAGAATGTGTAAACTGCGCGAAGCAGGAATTGAACCTGGGTCCCTGGTGTGAGGCAGCAGTGCTAACCACTGAGCCACCCTTATAAAAATATGATTTAAAAAATGTAAAATTATTTTTAAAAATTGAACTCTCAGCCAATGGGGCCTGTGCTGGTTTCTGCTGGAGCTTTATAATCATCCTGCAGCTGTCCCCACATAGCCCTGAGCATCTGTCCTCCTTTTGAAAATTACTTATTCCAATTACTGTAACTCCAGGATCTGTCCTCTCTACTTACTCCTACAAACCCCTTCCTGATTTCAAACACTTCCATTAAATCTCCTGTTAAGTGTGTGATGAAATCCTCTCTTTGTACTGGGCAATGTGGACCTGTAACAGTTGGCTGAGTGAGAGAAAACAGACAGGGTCATGGTTAATGGATGTTTTTCAGGTGAGTGAATGGTTTGTAGTGAAGTGTCCCCTGGGGTCAGTGCAGATCTGACAAACGAGAGGGACCGTATTGTTGAAGAGGAGAGTATGAAACGGACTGGTAAGATAGAGGAGATACTTGTTAGGAAGGAAGATGTGTTGGACATTTTGAACAACTTGAGGATAGACAAGTCCCCCGGGCCTGACGGGATATATCCTAGGATTATGTGGGAAGCAAGAGAGGAAATTGCAGTACCGTTGGCAATGATCTTTTCGTCTTCACTGTCAACGGGGGTGGTACCAGGGGACTGGAGAGTAGCGAATGTTGTGCCCCTGTTCAAAAAAGGGAATAGGGATAACCCCGGGAATTACAGGCCAGTTAGTCTTACTTCTGTGGTAGGCAAAGTAATGGAAAGGGTACTGAGGGATAGGATTTATGAGTATCTGGAAAGACACTGCTTGATTAGGGACAGCCAGCACGGATTTGTGAAGGGTAGGTCTTGCCTTACGAGTCTTATTGAATTCTTTGAGGAGGTGACCAAGCATGTGGATGAGGGTAGAGCAGTGGATGTAGTGTACATGGATTTTAGTAAGGCATTTGATAAGGTTCCCCATGGTAGGCTCATGCGGAAAGTCAGGAGGCATGGGATAGAGGGAAATTTGGCCAATTGGATAGAAAACTGGCTAACCGGTCGAAGACAGAGAGTGGTGGTAGATGGTAAATATTCAGCCTGGAGCCCAGTTACAAGTGGAGTTCCGCAGGGATCAGTTCTGGGTCCTCTGCTGTTTGTAATTTTTATTAATGACTTGGAAGAGGGAGTCGAAGGGTGGGTCAGTAAATTTGCAGATGATACGAAGATTGGTGGAGTTGTGGACAGTGAGGAGGGCTGTTGTCGGTTGCAAAGGGACTTAGATATGATGCAGAGCTGGGCTGAGGAGTGGCAGATGGAGTTCAACTCTGCCAAGTGTGAGGTTGTCCATTTTGGAAGAACAAATAAGAATGCGGAATACAGGGTTAACGGTAGGGTTCTTAGTCAGGTGGAGGAACAGAGGGATCTTGGGGTCTATGTTCATAGATCTTTGAAAGTTGCCACTCAGGTGGATAGAGCTTGTAAGAAGGCCTATGGTGTATTAGCGTTCATTAGCAGAGGGATTGAATTCAAGAGTCATGAAGTGATGTTGCAGCTGTACAGGACTTTGGTTAGGCCCCATTTGGAGTACTGTGTGCAGTTCTGGTCGCCTCACTTTAGGAAAGATGTGGAAGCTTTAGAGAGGGTGCGGAGAAGATTTACCAGGATGTTGCCTGGAATGGAGAATAGGTCGTACGAGGATAGGTTGAGAGTTCTCGGCCTTTTCTCGTTGGAACGGCGAAGGATGAGGGGTGACTTGATAGAGGTTTATAAGATGATCAGAGGAATAGATAGAGTAGACAGTCAGAAACTTTTTCCCCGGGTACAACAGAGTGTTACAAGTGGACATAAATTTAAGGTGAAGGGTGGAAGGTATGGGGGAGATGTCAGGGGTGGGTTCTTTACCCAGAGAGTGGTAGGGGCATGGAATGTGCTGCCCGTGGGAGTGGTAGAGTCAGAATCATTGGCGACCTTTAAGCGGCAATTGGATAGGTACATGGATGGGTGCTTAATCTAGGATAGATGTTCGGCACAACAACGTGGGCCAAAGGGCCTGTTCTGTGCTGTATTGTTCTATGTTCTATGTTCTCTATGTTCTATCTCTTGTTATCTCTGATGTATGTATTGATGATCTGGAGCCTGGTTCTCTGAGGACAGCTTCCAAACCCGAAGATTACAGAAAACTTGGTGAAACTGTAAACTGGGAGAACAGTGCAGAGCTTCGAAAGGTGGAGTGGACAGGTTGGTGGCAGGGAAATGTGAGGTGAGACACTTTGTACTAAGAATGTGGAGAGACAATATAAAATCAAGGTCCTACTGTGAAAGGGGACAGGATGCAGGAACAAGAGAGCTGGTGTTTGTGTGGAAATTATTAAAGGTGACAGGACAGGTAGAGAGAGCAGTTAATAAAATAAACAGTGTGCTCAGCTTTATTACTAGGGACATGGAGTACAAAAATAGAAAGTGATTCAGAAACTAATTCAACCTCAGCTGGAGAATGGAATACAACCACAAGAAGAATGTGAGAGTCCGGGACAGAGTTCACCGCAGGATTCACACCAGGGAGGATGGAGATGGTTTGGAGAAGCTGATGTTTTTTCCTGTAGTGATTGTAACACGGTCAGGATGTGCACCTCACAGACTGGGAGTTCTCTGAGTGGGGCTGGTAGTGTGGTCCAATCAAGGAGCCCAGGCTGACAGGTAAAGAGGGGCATGTCAAAGATAAGACCAAGCTGGTACCTGACTCTGTACAAGGCAGTAAAGTGAATGTCTGTTCCTGAGTAAATACAGGGTGACCCGGTGATGGATACTGGCCTCTGTAGAGTTATTCCACCTTCCTTGGTGAGAGTAAGGCTGAGGGGAGAGCTGAAGAAGTATTTACATTTCAAAGAACGTTAGATTGACAGATGAGGCAGAAAATGGTCACATTTGTAAAAGGAGCAATAAGATGGCACTGAGTAAAGGTCATTAACAAATAAGCAAATTGATCTGGAAAAGGTTGTTGGTGCAGTGAGGCGTTAGGGTCTGAGATGTACTGTCTGAGTGTGGGGGAGGGGGAGGTTCACTCGAGGGGTTAGGGTCTGAGATGTACTGTCTGAGGGTGTGGGGGGTGGGGAGGAGGTTCACTCAAACATTTCAGGAGGGAGTTGGATCGTTATCTGAAAAGAGACAATGTATAGGAATGTGAGGAAAGGCCAGGGGCGTGACTCTAATGGAGTGGTCCTCACAGACAGGCCTGTTCTGTGTTTGAGCCTTTCTCCGGTTCCCGATGTCGGTTCCGGTTGCTCAGTGAAACCTGGGAGTGTGTGATTGACTAGACACTGAATTATTCCCATTCCTGGGAGAGATGTGGCCTGTATTGTCTCTGTCTCATCGGTGGGCCCCAGCTGCCAGCACCTCCCTGATTAGTGGCGATTATATATCATTCAGGTGCCATCTGGGCTTGGAACAATGTCCTTTTTCCTCTTTGATAGGAAACATAGGCTTCTATCAAACCAGAACTCAGTACACGCTCCTTCAATGAAATGGATTGAGGAAACAGACGTTCATGTCAACCTCTCAGTGACAGGGAATTGCCAGACACTACAAACCTCCTGCAAGTGTAAATTGAAGTTGCAAATAATTTAGATCAGGGATTGCCTGCTGATTGTAAAGTTAAATTGATCCCTGAGACTAACTCTAGCGACGCAGCCCACCTGAGGTGGTGTAAATTGCTCTGCAGTATGTGAATGAGTTCCCGCAGGAGCATTATCTGTCAGCGTGGCACATTTCTCACACTCCAAAACTGCTGAGGTGACTTTAGCAACAAGGCAGTGTTCCCTGATTGTGGCAATTCATAAGCATCATTGTCAAGAAGACAGACCTGTAAACAGGCACAAATGCTGAAAACACAGCGTGTACCCTGAGAAGGCCAGTTCCTGCAGCCTCCACCTCCCAACATTCTTTCTCTCTTATTCACTCACTCACTTTCTCACTCTGTCACTCAGTCTCTCACTCATTCTCTCTCTCTCTCTCTCACACACACACTGGTTTCTCCTCTCCCCTTTCTCCTCCACCACCTGTCACCCTCCACATGAGTGGCCATTCTCATTGGCACCTCAGGAATTGTTGCTGTAGGGTGGAATAACAAGGATAGCAAGAAATGCTCAGGAATCGGCTGGCGTAGAATCCATCCAGACAGAGATGAGACATAGAGGGAAGCAGACTCTGGTGGGAGTCAGGTACAGGCTCCTTAACAGGACCTACATGGTGGGACAGAGATACATCAGGAGCTAATGAGGGTGTGTAAAAAAGCCAGTACATTAACCATGGGTTACTTTAATCTTCATGTTGATTGGGGTAGTCAGATCAACAGAGGAAGACATGAGGAAGAATTCATAGATGTGCAGGTTAAGTGAATTGGCCATGCTAAATTGCTCATAGTCAGGGGTAAATATAGGGTAGGGGAATGGGTCTGGGTGGGTTACTGTTCCGACAGTTGGGATGGACTTGTTGAGCCGAAGGGCCTGTTTCCACACTGTAGGGACAGTTTCCCAGAACAGTTTGTTGTGGATCCTACCAGGGAATCCGACGTTTTCAATCATAGATTCATGGGATCACACAAAAGAGAAGAGGCTCTTTCGCCCATCAAATCTTCAACAATAAAACACCCACTCTCCGGCTGGACTGGTTGATACTGTATTATATTGCTAGGGCCTTGACGAAGACCTTTGTATCATCTTTAGCCACAGGTGAAGTCCCAGGGGACTGGAAAATAGCTAAAGTTGTTCCTTTGTTTAAGAAGGACAATAGGGAGAATGCAGGAAATGCTAGGTTGGTGAGCTTTCCATCAGTGGGAGGGAAATTACTGGAGAAGATTGTTAGGGACAAGATTTAATCACGCATTTGATTGCTTTTTTTTGAGGAAGTGATGAAATGAGGGTCGGGCGCTGGGTGTTGTCTACATAACTAAAGCATTTGACAAGGTCCCTCGTTTAGTCACAGGATCCATCGTGAGTTGGTAAATTGGCTTGGTCATTGCAGGCAGAGAGTAGCATGGAGGGATGTTTTTCTGATTGGAGGTCTGTGACCAGTGGTGTTCTGCAAGGATCAATCCTAACACCTCGGTTATTGGTAATATGTATAAATAATTTGGATAAAATGTGGCTGATCTGGTTAGTAAGCTTGCAGATGCCATGAATATTGAGGAGTTGTAGATAGTGAGGAAAGTTACCAAAGGTTACAGCAGGATATAGATCAGCTAGAAAGTTGGGCAGAGAAATGGCAGATGGAGTTTACTCCAGACAAGTTTGGGGAGACAAACATAAACAAAAATTGCTGGAAAAACTCAGCAGGTCTGGCAGCATCTATGGACAGAAAACAGAGTTAGCATTTTAGGTCCAATGACCCTTCTAGAGAACAAGTGTAAGGTGATGTATTTTGGGAGGTCACATGTGAGAGGAAGGTATGCAGTCAATGGTAGAACTCTTAAGAGCATTGATATACAGAGAGAATATTAGATACAAGTCCATCACTCCCTGAGAGTGGGAACACACGTGGATAAGGTGGGGAACAAGATGTACCATCGGTTGGCACATTGAGTATAAACATTGGCATGTTATTTTGCAGCTGCTTTGGTCAGGCCCCATTCCGAGTATTGTGTGTGCTTCTGGTGTCCCACCAAAGGAAGGATGTGGAGGCTTTGGACAGGGTCGGCCTTCAGTCACTCTCTCCATAACCAGAACATCCTTCCTCAGATACAGAGACCAAAGCTACACAAAACTCCAGGAATGGTCTGACCAAGGTCCCTGTGTAATTGCAGCAGGACAGCCCAGTTCCTGTACTCGAATCCTCTCCCCTCATCCCATCTACCTTCTTCCCCACCTGCTGCCCCCTACAGGCTGACCTTCAGTGACTGGTCTACAGGGACACACAGGTCTCATTGGCTCTCCCCCTTTCCCAAACTATCACCATTTGGATAATAATCCATCTTCTTGTTTTTTGTCACTAAAGTAGGTAACCTCATATTTCTTCACATTACACTGCATCTGCCCGTGCTGTCACCCTCTCCCACAGCCTGTCCGAATCACAGTGAAGCATCTCGGCACCCTCCTCACAGCTCACCCTCCCACCCAGCTTTGTATTGTCTGCAACCATGGGGATATTGCAAATAGTTCCTTATCTAAATCATTCCTATCGATGGTGAATAGCCGAGCCCTGGGCACTGATCCTGCTGTGTCCCACCAGTCACTGGCTGTCAATATTAAAATGTCCTGGTTATTCCTGGTATCTGTTTCCTGCCTCCCAGCCAGTTGTCTATCTACGTCAGTGCACTCACCCTGAACCCATTTCATTTTCCACAGAACTCTCATGTGTTGGACTTTATTGTGAAGACAGAATCAGAATATGTGATTTACCGTCACAATTTTCCCCGTTCTCACTCTCCCTGTAGGAGCCAGCAGGGGCAGTTACATTTGTCAAACGTCTTTCTCTTCTTTTATTGACATATGACCATATGGAGGAGGCCCTTCATCCTTTTGAACCTGCCCTGTCACTCAATCCAATCCCGGGGAGCCAATGAGAGGAGGCTGGCAATCTCAGCAAAAACAGAGGTTGCTGGAGAGATTCAGCCGCTCCAGCAGCATCTGTGGAGAACTGGCAGAGTTAATATTTCAGGTCCCAGTGGCCCTTCCCCAGCAGAGCGTTCTAGACAAGGGTCACCCGACCCGAAATGTTAACTCTGCTTCTCTTTCCACATTTGCTGCCAGACCTGCTGAGATCTTTCAGCAATTTCTATTTTTTTGTTCAAGAACAGGCCATCCCAGACTGGGTATCGGGTAATGAGAAAGGAATAATGAGCAATTTCATTCTTCGACCTGTCGAAGGTTTGACACTCAGTTCCCCAGAATCTCACTCTGGTGCTGTATTTTCCTTCAATTAATCAATCCCTTTGACCCCTTTTTCTTCAATCGAAACTGCCCCAAATCTCAGCTCTGTGACTTTACTGACCAATTTGAACCCTGCTTGCTTGGATGTAATACAATCCTGAATGTTCCTGTTTTCCACGGTCAGGCCACCTTGTCTGGTTTATTTTGGTGTCAGACAGGAATGACCTATTATTGCACCGCCTCCATGTACTGTTAACATGAATACCATTGGCTATACCTTCAGTAATGTTCCCCAATTTATCTTAGCCAGCTTGCGCCTCACATCATCATCGTTTCGCCAAGTGAGATTCACAATCCCAGTCTCTCAATCAACAAGGTCACTCTCCACCTTAATGACAAATTCCATCAAATTATGGTCAGTCTTCCACTAGGTACCTCATCATGTATATAGGTGGATCCCATCCAACCATTCCACACACACCCACCCATTCCAGATATTACTGTGGAAAATCTTCCTTAAAATAGGAGACCAAAACGTCACAGACTCCTGATGCAGTCTCACCAATATGCTGTATAACTGAAGCATCATCTCCCTACTCTTCCATTCAATTCCCCTCACAACAAACTATAGCTTTCGATGAGCTATCCTGATTACTTGCTGGATCTGTGTGTTAATGTTCTGTGATTCATGGTTGGTCTAACATATGAGGAATGGCTGAGGATCCTGGGATTGTATTCATTGGAGTTTAGAAGATTGAGGGGAGACTTAATAGAGACGGACAAGATAATACATGGCTTGGAAAGGGTGGACGCTAGGAAATTGTTTCCATTAGGCGAGGAGACTAGGACCCGTGGACACAGCCTTAGAATTAGAGGGGGTCAATTCAGAACAGAAATGCGGAGACATTTCTTCAGCCAGAGAGTGGTAGGCCTGTGGAATTCATTGCCGCAGAGTGCAGTGGAGGCCGGGACGCTAAATGTCTTCAAGGCAGAGATTGATAGATTCTTGTTGTCTCGAGGAATTAAGGGCTACGGGGAGAACGCTGGTAAGTGGAGTTGAAATGCCCATCAGCCATGATTGAATGGCGGAGTGGACTCGATGGGCCGAATGGCCTTACTTTTACTCCTATGTCTTATGGTCTTATGCACCATGACACTCAGATCCCTCTGTATCTCAGAGCTCCGTAGCCCTTCATTATTCAGATGACATGCTTCCACATAAGATCTGAGATCAAATCACCAAAAGACTGGACAAAGAGGTTTTGAGAAGTATCACAGAGTGGGAGAGCAAGGTTGGGTGGTTAGCGAGAGAATCCAGTCCTTTGGCTGAAGGCAGCTCAAGGCACGGGTGATTATAACCAGCAGGTCACAAAAAGAGGAGATCCATACATCAGAGAGATGTGGGGCCACAGGCAGTGCAGAGATAGACAGGAGACAACGTGCCCCTTCACAAGAAAGATGACAAATTTTGAAAAGAAGGAATAGTTTGCCAGGGGCCGGGTGTCAGTGAGTCACGGCTGATGGACACTGTCCAATCCTCCCGGTGCTATCAAGGCTCGTTAACGTCATGCCTCACAATCCAACTGAGAAGCTGTTTCACTGGGAAAGGAAACCTGTACAGAAACGCAGCGTGTTTTCCAGTGAATTTACAGCACAAACCGAAATGTCAGCAAATGCTGCAATGAACCAAATGCAGACTCGTGATTTTAAGAGAGTTATGTAATATGTGCATGGACAGCATTCAGTAAAGATACAAGATTCTGAAAGCTAACTATCAACCCATCCTGACACAAATCCGGCACTGAGGGAGTGCTGCACTGTCAGAGGGTCAGTACTGAGGGAGTGCCGCACTGTCAGAGGGTCAGTACTGAGGGAGTGCCGCCCTGTCAGAGGGTCAGTACTGAGGAACTGCTGCCCTGCCAGAGGGTCAGTACTGAGGAACTGCTGCCCTGTTAGAGGGAGTGCTACACTGTCTCCGTTCCCATGAAGAGTGTTTTGTGTTTGTGTTTCAGGCCCGAGGCAGTGAAGTGGAAGAAAGATGGGGCGGAGCTGCCGGATCCTGACCGCATGGTGGTTGAGGGTAATGTGCTGATCATCAGCGCCCTGAATAAAACCGACAATGGCACATATTACTGTGAGGCAGCGAACACCATGGGCCACAACAGTGCTGAGTACATCCTGTTTGTATACGGTGAGTCACCAGGACCCTGTAACGCACTTCGCCCCCCTTCCATTCCAGGTGGCTGGGTCGTCTTCCTGTCAACACTCTCCTCTTCCTGATTGGTCGTGTGTTCGGGTTGAGTTGGATATGGTGTCCATGCTGCTGGAGTGTATTTAATAGTGCAGCTCTCTTCCTTGCCTTCACTCCTGCAACAGCATTGTCTGACTGACCAGGCTAACCTGGGCAGACACTGGCTGTGTGGTATTATCACTCGACTGTTCATGCAGAGACCCAGTGAATGTTCGGGGGACCCGGCTTTGAGTCCTGTCTTGACCGATGGTTCAACTATTGAGAATTCAGAGTCTAATAATGACCATGGAATCATTGCCAAGTGTTGGGTCACTAATGTCCTTCAGGGAAGCAAACTGCCATCCTTACCTGGTCTGACCTCCACGTGACTCCAGACCCACAACAATGGGGTTGATTCTTACTGTCCTGTGCAATTAGGGATGGACAGTAAATACCGGCCTAGTCAGCAATACCCTCATCCCGGGAATGAATAAAATAAACTTCCCAGCTGTTGGATAGGAGTTGAACTGCAGACTCTGTTTACCTCATTGTATTGCTGCTCCATCATCGTGTCCCTCAGGCAGCCCCACCCTCCTGCCCCCACCTGGCCCCCTTTTCTGTTCCGCTCCATTCTGTCTGCTTTCTGCTCTGAATCTCAGTGGGCCCAATCCCATACTCTCCCCCAATACATCACGGCTCAATCAGACTGCCTTTTGCCCCCTCCTGTAGGTGTGTGAGCATTTGGTGATTCCTCACAGTAACTTCATAGCATTCTTTACATTCCTGTCACTTAGAGACTGTGTATATATGTCTATGTGCATGTGTGTAGGTGTATATGTATATATGTGTGGGTGTGGGTGTGTGTGTATATATGTGCATGGGGTGTATGTATATATGTGTATGTGGATATGTCTGTGTGTATATATGTCTGTCTGTGGGTGTGTGTGTGTGGGTGCAGGGATGTGTGTGAATGTGTGTATGTGTGTGGGTGTGCATGTGTGTGTATATGTATGTGTATGTGTGGATGTGTGTATATATGTGTGTTTGTGTGTGTATATGTGTGTGAGTGTGTGTGGGTGTGGGTGTGTATGTGTGTATGTATGTGTAAGGTGTGTGTGTGCGTGTCTGTGTGTGTCTGTGTGTGGGTGTGTGTGTATGCGCATGTGTGTATGTGGGTGTATGTGTGTGTGTATATGTGCACATTTGTATGTATGTGGGTGGGTGTGTATATGTTTTTGTGTGTATGTGAGTGATATATGTGTGACAGTGCAGGAGAGAGAGAGAGTGAGAGAGAACCTGCACAGTTCCTGCCTTTGCCGTTTTGAATTCATATGTCGCTGGACTTCGGAGTGCGTCTGGGAAAATTAACAAACAGTGAATTTCACAACTAGTCTTGGAGGAACCTGTTTGGGTGAAGTTCACAGCACAGAGACAGATGAGTTAATTGTTGTTTTAAGTCTGTCCAAGAGAAAGGCTGCAGTAGTGGGTACAGTGGGTTCTTTCTTGATTATATGTTTTTGGAGATAAGTCTCTTGATTAAACTTAAAATATAAGCCATAGCTATTAATTTAACCTGGGGCAGTGTTTGTAGAGGAATAAGACGGTGTTATTTTCTGGGTCTGTAGATTGTGAAGGAGCAAAAATGGCCTTTGCAGTGATATGTACTTCTTGTCAGATGTGGGAGTTTAAAGAGAGTTTAAGGGTTACTGCGGATTATATCTGCCATAAATGCTGTTGGATGCAAATCTTATCACATCGAGTGGATCAGTTGGAGAGACAAATAGAAGCGATGAGAAATTTTCAACAGCGACAGTATGTGATGGATGGCAGTTATAGAAAGAGGGGAAAGTCTCAGATACTGTCACATAGATGGGTTAACTCCAGGAAGGGTAAGAGAGGTAGGCACCTAGTGCAGGAGTCTTTTGTGGATATATCCATTTCAGACAGGTATGCTGTTTTGGAAAATGTAGGGGGTGATGGATTCTTAGGGGAACGTAGCACAAACAGCCAAGTTTCTGGTATTGAGACTGGCTCTAATGCAACGAGGGGTATGTCGGCTTCCAAGAGATCAATTGTGTTCAGGGATTCTGAGTCAGAAGTATAGACAGATGTTTCTGTGGCCAGCAGAGAAAAAGCAGAATGGTGTGTTGTTTCCCTGGTGCCAGGATCAAGGCTGTCTCAGAGAGGGTGCAGACTGTTCCATGGGGGAGAGGGGCCAGCAGGAGGTCATTGTCCACATTGGAACCAATGACATAGGAAGGGAAAAGGTTGAGATTCTGAAGGGAGATTACAGAGAGTTAGGCAGGAATTTAAAAGGAGGTCCTCAAGGTTAGTAATATCTGGATTACTCCCAGTGCTACGAGCTAGAATAGGAATAGGAGGATAGAGCAGATGAATGCATGGCTGAGGAGCTGGTGTATGGGAGAAGGATTCACATTTTTGGATCATTGGAATCTCTTTTGGGTAGAAGTGACCTGTACAAGAAGGACAGATTGCACCTAAATTGGAAGGGGACTAATATACTGGCAGGGAAATTTGCGAGAACTGCTTTGGAGGATTTAAACTAGTAAGGTGGGGGGTGTGACCCAGGGAGATAGTGAGGAAAGAGATCAATCTGAGAACAGTTGATAACAGAGGTGAGTCAAACAGTCAGGGCAGGCAGGGACAAGGTAGGACTAATAAATTAAACTGCATTTATTTCAATGCAAGGGGTCTAACAGGGAAGGCAGATGAACTCAGGGCATGGTTAGGAACATGGGACTGGGATGTCATAGCAATTACAGAAACATGGCTCAGGGATAGACAGGACTGGCAGCTTAATATTCCAGGATACAAATGCTCCAGGAAGGATAGAAAGGGAGGCAAGAGAGGAGGGGGTGGCATTTTTGATAAGGGATAACATTACAGCTGTGCTGAGGGAGGATATTCCCGGAAATACATCCAGGGAAGTTATTTGGGTGGAACTGAGAAATAAGGAAGGGATGATCACCTTATTGGGACTGTATTATAGACCCCCCAATAGTCAGGGAAATTGAGAAACAAACTTGTAAGTAGATCTCAGCTATCTGTAAGAATAATGGGGTGATTATGGTAGGGGATTTTAACTTTCCAAACATCGACTGGGACTGCCATAGTGTGAAAGGTTTAGATGGAGAGGAATTTGATAAGTGTGTACAAGACAATTTTCTGATTCAGTATGTGGATGTACCTACTAGAGAAGGTGCAAAACTTGACCTACTTTTGGGTAATAAGGCAGGGCAGGTGACTGAGGTGTCAGTGGGGGAGCACTTTGGGGCCAGCGACCATAATTCTATTTGCTTTAAAATAGTGATGGAAAAGGATAGACCACATCTAAAAGTTGAAGTTCTAAATTGGAGAAAGGCCAATTTTGACGGTATTAGGAAAGAACTTTCGAAAGCTGACTGGGGGCAGATGTTCGCAGGTAAAGGAACGGCTGGGAAATGGGAAGCCTTCAGAAATGAGATAACGAGAAGCCGGCAGGTTGGTAAGGATGGGGTCAGGGATGTTTCTCCCTCTGGTTGGTTCCCTCACCACCTGCTGTAGACCCGGTCTAGCAGCGATGCCCTTTAGGACCCGCCCGGCTCCATCAGTAATGCTACTGCTGAGCCGCAGTTGGTGGTGGGCATTGAAATGCCCCACCCAGAGGGCACTCTGTGTCCCTGCCACCCTCAGTGCTTTCTCATGGAGGAGAACTGATTCATCAGCTGAGGGAAGATGGTACATGGTACAGTGGGAGGTTTCCGTGTCCATGTTTAACCTGAAGCCATGAGACTTCCTGGGGTCCAGTGTCAATGTTCAGGACTCCCAGAGCAACTCCCTCCCGACTGGATCCCACTGTGATGCCCCCTCTGCTGGGTCTGCCCGTCCGGTGGGACAGAACATACCCAGGGATGGGGACAGTGGGGTCTGGGACAGTGTCTGTGTGGTCGGATTCCGTGTATCTGACTGTATCAGGCTGTTCTTGCCCAGTCTGTGGGACAGCTCTCCCAGTGTTGGCACTAGCCCCCAGATGTTAGTGAGGGCGACCCCGCAGGGTCAACAGGGCTGTTTCTGCCATTGTCTTTTCTGGGCCCGGGGTCGATGCCGGGTGGCCCGGCCTGGTTCATTTCTTTGTAAATATGTGTGTGGGAGTATAGGGGTGTGTGTGTGTGTGTGTGTGTGTGTGTGTGAGAGAGAGAGAGAGCATGGGGATGGCAGTGTGTGTGTGAGCATAGGTGTGAGGGTGTGTGTGAGTGTGAGCATGGGTGTGGGAGTGTGTGTGTGTGAGTATGGGTGTGAGAAAGTGGGTGTGTGAGTGTAGGTGTGGGAGTGTGTGAGTATGGGTGTGGGAGTGTGTGAGTGTGAGTATGGGTGTGAGCATAGGTGTGAGAGGGTGAGTGTGAATATGGGTGTGGGAGTGTGTGTGAGTGTGGGAGTGTCAGTGTGTGTATGGGAGTGTGTGTATGGGTGTGTGTGAGTGTGAGCATGGATGTGGGACTGTGTGTGGAATGAGTGTGTGTGTGTGTGTGGAAGTGAGAGTGAGTGTGTGAGTATGGGAGTGAGTGTGTGTGTGTGTAAGTGAGTGTGTGGGTGTGGAAGGTATGAGTATGTGTGTATGAGAGTATGTGCATGGGGTTGTGGGTGAGAGTATGGGTTGGGGGTGTGTATATCGGTGTGGGGGGTGTGTATCGATGTTGGGGTGTGTGTATGGATGTGGGAGATGTGTCTATGTGTGTGGGAGTGTGTATATGGGTATGGGGGTGTGTGTATTGGTGTGGGGGGTGTGTGTATGGGTGTGAGAGTGTGTGTATGGTGTTTGGGGGTGTGTGTATGGGTGTGGGTGTGTGTGTGTAGGTGTAGGGGGGTGTATATGTGTGTGGGGGTGTGTGTATGGGTGTGGGAGGTGTGTGTATGGGTGTGGGGGTGTGTGTATGGGTGTGGGGGTGTGTGTATGGGTGTGGGTGTGTGTGTAGGTGTGGGGGTGTGTATATGTGTGTGGGGGGGTGTGTATATGGGTGTGGGTGTGTGTGTGTGTATATGTGTGTGGGGGTGTGTGTATGGGTGTGGGTGTGTGTGTATGGGTGTGGGTGTGTGGGGGTGTGTGTATGGGTGTGGGAGGTGTGTGTATGGGTGTGGGAGTGTGTGTGTATGCGTGTGGGGGGTGTGTATGGGTGTGGGTGTGTGTGTATATGTGTGTGGGGGTGTGTGTATGGGTGTGGGTGTGTGTGTATGGTGTGTGGGGGTGTGTGTATGGGTGTGGGAGGTGTGTGTATGGGTGTGGGAGTGTGTGTGTATGCATGTGGGGGGTGTGTATGGGTGTGGGGGTGTGTGTATGGGTGTGTGGGGATGTGTGTATGGGTGTGGGGGGTGTGTATGGTGTGTGGGAGTGTGTGTATGGGTGTGGGGTGGTGTGTATGGGTGTGGGAGGTGTTTGTATGGGTGTGGTGTGTGTGTATGGGTGTGGGGTGTGTGTATGGTGTGTGGAGGTGTGTGTATTGGTGTGGGGGGTGTGTATGGGTGTGGGGGGGTGTATGGGTGTGGGAGGTGTGTGTATGGGTGTGGGAGTGTGTGTGTATGGGTGTGGAGGTGTGTGTATGGGTGTGGGATGGTGTGTATGGGTGTGGAGGTGTGTGTATGGGTGTGAGGTGTGTGTATGGGTGTGGGGTGTGTGTATTGGTGTGGGGGGGGTGTATGGGTGTGGGGGGTGTATGGGTGTGGGAGGTGTGTGTATGGGTGTGGGAGTGTGTGTGTATGGGTGTGTGGGGGTGTGTGTATGGGTGTGGGTGTGTGTGTATGGGTGTGTGGGGGTGTGTGTATGGGTGTGGGGGTTGTGTGTGTGTATGAGTGTGGGGAGGTGTGTATTGGTGTCAGAGATGTGTGTATAGGTGTGGGAGATGTGTGTGTGGGTGTGGGGGGGTGTGTATGGGTGTGGGAGATGTGTGTGTGGGTGTGGGGGGGTGTGTATGGGTGTGGGGGGGTGTGTATGGGTGTGGGTGTGTGTATGGGTGTGGGGGGGTGTCTATGGTGTGTGTGGGGGTGTGTATGGGTGTGGGGGGGTGTGTATGGGTGTGTGGGTGTGTGTATAGGTGTGTGGGTGTGTGTATGGTGCGTGGGGGGGTGTGTATGGGTGTGGTGTGTGTGTATGGGTGTGGGGTGTGGGAGGTGTGTGTATCGGTGTGTGTATGGGTGTGGTGTGTCTGTATGGGTGTGGGGGTTTGTGTATGGGTGTGTGGGTGTGTGTATGGGTGTGTGGGTGTGTGTATGGGTGTGGGGGTGTGTGTATGGTGTGTGGGGTGTGTGTATGGGTGTGGGGGTGTGCGTATGGTGTGTGGGGGTGTGTGTATGGGTGTGGGGGTGTGTGTATGGGTGTGGGTGTGTGTGTATGGGTGTGGGGGGGTGTGTATGGTGTGTGGGGGTGTGTGTATGGGTGTGGGGGTGTGTGTATGGGTGTGGGGGTGTGTGTATGGGTGTGGGGGTGTGTGTATGGTGTGTGGGGGTGTGTGTATGAGTGTGGGGTGTGTGTATGGGTGTGGGGGTGTGTGTATGGGTGTGGGGGTGTGTGTATGGTGTGTGGGGGTGTGTGTATGGGTGTGGAGTGTGTGTATGGGTGTGGGGGTGTGTGTATGGGTGTGGGGGGGTGTGTATGGGCGTGGGAGGTGTGTGTATGAGTGTGGGGGTGTGTGTATGGGTGTGGGGGTGTGTGTATGGGTGTGGTGTGTGTGTATGGTGTGTGGGGGTGTGTGTATGGGTGTGGGGGTGTGTGTATAGTGTGTGGGGGTGTGTGTATGGGTGTGGGTGTGTGTGTGTGGGTGTGTGGGCGTGTGTATGGGTGTGGGGGCGTGTGTATGGGTGTGTGGGTGTGTGTATGGGTGTGTGGGTGTGTGTATGGGTGTGGGGGTGTGTGTATGGGTGTGTGGGTGTGTGTATGGGTGTGGGGTGTGGGGGGTGTGTGTATGGTGTGTGGGGGTGTGTGTATGGGTGTGGGGTGTGGGAGGTGTGTGTGTGGGTGTGTGTATGGGTGTGGGGGTGTGTGTATGGGTGTGTGGGTGTGTGTATGGGTGTGGGGTGTGGGAGGTGTGTGTGTGGGTGTGTGTATGTGTGTGTGAGGTGTGTATGGGTGTGAGATGTGTGTGAGTGTGGGCACGGGTGTGGGAGTGCGTGTGAGTTTGTGTACAGTATAAGATGTCGGAGTGGGCCTTGCCTCCTCAGTAAATGATGGTGGAGTTCCTCCCTCAATCACAGCCCAGTATCTGCGCTCCCTCTGTGCCCAATAATTGAATAATCTCCACCTTGACCATATTCTGGGGTAAGTCTGGGACCGAGTATTCGAGGAATCACTGTTCTCTGTGTGAGGACATGTCCGGAATGGTCAGTCTCTGGCTCTGAGCAAGTTCTCGATTCTCCCGGCCGGAGCCATCTGCTTCCAGACTCTGTCTGGGCAAACACCACGAGACGTTTCATTTTCACTGGGATTACCCATCATTCTGCTTGATTCCAGAGAGTCGATGAACCCAATGTACTCGGCCTGTCCTCAGTGGACACTCTGTCCTCCTGCTCTGTTAACTCCCTCCTCAGGGTGCACATGTCCCTGGGTCAGGCGAGCTGAAGCATCCCCTCCACTCACAGTGGGCTCTGTCCAACTGCAGCGAGAGGTCAGTGCTCCTGTTCTTCATACCTCAGACAGGGTCATTCCCCTCCTAATTGCTGGCTGAACCTCCATGGTCACTCACTGTGACTCATCTACATGGACAGATAAATCCCTCAGAATGCAAACATTTTCCAGTCTTGTCATGTTTAGCTTTACAGTGCCCCCTGTGACGGTGGCTAACCTCCTGTTTTGCAAAATGATTCTGCTGCCGGTATGTTTTTATCCGATCATGTAACGTGTGGAGCTGCCTGAGCAGCCTCTTTGGTATTTTGCACCCTGCTTTAAACATTGATCAGACCCCCATCTCAGCCACTCACGCACAGGAGGGCAATCGCTGCGTGCACTGGCTGTGTTCTCCTGCCAACCTGCAAATCACTCAACATCTCCTCCACTCCAGGCCTCCCATTGGGCCCTCTGTCCACTTGACCATGCCCTTCCTTCACTCATATCGCAGGGATTGAGGATTTGAGGCCTCAGCTGAGAACAAGAATCGATGTTGATTTCAGTTTGGAAACCAAGCCATCCAGGCCTGATTCCCGAGGTGGGCACAGCCCCTCGGCTCAGTTTGACCGGGCTGTTTCAGTGTCAAACATTGGGCCTGCTATACTGTGCCATGTTTCCTGTGTGCTGTCTGTGTCATCACTTGTCCATTTGCAGCTTGATCTCAGATCAGGACAGACTCTCCTGGATGGGGGTTGGTCAGGGATCCACTTTGTCAGTTTCTGGTCTGCCTGGACAGGTTCTTCCTCATCTCCTCTGATCTTGCCTTGTCTTGTCTAAAACATCACTAACCTCCCCCGCAGGAGTGAGTGGGGGAACAGAGTGCTCCGTTCCCTGCCTTCCTGCCTTGAGGTGTTCACATCGGCCCTGACCGTTTTGCAGTGGGATTCACCAGAGAGCTCAGAGTTGTGAGTCACTGTCGCTGTCCTCCATCAGCCTCACCTTCACTTCAATTATCCTGAGGTGAGGCGGGCAGGCTCTGTCTGCAATGGGGATACAGACCCACACACTGACCAACCAGTGAGGGGTCACACCCTCCCTCACACTGACCAATCAGTGAGGGGTCACACCCCCTCTCACACTGACCAATCAGTGAGGGGTCACACCCCCCCACTCACACTGACCAAACAGTGAGGGGTCACACCCTCCCTCACACTGACCAATCAGTGAGGGGTCACACTCCCCCCCCCCCCCCCCCCCCCCCCACTGACCAATCAGTGAGGGGTCACACTCCCCCCCACACTGACCAATCAGTGAGGGGTCACATCCTCCCTCACACTGAACAATCAGTGAGGGGTCACTCCCACACTGACCAATCGGTGAGGGGTCACTCCCACACTGACCAATCAGTGAGGGGTCACACCCTCCCTCACACTGACCAATCATTGAGGGCTCACTCCCACACTGACCAATTAGTGAGGGGTCACGCCCACACACTGACCAATCAGTGAGGGGTCACACTCTCCCTCACACTGACCAATCAATGAGGGGTCACTCCCACACTGACCAATCAGTGAGGGTCACACCCTCACTCACTTTGACCAATCAGTGAGGGGTTACTTCCACACACTGACCAATCGGTAAGGAGGTCACTCCCACACACTGACCAATCAGTGAAGGGGTCACTCCCTCCAATCAGTGAGGGGTTACGCCCACACACTGACCAATCAATGAAGGGGTCATACCCTCTCTCAGACTGACCTTTCGGTGATGGACCTTGCCCTCAGACTGACCAATCAGTTGGGGGACACAAACACTGAGCCCCTTGCTCTGACCCAACAGCTTGTAATGGTAATGCTGACATATTCCACAGGCCCCGGGAATGACCACCCGCGTGTTATTGATGAGTAACTGCACTGCCGTGACCTCTCAGGTCACAGTGGTGTCTGGGAATGGCTGTTTATTGACGTGCCTCTGATGCAGTGCTCTCTGACCTCAGTATCCTCTCCTGTGTGTGCGTCTGATTTCATTCAGTCACTGAGGTGTTGCTGCAAGAGTTGGAGTTTTGGAAGGTCGTACAGCACAGAAACAGACCCTTCACCCCACCCCTCAGTGCTGATGAGCAAGCACTCACCTTGTTCTGTGACTGACTCTGCCCTGGCTTTGTAAGTCTCATCCAGATGCTTTGTAACTGTTTGTGAGAGTAGCTGTGTCCACCAGCACACCAACAAAGAGCGACACACAGCTAGGAATGCCAGGCCCCTGCATGGTCTGCTCCCAGACCCTGTTAATGCCCACCCTGGCCAGGCCCAGGAGCAGAAAGCAGGCAGCCCAGTGTGTGTTGATGCTGTGGTATGTGTACGTGTGTCTGTCTGTGTCAGGCCCAGTGTGTGGAGCTGCAGCCTGAATTATATTCCGCACTTGCTGAAAACCTGTACTTTCTCTGCACTCATTTCCTTGAGATTTAATTGCCCTTTTCCATGATACATGCCTCTAATTTCATTTTTTACTGTATGTATCTAAATACAAACTGTCAGTTTAGCCTCAGCATGAATTTTATTACTGTTAGTTTTCACCTCAGCTTCCAATCCTTTGGCTGTTCTCTGAAGCCCTGTAGAGTTCTATAAATTGCCACTCCAGTAGGTATCTGACTGTAATAGTAATTTTGATTGTGGTGTCACTGCTGGGTAACAGAGATAAATGACACTGACTGAGGAGAAAGTATAATGGGCCAATTCATTAATGTTGGCTATCAAAGCACAATGTTATCACAGGGATCAGCACTGCAGGCTCTCTCTCTCTCTCACTCACTCTCACTCTCTCTCATACTCTCCTCCGACTGTGCTAATCAGAATTCACTTAGGCCACAAGTTAAAGCAAGCAGCACTGCTGCTTTCTCACTCTCACATCTCCTGTCAGTCAGATGCCTGCACTCCTGATGAAGGGCTTTTGCCCGAAAAGTCGATTTCGCTGCTCGTTGGATGCTGCCTGAACTGCTGTGCTCTTCCAGCACCAGTGATCCAGAATCTGGTTTCCAGCATCTGCAGTCATTGTTTTTACCTCTGCTATCTATTCCTCCCAACCTTTTCAGACCAGTTCCCCCCTGTTCCCATTGACAGGTAATTAATGTGAGGAATGCATAGCACTCGTTCCTTTCCAGCTGACTCCCAGGATGAATTACGACAATAATTTAACATTACCATCAGGAAGGGGTGAACCAGGAGAGAGTTTGTCAAGATTGTTCTCAGTCTGCTCCCGGAATGACTTCCCTGTTCCCCCCCACCCTCCCCAAGCCCCAGAGCTGTCCCAGTGGGTACGATCGGTTTTACACTGTCGGGAATGAGAGCAACAACTCGAGGAGATCCCAAACAGAGCCCATGGCTAATATTATCCCTTCAGTTGGGGAACACTCGTGAGGGGAAAGGGTTGGCTACGCCAGACCCTCATTACCTTGTACCCAACAAGTGATTGTCAGCTCCTCACACACACAGGGACAGGCAACACCTCACTCACACTGTGACAGGCGACACCTCACTCACACTGAGACAGGCAACACCTCACTCACACTGTGACGGGCAACACCTCACACACAGGGACAGGCAACACCTCACTCACACTGTGACAGGCAACACCTCACACACAGGGACAGGCAACACCCCACTCACACTGAGACAGGCAACACCTCACTCACACTGTGACAGGCAACACCTCACACACAGGGACAGGCAACACCTCACACACACTGAGACAGGCAACACCACCCTCACACTAAGACTGGCAACACCTCACACACTGGGACAGGCAACACCTCACTCACACTGAGACAGGCAACACCTCACTCACTGGGACAGGCAACACCTCACTCACTGGGACAGGCAACAACTCACACTCACTGAGACAGGCAGCACCTCACTCACTGGGACAGGCAGCATCTCACTCACACTGTGACAGGCAACACCTCACACACAGAGATACGCAACACCACCCTCACACTAAGACAGGCAGCACCTCACACACAGAGATACGCAACACCTCACTCACACTGAGACAGACAGCACCTCACACACACAGGAACAGGCAACACTCAACTCACACTGCGACAGGCAATACCTCACTCACACAGGAACAGGCAACACTCAACTCATACTGCGACAGGCAATACCTCACTCGCACTTGGACAGGCAGCACCTCACTCGCACTAGGACAGGCAACACCTCACTCACTGGGACAGGCAGCACCTCACTCACTGGGACAGGCAGCACCTCACTCACAGAGACAGGCAGCACCTCACTCACTGGGACAGGCAACAACTCACTCACTCTGGGACAGGCAACACGTCACACACACTGGGACAGGCAATAACTCACTCACTCTGGGACAGGCAACACCTCAATCACACTGGGACAGGCAGCGCCTCCCTCACACTAACACTGGCAACACCTCACACACTGCGACAGGCAGCACCTCACTCACAAATGAACAAGCAATACCTCACTCACACAGGAATAGGTGACACCTCACTCACACTGAGACAGGCAGCACCTCACTCACTGGGACAGGCAGCACCTTCCTCACACTGGGACAGGCAACACCTCACACACACTGAGACAGTTTATACCTTACTCACACTGGGACAGGGAACAGCCTGGGAGCGGCGTGTCCTAGGTCAGGGTGGCATATTGTCAACTCCGCAGGATGATCGGGGCAATTGTGGAGGAGAATGAGGGCAGATTGAGGAGGGGGTCATCTTCATTCCCGAGACCAATCGCAATCTGACAACAACTGTCCTCCTGAGACAGAGAGTGAGTCTGGTTGTTCTGGGTCGCAGACATGGGGTGGGACATGAAGTGGACTGGGATCATGTGCTGAGAGAATTAACAAAAGGCTGGAAAACCCTGGAATGGTTCCCATCGGAGCCGGAGAAACCGTGAAGTGTTTAAATTCATGAATGGGTTTGATCAGAGAGAGAGGGAGACCCTGTTTCCGATGGCAGCGAGGTCAGTGACCAGAGGTCAGAGATTAAAGGTCACTGCATGTGGTCAGCCATGATTGTATGTAATAGTGATGCAAGCCTGAGGGGCTGAATGGCCTCCTCCTGTCCCTCACACTGGAGTGAGGTGAGGGAACGTGAGGGAGGGCGGGAGTGAGTGATGGATGAGTGAGGGTGGGGAGAGTGAGTGAGGGAGGGGTTAGGGAGCCTCAGTCTCTGAGAGGGAGGTGTTCCACACGGACAGGGAGATTCTCCCCCTGAGAACCTGCAGCCGATCCAGCACTAAATGGTCAGGACTCTGGTGATGGGTCTTGGGTCTTTCTGCTCCCAGTTCCCTTTCTCCTGCTGATTGAGGCCATGGCTCTGCATTCCATGGACAGACTGTCCTTTCAGTCTCACTCGGTTTCCTGGGAAATCCCTGTCAATCCTCCATCTGCCTGCCAGCACACCAACGGCATTCCCACATGGAACATCCCATACTCTCCCACTGCAACAGCAGGATTCCCCGGACAGATCTGAGGGTCAGGAGCACCTGACAGAGATCAGGAAATGCTGGAGAAACACCAGGTGCCTGGCCAGCCGTCAGATCAGCGCTGGGGCGGCCTAGACTGAGGAGGGTGAGACATTTCGGGATCGAATCTGGGATCAGCAGCTCACCAGCAAGCTCCTTATTACAGGGAGAGACCAAGCATCCAGCTCTCTGCCACCACCCTGTGGACATCAGGGAACACAGCAATCAGGGCAGGGCACCCATCTGTGTGTGTGTGTGTGTGTGTGTGTGTGTGTGTGTGTACATTCCCCTGTGAGTGTATGTACATTCTCGTGTGTGTGTGTTCCCCAGCGTGTATACATTCCCCTGTGTGTGTATACATTCCCCTGTGTGTGTACGTTCCAGTTTGTATATACATTCCCCTGTATGTGTAGATTCCCCAGTGTGTGTACATTCCTCTGTGCGTGTGCATTCCCCTGTGTATGTGTGTGTGTGTGTGTATACATTCCCATGGTGTGTGTGTGTGTGTGTATTCCCCAGTGTGTATACATTCCCCTGTGTGTGTATGCATTCCCCTGTGTGTATACATTCCCCTGTGTGTATACGTTCCTGTTTGTGTATACATTCCCCTGTATGTGTAGATTCCCCAGTGTGTGTACATTCCTCTGTGTGTGTGCATTCCCCTGTGTGTGTGTGTGTGTGTGTGTGTGTGTGTATACATTCCCATGTGTGTATACATTTCCATGGTGTGTGTGTGTGTGTGTGTGTGTATTCCCCAGTGTGTATGCATTCCCCTGTGTGTGTATGCATTCCCCTGTGTGTGTATACATTCCCCTGTGTGTATACGTTCCTGTTTGTGTATGCATTCCCCTGTATGTGTAGATTCCCCAGTGTGTGTACATTCCTGTGTGTGTGTGTGTGCATTCCCCTGTGTGTGTGTGTGTGTGTATTCCCCAGTGTGTATACATTCCCCTGTGTGTGTATACATTCCCCTGTGTGTATACGTTCCCGTTTGTGTACACATTCCCCTGTATGTGTAGATTCCCCAGTGTGTGTACATTCCTCTGTGTACATTCCCCTGTGTGTGTGTGTGTGTGTGTGTGTGTGTATACATTCCATGTGTGTATACATTCCCCTGCGTGTATACATTCCCCTGTGTGTGTACATTCTCCTGTGTGTGTGTGTGTGTGTGTGTGTGTGTACATTCCCCTTTGTATGTGTGTACATTCACCTGTGTGTATATATATCCCTATGTGTATACATTCCCTTGTGTGTTTACATTCCCCTGTGTGTATACATTCCATAGTGTATGTGTACATTCCCCTATGTGTATGCATTCTCCTGTGTATACATTCCCTTGTATGTATACATTCCCCTGTTTGTGTCTTTGTGTGTACATTCCCCAGTGTGTATACATTCCCCTGTGTGCACATTCCCCTGTGCGTACATTCTCCTGTGTGTGTATACATTCCCCTGTGTGTACAATCCCCTGTGTGTATACATTCTATAGTGTATGTGTACATTCCCGTGTGTATGCATTCCCCTGTGTATACCTTCCCCTGTATGTATACATTCCTCTGTGTGCGTGTGTGTGTGTGTGTACATCCCCCAGTGTGTGTACATTTCCCTGTGTGTGTACATTCCCTAACGTGTAGACATTCTCCTGTGTATACATTCCCCTGTTTGTATATATTCCTGTGTGTGTGTATACATTCCCCTGTGTGTGTGTATATATTATCCTGTGTGTATACATTCCCCAGTGTGTATACATTCCCTTGTGTATACATTTCTGTGTCTGTGTGTGTGTGTGTGTGTAAATTCGCCTGTCTGTGTACATTCCCCAGTGTGTGTACAATCCCCAGTGTGTGTACATTCACTGTGTGTGTGTGCGTACATTCCCCTGTGTGTATGCATTCCCCTGTGTGTGTACATTCCCCAATGTGTATACATTCCCCTGAGCATACATTCCCAGTGTGTACATTCCCTTATGTATACATTCCCCTATGTGTGTGTGTGTGTGTATCCATTCCCCTGTGTGTACATTCCCCAGTGTGTATACATTCTCCTGTGTGCACATTCCCCTTTGCATACATTCCCTGTGTGTGTACATTCTCCTGTGTGTGTACATTCCCCTCTGTGTGTGTATACATTCCACTGTGTGTGTGCGCACATTCTCTAGTGAGTATACATTCCCCTGTGTGTACAATCCCCTGTGTATACATTCTCATGTGTGTGTATCTAAATTCCCCTGTATGTGTATACATTCCCCTGTATGTACATTCCCCTACGTATGCACGTTCCTCTGTGTATACGTTCCCCTATATATGTGTACACATTCTCTTATGTGTATACCCTTGTGTATGTATACATTTCCCTGTGAGAATACATTCCCCTGTGTTTATACATTCCCCAGTATGTGTATACTTTCCTCAGTGTGTATACATTCCCCTGTGTGTGTATACATTCCCCTGTGTTTATACATTCCTGTGTGTGTGTGTACATTCCCCTGTGTGTGTGTACATTCCCTTGTGTATGTGTGTACAGTCCCCAGTGTGTATACATTCCACTGTATGTGTGTACATAACCTTGTGTGTATACAATCCCCTGTGTGTGTACATTCCCCTCTGTGTGTATATATTCCCATGTGTGTGGTACATTCCCCTGTGTATACATTTCCGTGTGTGTGTGTGTGTGTGTGTGTGTATACATCCCCCTGTGTGTACATTCCCCATTATATACATTCCCCTGTATGTATGTATACATCCCTTGTATGTGTGTATACATTCCCCTGTGTGAGTACATTCCTCTCTGTGTGTGTATACATTCCCATGTGTGTATGTGTGTGTGTGTGTGTGTACATTCCCCAGTGTATATACATTCCCCTGTGCATATGCATTCCCCTGTGTGTGTGTACATTCCCCAATGTGTATACATTCCCCTGTGCATACATTCCCCTGTCTGTATACAGTCCCCTGTGTATACATTCCCCTATGTGTGTCTCTGTGTGTACATTCCCCAGTGTGTATACATTCTCCTGTATGCACATTCCCCTGTGCATACATTCCCTGTGTGTATACATTCCCCTGTGTGTACACTCCCTGTGTATGCATTCCCCTGTGTATACCTTCCCCTGTATGTATACATTCCTGTGTGTGTGTGTGTGTGTGTGTGTGTGTGTGTGTGTGTGTGTGTATACATCCCCAGTGTGTGTACATTCCCCAACGTGTATACATTCTCCCGTGTATACATTCCCCTGTGTGTACATTCCCCTATGTGTGTGTATATATTATCCTGTGTGTATACATTCCCCTGTGTGTATATATTCCTCTGTGTGTGTATACATTCCCCTGTGTATACATTTCTGTGTGTGTGTAAATTCCCCTGTGTGTGTCTGTGTGTGTGTGTGTGTGCGTACATTCCCCTGTGTGTATACATTCCGCTGTGTGTATGCATTCCCCTGTGTGTGTACATTCCCCAATGTGTATACATTCCCCTGTGCATACATTCCCCAGTGTATACATTCCCTTGTGTATACCTTCCCCTGTGTGTGTGTGTGTGTGTGTGTGTGTACATTCCCCAGTGTATATATATTCCCCTGTGTATACCTTCCCCTGTATGTATACTTTCCTCTGCGTGTGTGTGTGTGTGTGTGTACATCACCCAGTGTGTGTACATTCCCCAACGTGTATACATTCTCCTGTGTATACATTCCTCTGTGTGTACATACCCCTATGTGTGTGTATATACTATCCTGTGTGTATACATTCCCCTGTGTGTATGTATTCCTCTGTGTGTGTGTACATTCCTCTGTGTGTATACATTCCCCTGTGTATACATTTCTGTGTGTGTGTGTGCGCACGTACATTCCCCAGTGTATATACATTCCCCTGTGTGTATGCATTCCCCTGTGTGTGTGTACATTCCCCAACGTGTATATATTCCCCTGAGCTTACATTCCCCAGTGTAACCATTCCCCTGTGTATATATTCCCCTGTGTGTACAATTCCCTGTGTATACATTCCCCTTTTTGTGTCTCTGTGTGTACATTCCCCAGTGTGTATACATTCTCCTGTGTGCACATTCTCCTGTGCGTACGTTCTGTGTGTGTGTGTGTGTGTGTGTGTATATACATTCCCCAGTGTGTATATATTCCCCTGTGTATACAATCCCCTGTGTATACATTCCCTTGTGTGTGTGTACATTCTCCTGTGTGTGTACATTCCCCTCTGTATGTGTATACATTCCACTGTATGTGTGCGCACATTCTCTAGTGAGTATACATTCCCCTGTGTGTACAATCCCCTGTGTATACATTCTCATGTGTGTGTATATACATTCCCCTGTATGTGTATACATTCCCCTGTGTGTACAATCCCCTATGTATGCACGTTCCCCTGTGTATACGTTCCCCTATATATGTGTACACATTCCCCTATGTGTATGCATTCCCCTGTGTGTGTACATTCCCATGTGTACATTCCCCTGTGTGTTTGTCCATCCCCCTGGGCATATGTATAGTCCCATGTGTGTGTGTTTGTGTGTGTACATTCCCCTGTGTGTATATATTCCCCTCTGTGTTCATTCCCATTTGTGTACATTCCTGTGTGTACATTTTCCTGTGTGTATACATACCCTTGTGTATGTATACATTTCCCTGTGAGTATACATTCCCCTGTGTTTATACATTCCCCAGTATGTGTATACTTTCCTCAGTGTGTGTATACGTTCACCTGTATGTGTATACATTCCCCTGTGTTTATACATTCCTGTGTGTGTGTACATTCCCCTGTGAGTGTATACATTCCCCTGTGTGTACACTCCCCTGTGTATACATTCCTCTGTGTGTGTACATTTCCCATTGTGTATACATTCCAATGTGTGTATATTCCCCTGTGTATACATTCCCATGCATGTGTACATACATTCCCCTGTGTGTGTACATTCCCCTGTGCGTATATATTTCCCAGTGTGTATGTATACATTCCCCTATGTGTGTACATTCCCCAGTGTGTAAACATTCCCCTGTGTGTGTGTGTGTGTGTGTGTGTACATTCCCCTGTGTGTGTACTTTCCCGTGTGTGTATACATTCCTCTGTGTGTATACATTCCCCTGTTTGTACATTCCCTTGTGTTTATACAGTCCCCTGTGTATACGTTCCCCTGTATGTGTGTACATTCCCCAGTGTGTGTGTACCTTCCCTTGTGTGTATACATTCCCTTGTGCGCGTGGGTACATTACCCCGTGTATACATTCCCCTGTGTGTGTACATACCCCTGTGTATATGTGTGTGTGCGCGTACATTCCCCAGTGTGTATACATTCCCCTGTGTGTATGCGTTCCCCTGTGTGTCTGTACATTCCCCAATGTGTATACATTCCCCTGTGCATACATTCCCCAGTGTGTACATTCCCTTGTGTATACATTCCCCTGTGTGTGTGTGTGTGTCCATTCCCCTGTGTATACATTCCCCTGTGTATACAATTCCCTGTGTATACATTCCCCTATTTGTGTCTCTGTGTGTACATTCCCCAGTGTGTAAACATTCCCCTGTGTGTGTGTGTGTGTGTGTACATTCCCCTGTGTGTGTACATTCCCCTATGTGTGTACATTCCCCACAATGTGTACTTTCCCCTGTGTGTATACATTTCCCTATGTGTATACATTCCCCTGTGTTTGTGTACATTCCCCAGTGTGTGTACATTTCCCTGTATGTGTATACATTCCCCTGTGGAAAAATTCCCGTGTGTGTTAACATTCCCCTTTGTGTGTGAGTGTACATTCCCCTGTGTGTGTACTTACCCGTGTGTGTAAATTCTGCTGAGTGTGTGTGTACACATTTCCAGTGTATATACATGCCCCTGTGTGTACACATTCCCCTGTGTGTATACATTCCCCTGTTTGTACATTCCCTTGTGTTTATACAGTCCCCTGTGTATATGTTTCCCTGTATGTGTGTACATTCCCCAGTGTGTGTGTACCTTCCCTAGTGTGTATACATTCCCCTGTGTGTGTACATTCCCCTGTGTGTGTGTGCGCACATTCCCCAGTGTGTATACATTCCCCTGTGTGCATTCCCCTGTGTGTACATTCCCCTGTTTGTGTGTGTACAGTCCCCAGTGAGTATACATTCCCCTGTGTATACATTCTCCTGTTTGTATTATTCCACTGTGTGTATGTGTGTGTGTGTGTGTGTACATTACCCTGTGTGTATACAATCCCCTGTGTGTGTACATTCCCCTCTGTGTGTATATATTCCCATGTGTGTGTACGTTCCCCTGTGTATAAATTTCCGTGTGTGTGTGTATATACATTCCCCTGTGTGTGTACATTCCTCTCTGTGTGTGTATTCATTCCCACGTTCCCATGTGTGTATGTGTGTGTGTGTACAATCCCCTATGTGTATACATTCCCTTGCGTGTGTACATTCCCCTGTGTGTGTATACATTCCCCTGTGTGTGTGTATGTGTGTGTGTACATTCCCCTGTGTGTGTATATACATTCCCCTGTGTTTGTGTACGTTATCTTGTGTGTGTATACATTCCCCCAAGTGTGTGTGTACATTCCTATGTGTGTGTATACATTCTCCTGTGTGTGTATACATTCTCCTGTGTGTGTACATACATTCCCCTGTGTGTGTATACATTCCCCTGTGTGTGTGTGTACATTCCCCAGTCTGTATACAGTCCCCTGTGTATACATTCCATGTGTGTACATTCCCCTGTGTATACAATCCCCTGTGTATACATTCCCGTGTGTGTGTGTGTGTGTATACACTCCCTTATGTGTGTGTATACATTGCCCTTTGTGTGTACATTCCCCTGTGAGTGTGCATTCCCCTGTGTGTGTGTGTATACATTCCCATGTGTGTATACATTCCCATGTGTGTATACATTCCCCTGTGTGTGTACATTCCCCTGTGTGTGTGTGTGTGTGTGTGCGCGTCCATTCCCCTTTGTATGTGTGTACATTCACCTGTGTGTATATATTTCCCTGTGTGTGTACATTCCCTTGTGTTTTTACATTCCCCTGTGTGTATACATTCCATAGTGTATGTGTACATTCCCCTATGTGTATGCATTCCCCTGTGTATACATTCCCTTGTATGTATACATTCCCCTGTTTATGTCTGTGTGTGTACATTCCCCAGTGTGTATACATTCCCCTGTGTGCACATTCCCCTGTGTGTACATTCCCCTGTATGTGTATACATTCCCCTGTGTGTACAATCCCCTGTATGTATACATTCTATAGTGTATGTGTACGTTCCCGTGTGTATGCATTCCCCAGTGTATGCCTTCCCCTGTATGTATACATTCCTGTGTGTGTGTGTGTGTGTGTGTGTGTACATCTCCCAGTGTGTGTACATTCCCCTATGTGTGTACATTCCCCAACGTGTATACATTCTCCTGTGTATACATTCCCCTGTGTGCGTATATATTCCTGTGTGTGTGTATACATTCCCCAGTGTGTATACATTCCCCTGTGTGTGTGTATATATTATCCTGTCTGTATACATTCCCCTGTGTGTGTGTACATTCCCCGGTGTGTATACATTCCCCTGTGTATACATTTCTCTGTGTGTGTGTGTGTGTGTGTATCCATTCCCCTGTGTATATATTCCCCTGTGTGTACAATTCCCTGTGTATACATTCCCCTATTTGTGTCTCTGCGTGTACATTCCCCAGTGTGTATACATTCCCCATGTGTACAATTCCCTGTGTATACATTCCCCTGTGTGTGTGTACATTCTCCAGTGTGTATATATTTCCCTGTGTATACAATCCCCTGTGTATACATTCCCTTGTGTGTGTATACATTCTCCTGTGTGTGTACATTCCCCTCTGTGTGTGTATACATTCCACTGTGTGTGTGCGCACATTCTCTAGTGAGTATACATTCCCCTGTGTGTACAATCCCCTTTGTATACATTCTCATGTGTGTGTATATACATTCCCCTGTATGTGTATACATTCCCCTGTGTGTACAATCCCCTATGTATGCACGTTCCCCTGTGTATACGTTCCCCTATATATGTGTACACATTCCCCTATGTGTATGCATTCCCCTGTGTGTACATTCCCATGTGTACATTCCCCTGTGTGTGTGTCCATCCCCCTGGGCGTATGTATAGTCCCATGTGTGTGTGTTTGTGTGTGTACATTCCCCTGTGTGTATATATTCCCCTCTGTGTTCATTCCCATTTGTGTACATTCCTGTGTGTACATTTTCCTGTGTGTATACATACCCTTGTGTATGTATACATTTCCCTGTGAGTATACATTCCCCTGTGTTTATACATTCCCCAGTATGTGTATACTTTCCTCAGTGTGTGTATACATTCACCTGTGTGTGTATACATTCCCCTGTGTTTATACATTCCTGTGTGTGTGTACATTCCCCTGTGAGTGTATACATTCCCCTTTGTGTACACTCCCCTGTGTATACATTCCTCTGTGTGTGTACGTTTCCCATTGTGTATACATTCCACTGTGTGTATATTCCCCTGTGTATACATTCCCATGCATGTGTACATACATTCCCCTGTGTGTGTACATTCCCCTGTGCGCATATATTTCCCTGTGTGTGTATATACATTCCCCTGTGTGTGTACATTCCCCAGTGTGTAAACATTCCCCTGTGTGTGTGTGTGTGTGTGTGTGTGTGTGTGTACATTCCCCTGTGTGTGTACTTTCCCGTATGTGTATACATTCCCCTGTGTGTATACATTCCCCTGTTTGTACATTCCCTTGTGTTTATACAGTCCCCTGTGTATACGTTCCCCTGTATGTGTGTACATTCCCCAGTGTGTGTGTACCTTCCCTAGTGTGTATACATTCCCTTGTGCGCGTGGGTACATTACCCCGTGTATACATTCCCCTGTGTGTGTACATACCCCTGTGTGTATGTGTGTGTGTGCGTACATTCCCCAGTGTGTATACATTCCCCTGTGTGTATGCATTCCCCTGTGTGTCTGTACATTTCCCAATGTGTATACATACCCCTGTGCATGCATTCCCCAGTGTGTACATTCCCTTGTGTATACATTCCTCTGTGTGTGTTTGTGTGTGTGTGTGTGTCCATTCCCCTGTGTATACATTCCCCTGTGTGTACAATTCCCTGTGTATACATTCCCCTATTTGTGTCTCTGTGTGTACATTCCCAGTGTGTAAACATCCCCCTGTGTGTGTGTGTGTGTGTACATTCCCCTGTGTGTATGTATATGTTCCCTTGTGCGTGTGGGTACATTCCCCCATGTATACATTCCCCTGTGTGTGTACATTCCCCACAATGTGTACTTTCCCCTGTGTGTATACATTTCCCTATGTGTATACATTCCCCTGTGTTTGTGTACATTCCCCAGTGTGTGTACATTTCCCTGTATGTGTATACATTCCCCTGTGGAAAAATTCCCCTGTGTGTTAACATTCCCCTTTGTGTGTGAGTGTACATTCCCTTGTGTGTGTACTTACCCGTGTGTGTAAATTCTGCTGAGTGTGTGTGTACACATTTCCAGTGTATATACATGCCCCTGTGTGTATACATTCCCCTGTGTGTATACATTCCCCTGTTTGTACATTCCCTTGTGTTTATACAGTCCCCTGTGTATACGTTTCCCTGTATGTGTGTACATTCCCCAGTGTGTGTGTGTACCTTCCCTAGTGTGTATACATTCCCTTGTGTGTGTGTACATTCTCCAGTGTGTGTATATTCCCCTCTGTGTGTGTATACATTCCACTGTGTGTGTGCGCACATTCTCTAGTGAGTATACATTCCCCTGTGTGTACAATCTCCTGTGTATACATTCTCATGTGTGTGTGTATACATTCCCCTGTATGTGTATACATTCCACTGTGTGTACAATCCCCTATGTATGCACATTCCCCTGTGTATACGTTCCCCTATATATGTGTACACATTCCCCTATGTGTATGCATTCCCCTGTGTGTGTACATTCCCATGTGTACATTCCCCTGTGTGTGTGTCCATCCCCCTGGGTGTATGTATATTCCCATGTGTGTGTGTTTGTGTGTGTACATTCCCCTGTGTGTATATATTCCCCTCTGTGTTCATTCCCATTTGTGTACATTCCTGTGTGTACATTCCCCTGTGTGTATACATTTCCCTGTGAGTATACATTCCCCTGTGTTTATACATTCCCCAGTATGTGTATACTTTCCTCAGTGTTTGTATACATTCACCTGTGTGTGTATACATTCCCCTGTGTTTATACACTCCCCTGTGCGTGCGTGTGTGTGTGTGTGTACATTCCCCTGTGAGTGTATACATTCCCCTTTGTGTACACTCCCCTGTGTATACATTCCTCTGTGTGTGTACGTTTCCCATTGTGTATACACTCCACTGTGTGTATATTCCCCTGTGTATACATTCCCATGTATGTGTACATACCTTCCCCTGTGTGTGTACATTCCCCTGTGTATATATATTCCCCTGTGTGTCTGTATACATTCCCCTGTGTGTGTACATTCCCCAGTGTGTAAACATTCCCCTGTGTGTGTGTGTGTACATTCCCCTGTGTGTGTACTTTCCCCTGTGTGTATACATTCCCCTGTGTGTATACATTCCCCTGTTTGTACATTCCCTTGTGTTTATACAGTCCCCTGTGTATACATTCCCCTGTATGTGTGTACATTCGCCAGTGTGTGTGTACCTTCCCTAGTGTGTATACATTCCCTTGTGCGCGTGGGTACGTTACCCTGTGTATACATTCCTGTGTGTGTAGATACCCCTGTGTGTATGTGTGTGTGTGCATACATTCCCCAGTGTGTATACATTCCCCTGTGTGTATGCATTCCCCTGTGTATACATTCCCCTGTGTGTATGTGTGTGTGTGTGTGTGTGTTTGTGTGTGTGTGTCCATTCCCCTGTGTATACATCCCCCGGTGTATACAATTCCCTGTGTATACATTCCCCTATTTGTGTCTCTGTGTGTACATTCCCCAGTGTGTAAACATTCCCCTGTGTGTGTATGTGTGTGTGTGTGTGTGTGTGTACATTCCCCTGTGTGTGTACATTCCCCTGTGTGTATACTTTCCCCTGTGTGTATACATTCCCCTGTGTGTATACATTCCCCTGTTTGTACATTCCCTTGTGTTTATACAGTCCCCTGTGTATACGTTCCCCTGTATGTGTGTACATTCCCCAGTGTGTGTGTACCTTCCCTAGTGTGTATACATTCCCTTGTGCGTGTGGGTACATTACCCCGTGTATACATTCCCGTGTGTGTGTAGATACCCCTGTGTGTATGTGTGTGTGTGCATACATTCCCCAGTGTGTATACATTCCCCTGTGTGTATGCATTCCCCTGTGTGTACATTCCCTTGTGTATACATTCCCCTGTGTGTATGTGTGTGTGTGTTTGTGTGTGTGTGCCCATTCCCCTGTGTATATATTCCCCTGTGTATACAATTCCCTGTGTATACATTCCCCTATTTGTGTCTCTGTGTGTACATTCCCCAGTGTGTAAACATTCCCCTGTGTGTGTATGTGCGTGTGTGTGTGTGTGTGTGTACATTCCCCTGTGTGTGTACATTCCCCTGTGTGTGTACATTCCCCACAATGTGTACTTTCCCCTGTGTGTATACATTTCCCTATGTGTATACATTCCCCTGTGTTTGTGTGCATTCCCCAGTGTGTGTACATTCCCCTGTATGTGTATACATTCCCCTGTGGTAAAATTCCCGTGTGTGTTAACATTCCCCTTTGTGTGTGAGTGTACATTCCCCTGTGTGTGTACTTACCCGTGTGTGTAAATTCTGCTGAGTGTGTGTGTACACATTTCCAGTGTATATACATGCCCCTGTGTGTATACATTCCCCTGTGTGTATACATTCCCCTGTTTGTACATTCCCTTGTGTTTATACATTCCCCTGTGTATACGTTTCCCTGTATGTGTGTACATTCCCCAGTGTGTGTGTGTACCTTCCCTAGTGTGTATACATTCCCCTGTGTGTGTGTGCACATTCCCCAGTGTGTATACATTCCCCTGTGTGTGTGTGTGCGCGCACATTCCCCAGTGTGTATACATTCCCCTGTGTGCATTCCCCTGTGTGTACATTCCCCTGTGTGTGTACAGTCCCCAGTGAGTATACATTCCCCTGTGTATACATTCTCCTGTTTGTATACATTCCACTGTGTGTGTGTGTGTGTGTGTGTGTACATTACCCTGTGTGTATACAATCCCCTGTGTGTGTACATTCCCCTCTGTGTGTATATATTCCCATGTGTGTGTACGTTCCCCTGTGTATACATTTCCGTGTGTGTGTGTATACATTCCCCTGTGTGTGTACATTCCTCTCTGTGTGTGTATACATTCCCATGTGTATATGTGTGTGTGTGTACAATCCCCTATGTGTATACATTCCCTTGCGTGTGTACATTCCCCTGTGTGTGTGTATACATTCCCCTGTGTGTGTGTATGTGTGTGTGTGTACATTCCCCTGTGTGTGTATATACACTCCCCTGTGTTTGTGTACGTTATCTTGTGTGTGTATACATTCCCCCAAGTGTGTGTGTACATTCCCCTGTGTGTGTATACATTCTCCTGTGTGTGTATACATTCTCCTGTGTGTGTACATACATTCCCCTGTGTGTGTATACATTCCCCTGTGTGTGTGTACATTCCCCAGTCTGTATACAGTCCCCTGTGTATACATTCCATGTGTGTACATTCCCCTGTGTATACAATCCCCTGTGTATACATTCCCGTGTGTGTGTATACACTCCCTTATGTGTGTGTATACATTGCCCTTTGTGTGTACATTCCCCTGTGAGTGTGCATTCCCCTGTGTGTGTGTGTGTATACATTCCCATGTGTGTATACATTCCCATGTGTGTATACATTCCCCTCTGTGTGTACATTCCCCTGTGTGTGTGTGTGTGTCCATTCCCCTTTGTATGTGTATACATTCAGCTGTGTGTATATATTTCCCTGTGTGTGTACATTCCCTTGTGTTTTTACATTCCCCTGTGTGTATACATTCCATAGTGTATGTGTACATTCCCCTATGTGTATGCATTCCCCTGTGTATACATTCCCTTGTATGTATACATTCCCCTGTTTGTGTCTGTGTGTGTACATTCCCCAGTGTGTATACATTCCCCTGTGTGCACATTCCCCTGTGTGTGTATACATTCCCCTGTGTGTACAATCCCCTGTATGTATACATTCTATAGTGTATGTGTACGTTCCCGTGTGTATGCATTCCCCAGTGTATGCCTTCCCCTGTATGTATACATTCCTGTGTGTGTGTGTGTGTGTATGTGTACATCCCCCAGTGTGTGTACATTCCCCTGTGTGTGTACATTCCCCAACGTGTATACATTCTCCTGTGTATACATTCCCCTGTGTGTGTATATATTCCTGTGTGTGTATATACATTCCCCAGTGTGTATACATTCCCCTGTGTGTGTATATATTATCCTGTCTGTATACATTCCCCTGTGTGTGTGTACATTCCCCGGTGTGTATACATTCCCCTGTGTTTTTACATTCCCCTGTGTGTATACATTCCATAGTGTATGTGTACATTCCCCTATGTGTATGCATTCCCCTGTGTATACATTCCCTTGTATGTATACATTCCCCTGTTTATGTCTGTGTGTGTACATTCCCCAGTGTGTATACATTCCCCTGTGTGCACATTCCCCTGTGTGTACATTCCCCTGTATGTGTATACATTCCCCTGTGTGTACAATCCCCTGTATGTATACATTCTATAGTGTATGTGTACGTTCCCGTGTGTATGCATTCCCCAGTGTATGCCTTCCCCTGTATGTATACATTCCTGTGTGTGTGTGTGTGTGTGTGTGTGTGTACATCTCCCAGTGTGTGTACATTCCCCTATGTGTGTACATTCCCCAACGTGTATACATTCTCCTGTGTATACATTCCCCTGTGTGCGTATATATTCCTGTGTGTGTGTATACATTCCCCAGTGTGTATACATTCCCCTGTGTGTGTGTATATATTATCCTGTCTGTATACATTCCCCTGTGTGTGTGTACATTCCCCGGTGTGTATACATTCCCCTGTGTATACATTTCTCTGTGTGTGTGTGTGTGTGTGTATCCATTCCCCTGTGTATATATTCCCCTGTGTGTACAATTCCCTGTGTATACATTCCCCTATTTGTGTCTCTGCGTGTACATTCCCCAGTGTGTATACATTCCCCATGTGTACAATTCCCTGTGTATACATTCCCCTGTGTGTGTGTACATTCTCCAGTGTGTATATATTTCCCTGTGTATACAATCCCCTGTGTATACATTCCCTTGTGTGTGTATACATTCTCCTGTGTGTGTACATTCCCCTCTGTGTGTGTATACATTCCACTGTGTGTGTGCGCACATTCTCTAGTGAGTATACATTCCCCTGTGTGTACAATCCCCTTTGTATACATTCTCATGTGTGTGTATATACATTCCCCTGTATGTGTATACATTCCCCTGTGTGTACAATCCCCTATGTATGCACGTTCCCCTGTGTATACGTTCCCCTATATATGTGTACACATTCCCCTATGTGTATGCATTCCCCTGTGTGTACATTCCCATGTGTACATTCCCCTGTGTGTGTGTCCATCCCCCTGGGCGTATGTATAGTCCCATGTGTGTGTGTTTGTGTGTGTACATTCCCCTGTGTGTATATATTCCCCTCTGTGTTCATTCCCATTTGTGTACATTCCTGTGTGTACATTTTCCTGTGTGTATACATACCCTTGTGTATGTATACATTTCCCTGTGAGTATACATTCCCCTGTGTTTATACATTCCCCAGTATGTGTATACTTTCCTCAGTGTGTGTATACATTCACCTGTGTGTGTATACATTCCCCTGTGTTTATACATTCCTGTGTGTGTGTGTACATTCCCCTGTGAGTGTATACATTCCCCTTTGTGTACACTCCCCTGTGTATACATTCCTCTGTGTGTGTACGTTTCCCATTGTGTATACATTCCACTGTGTGTATATTCCCCTGTGTATACATTCCCATGCATGTGTACATACATTCCCCTGTGTGTGTACATTCCCCTGTGCGCATATATTTCCCTGTGTGTGTATATACATTCCCCTGTGTGTGTACATTCCCCAGTGTGTAAACATTCCCCTGTGTGTGTGTGTGTGTGTGTGTGTGTGTGTGTGTGTGTACATTCCCCTGTGTGTGTACTTTCCCGTATGTGTATACATTCCCCTGTGTGTATACATTCCCCTGTTTGTACATTCCCTTGTGTTTATACAGTCCCCTGTGTATACGTTCCCCTGTATGTGTGTACATTCCCCAGTGTGTGTGTACCTTCCCTAGTGTGTATACATTCCCTTGTGCGCGTGGGTACATTACCCCGTGTATACATTCCCCTGTGTGTGTACATACCCCTGTGTGTATGTGTGTGTGTGCGTACATTCCCCAGTGTGTATACATTCCCCTGTGTGTATGCATTCCCCTGTGTGTCTGTACATTTCCCAATGTGTATACATACCCCTGTGCATGCATTCCCCAGTGTGTACATTCCCTTGTGTATACATTCCTCTGTGTGTGTTTGTGTGTGTGTGTGTGTCCATTCCCCTGTGTATACATTCCCCTGTGTGTACAATTCCCTGTGTATACATTCCCCTATTTGTGTCTCTGTGTGTACATTCCCAGTGTGTAAACATCCCCCTGTGTGTGTGTGTGTGTGTACATTCCCCTGTGTGTATGTATATGTTCCCTTGTGCGTGTGGGTACATTCCCCCATGTATACATTCCCCTGTGTGTGTACATTCCCCACAATGTGTACTTTCCCCTGTGTGTATACATTTCCCTATGTGTATACATTCCCCTGTGTTTGTGTACATTCCCCAGTGTGTGTACATTTCCCTGTATGTGTATACATTCCCCTGTGGAAAAATTCCCCTGTGTGTTAACATTCCCCTTTGTGTGTGAGTGTACATTCCCTTGTGTGTGTACTTACCCGTGTGTGTAAATTCTGCTGAGTGTGTGTGTACACATTTCCAGTGTATATACATGCCCCTGTGTGTATACATTCCCCTGTGTGTATACATTCCCCTGTTTGTACATTCCCTTGTGTTTATACAGTCCCCTGTGTATACGTTTCCCTGTATGTGTGTACATTCCCCAGTGTGTGTGTGTACCTTCCCTAGTGTGTATACATTCCCTTGTGTGTGTGTACATTCTCCAGTGTGTGTACATTCCCCTCTGTGTGTGTATACATTCCACTGTGTGTGTGCGCACATTCTCTAGTGAGTATACATTCCCCTGTGTGTACAATCTCCTGTGTATACATTCTCATGTGTGTGTGTATACATTCCCCTGTATGTGTATACATTCCACTGTGTGTACAATCCCCTATGTATGCACATTCCCCTGTGTATACGTTCCCCTATATATGTGTACACATTCCCCTATGTGTATGCATTCCCCTGTGTGTGTACATTCCCATGTGTACATTCCCCTGTGTGTGTGTCCATCCCCCTGGGTGTATGTATATTCCCATGTGTGTGTGTTTGTGTGTGTACATTCCCCTGTGTGTATATATTCCCCTCTGTGTTCATTCCCATTTGTGTACATTCCTGTGTGTACATTCCCCTGTGTGTATACATTTCCCTGTGAGTATACATTCCCCTGTGTTTATACATTCCCCAGTATGTGTATACTTTCCTCAGTGTTTGTATACATTCACCTGTGTGTGTATACATTCCCCTGTGTTTATACACTCCCCTGTGCGTGCGTGTGTGTGTGTGTGTACATTCCCCTGTGAGTGTATACATTCCCCTTTGTGTACACTCCCCTGTGTATACATTCCTCTGTGTGTGTACGTTTCCCATTGTGTATACACTCCACTGTGTGTATATTCCCCTGTGTATACATTCCCATGTATGTGTACATACCTTCCCCTGTGTGTGTACATTCCCCTGTGTATATATATTCCCCTGTGTGTCTGTATACATTCCCCTGTGTGTGTACATTCCCCAGTGTGTAAACATTCCCCTGTGTGTGTGTGTGTACATTCCCCTGTGTGTGTACTTTCCCCTGTGTGTATACATTCCCCTGTGTGTATACATTCCCCTGTTTGTACATTCCCTTGTGTTTATACAGTCCCCTGTGTATACATTCCCCTGTATGTGTGTACATTCGCCAGTGTGTGTGTACCTTCCCTAGTGTGTATACATTCCCTTGTGCGCGTGGGTACGTTACCCTGTGTATACATTCCTGTGTGTGTAGATACCCCTGTGTGTATGTGTGTGTGTGCATACATTCCCCAGTGTGTATACATTCCCCTGTGTGTATGCATTCCCCTGTGTATACATTCCCCTGTGTGTATGTGTGTGTGTGTGTGTGTGTTTGTGTGTGTGTGTCCATTCCCCTGTGTATACATCCCCCGGTGTATACAATTCCCTGTGTATACATTCCCCTATTTGTGTCTCTGTGTGTACATTCCCCAGTGTGTAAACATTCCCCTGTGTGTGTATGTGTGTGTGTGTGTGTGTGTGTACATTCCCCTGTGTGTGTACATTCCCCTGTGTGTATACTTTCCCCTGTGTGTATACATTCCCCTGTGTGTATACATTCCCCTGTTTGTACATTCCCTTGTGTTTATACAGTCCCCTGTGTATACGTTCCCCTGTATGTGTGTACATTCCCCAGTGTGTGTGTACCTTCCCTAGTGTGTATACATTCCCTTGTGCGTGTGGGTACATTACCCCGTGTATACATTCCCGTGTGTGTGTAGATACCCCTGTGTGTATGTGTGTGTGTGCATACATTCCCCAGTGTGTATACATTCCCCTGTGTGTATGCATTCCCCTGTGTGTACATTCCCTTGTGTATACATTCCCCTGTGTGTATGTGTGTGTGTGTTTGTGTGTGTGTGCCCATTCCCCTGTGTATATATTCCCCTGTGTATACAATTCCCTGTGTATACATTCCCCTATTTGTGTCTCTGTGTGTACATTCCCCAGTGTGTAAACATTCCCCTGTGTGTGTATGTGCGTGTGTGTGTGTGTGTGTGTACATTCCCCTGTGTGTGTACATTCCCCTGTGTGTGTACATTCCCCACAATGTGTACTTTCCCCTGTGTGTATACATTTCCCTATGTGTATACATTCCCCTGTGTTTGTGTGCATTCCCCAGTGTGTGTACATTCCCCTGTATGTGTATACATTCCCCTGTGGAAAAATTCCCGTGTGTGTTAACATTCCCCTTTGTGTGTGAGTGTACATTCCCCTGTGTGTGTACTTACCCGTGTGTGTAAATTCTGCTGAGTGTGTGTGTACACATTTCCAGTGTATATACATGCCCCTGTGTGTATACATTCCCCTGTGTGTATACATTCCCCTGTTTGTACATTCCCTTGTGTTTATACATTCCCCTGTGTATACGTTTCCCTGTATGTGTGTACATTCCCCAGTGTGTGTGTGTACCTTCCCTAGTGTGTATACATTCCCCTGTGTGTGTGTGCACATTCCCCAGTGTGTATACATTCCCCTGTGTGTGTGTGTGCGCGCACATTCCCCAGTGTGTATACATTCCCCTGTGTGCATTCCCCTGTGTGTACATTCCCCTGTGTGTGTGTGTACAGTCCCCAGTGAGTATACATTCCCCTGTGTATACATTCTCCTGTTTGTATACATTCCACTGTGTGTGTGTGTGTGTGTGTGTGTGTACATTACCCTGTGTGTATACAATCCCCTGTGTGTGTACATTCCCCTCTGTGTGTATATATTCCCATGTGTGTGTACGTTCCCCTGTGTATACATTTCCGTGTGTGTGTGTATACATTCCCCTGTGTGTGTACATTCCTCTCTGTGTGTGTATACATTCCCATGTGTATATGTGTGTGTGTGTACAATCCCCTATGTGTATACATTCCCTTGCGTGTGTACATTCCCCTGTGTGTGTGTATACATTCCCCTGTGTGTGTGTATGTGTGTGTGTGTACATTCCCCTGTGTGTGTATATACACTCCCCTGTGTTTGTGTACGTTATCTTGTGTGTGTATACATTCCCCCAAGTGTGTGTGTACATTCCCCTGTGTGTGTATACATTCTCCTGTGTGTGTATACATTCTCCTGTGTGTGTACATACATTCCCCTGTGTGTGTATACATTCCCCTGTGTGTGTGTACATTCCCCAGTCTGTATACAGTCCCCTGTGTATACATTCCATGTGTGTACATTCCCCTGTGTATACAATCCCCTGTGTATACATTCCCGTGTGTGTGTATACACTCCCTTATGTGTGTGTATACATTGCCCTTTGTGTGTACATTCCCCTGTGAGTGTGCATTCCCCTGTGTGTGTGTGTGTATACATTCCCATGTGTGTATACATTCCCATGTGTGTATACATTCCCCTCTGTGTGTACATTCCCCTGTGTGTGTGTGTGTGTCCATTCCCCTTTGTATGTGTATACATTCAGCTGTGTGTATATATTTCCCTGTGTGTGTACATTCCCTTGTGTTTTTACATTCCCCTGTGTGTATACATTCCATAGTGTATGTGTACATTCCCCTATGTGTATGCATTCCCCTGTGTATACATTCCCTTGTATGTATACATTCCCCTGTTTGTGTCTGTGTGTGTACATTCCCCAGTGTGTATACATTCCCCTGTGTGCACATTCCCCTGTGTGTGTATACATTCCCCTGTGTGTACAATCCCCTGTATGTATACATTCTATAGTGTATGTGTACGTTCCCGTGTGTATGCATTCCCCAGTGTATGCCTTCCCCTGTATGTATACATTCCTGTGTGTGTGTGTGTGTGTATGTGTACATCCCCCAGTGTGTGTACATTCCCCTGTGTGTGTACATTCCCCAACGTGTATACATTCTCCTGTGTATACATTCCCCTGTGTGTGTATATATTCCTGTGTGTGTATATACATTCCCCAGTGTGTATACATTCCCCTGTGTGTGTATATATTATCCTGTCTGTATACATTCCCCTGTGTGTGTGTACATTCCCCTGTGTGTACATTCCCCGGTGTATACATTTCTCTGTGTGTGTGTGTGTGTGTGTATCCATTCCCCTGTGTATATATTCCCCTGTGTGTACAATTCCCTGTGTATACATTCCCCTATTTGTGTCTCTGCGTGTACATTCCCCAGTGTGTATACATTCCCCATGTGTACAATTCCCTGTGTATACATTCCCCTGTGTGTGTGTACATTCCCCAGTGTGTATATATTCCCCTGTGTATACAATTCCCTGTGTATACATTCCGTTGTGTGTGTGTACATTCTCCTGTGTGTGTACATTCCCCTCTGTGTGTGTATACATTCCACTGTGTGTGTGCGCACATTCTCTAGTGAGTATACATTCTCCTGTGTGTGTACATTCCCCTCTGTGTGTGTATACATTCCACTGTGTGTGTGCGCACATTCTCTAGTGAGTATACATTCCCTTGTGTGTACAATCCCCTGTGTATACATTCTCATGTGTGTGTATATACATTCCCCTGTATGTGTATACATTCCCCTGTGTGTACAATCCCCTATGTATGCACGTTCCCCTGTGTATACGTTCCCCTATATATGTGTACACATTCCCATGTGTACATTCCCCTGTGTGTTTGTCCATCCCCCTGGGCGTATGTATAGTCCCATGTGTGTGTGTTTGTGTGTGTACATTCCCCTGTGTGTATATATACCACTCTGTGTTCATTCCCATTTGTGTACATTCCTGTGTGTACATTCCCCTGTGTGTATACATACCCTTGCGTATGTATACATTTCCCTGTGAGTATACATTCCCCTGTGTTTATACATTCCCCAGTATGTGTATACTTTCCTCAGTGTGTGTATACATTCACCTGTGTGTGTATACATTCCCCTGTGTTTATACATTCCTGTGTGTGTGTACATTCCCCTGTGAGTGTATACATTCCCCTGTGTGTACACTCCCCTGTGTATACATTCCTCTGTGTGTGTACGTTTCCCATTGTGTATACATTCCACTGTGTGTATATTCCCCTGTGTATACATTCCCTGTATGTGTGTATACATTCCCCTGTGTGTAAGTGTGTGTGTGTGTGTGTGTACAATCCCCTATGTGTATACATTCCCCTGTGTGTGTGTGTGTGTACATTCCCGTGTGTGTATATACATTCCACTGTGTGTGTACATTCCCCCGTGTATACATTCCCCTGTGTGTGTACATCCCCCAGTGTGTGTACATTCCCCTGTGTGTGTACATTCCCCAACGTGTATACATTCTCCTGTGTATACATTCCCCTGTGTGTGTATATATTCCTGTGTGTGTGTATACATTCCCCAGTGTGTATACATTCCCCTGTGTGTGTATATATTATCCTGTCTGTATACATTCCCCTGTGTGTGTACATTCCCCTGTGTGTACATTCCCCCGTGTATACATTCCCCTGTGTGTGTACATTCCCCCCAGTGTGTACTTTCCCCTGTGTGTATACATTTCCCGATGTGTATACATTCCCCAGTGTGTGTACATTCACCTCTGTGTATAAATTCCCCTGTGTGTATACATTCGCCTTTTTTGTGTGAGTGTACATTCCCCTGTGTGTGTACATTCCATTGAGTGTGTGTGTGCACATTTCCAGTGTGTATACATTCCCCTGTGAGTTTACATTCTCCAATGTGTATACATTCCACTGTGTGTGTGCGCACATTCTCTAGTGAGAATACATTCCCCTGTGTGTACAATCCCCTGTGTATACATTCTCATGTGTGTGTATATGCATTCCCTTGTATGTGTATACATTCCCCTGTGTGTACAATCCCCTACGTATGCACGTTCCCCTGTGTATACGTTCCCCTATATATGTGTACACATTCCCCTATGTGTATGCATTCCCCTGTGTGTGTACATTCCCATGTGTACATTCCCCTGTGTGTTTGTCCATCCCCCTGGGCGTATGTATAGTCCCATGTGTGTGTGTTTGTGTGTGTACATTCCCCTGTGTGTATATATACCACTCTGTGTTCATTCCCATTTGTGTACATTCCTGTGTGTACATTTTCCTGTGTGTATACATACCCTTGTGTATGTATACATTTCCCTGTGAGTATACATTCCCCTGTGTTTATACATTCCCCAGTATGTGTATACTTTCCTCAGTGTGTGTATACATTCACCTGTGTGTGTATACATTCCCCTGTGTTTATACATTCCTGTGTGTGTGTACATTCCCCTGTGAGTGTATACATTCCCCTTTGTGTACACTCCCCTGTGTATACATTCCCCTGTGAGTTTACATTCTCCAATGTGTATACATTCCACTGTGTGTGTGCGCACATTCTCTAGTGAGAATACATTCCCCTGTGTGTACAATCCCCTGTGTATACATTCTCATGTGTGTGTATATGCATTCCCTTGTATGTGTATACATTCCCCTGTGTGTACAATCCCCTACGTATGCACGTTCCCCTGTGTATACGTTCCCCTATATATGTGTACACATTCCCCTATGTGTATGCATTCCCCTGTGTGTGTACATTCCCATGTGTACATTCCCCTGTGTGTTTGTCCATCCCCCTGGGCGTATGTATAGTCCCATGTGTGTGTGTTTGTGTGTGTACATTCCCCTGTGTGTATATATACCACTCTGTGTTCATTCCCATTTGTGTACATTCCTGTGTGTACATTTTCCTGTGTGTATACATACCCTTGTGTATGTATACATTTCCCTGTGAGTATACATTCCCCTGTGTTTATACATTCCCCAGTATGTGTATACTTTCCTCAGTGTGTGTATACATTCACCTGTGTGTGTGTACATTCCCCTGTGAGTGTATACATTCCCCTTTGTGTACACTCCCCTGTGTATACATTCCTCTGTGTGTGTACGTTTCCCATTGTGTATACATTCCACTGTGTGTATATTCCCCTGTGTATACATTCCCTGTATGTGTGTATACATTCCCCTGTGTGTAAGTGTGTGTGTGTGTGTGTACAATCCCCTATGTGTATACATTCCCCTGTGTGTAAGTGTGTGTGTGTACATTCCCGTGTGTGTATATACATTCCCCTGTGTGTGTACATTATCCTGTGTGTGTATACATTCCCCTGTGTGTATACATTCCCCTGTGTGTGTGTGTACATTCCCCAGTCTGTATACAGTCCCCTGTGTATACATTCCCCTGTGTGTATACATTCCACTGTGTGTGTGTGTGTGTGTGTGTACATTACCCTGTGTGTATACAATCCCCTGTGTGTGTACATTCCCCTCTGTGTGTATATATTCCCATGTGTGTGTACGTTCCCTTGTGTATACATTTCCGTGTGTGTATGTGTGTATATACATTCCCCTGTGTGTACATTCCCCATTATATACATTCCCCTGTATGTGTGTATACATTCCCTGTATGTGTGTATACATTCCCCTGTGAGTGTACATTCCTTTCTGTGTGTGTATACATTCGCATGTGTGTATGTGTGTACAATCCCCTATGTGTATACATTCCCCTGTGAGTGTACATTCCCCTGTGTGTGTGTGTGTACATTCCCCTGTGTGTGTACATACATTCCCCTGTGTGTGTATACATTCCCCTGTGTGTATGTGTGTACATTCCCCAGTCTGTATACAGTCCCCTGTGTATACATTCCATGTGTGTACATTCCCCTGTGAGTAAACATTCCCTGTGTATACATTCCCGTGTGTGTGTGTACACTCCCTTATGTGTGTGTATACATTCCCCTTTGTGTGTACATTCCCTTGTGTATACATTCCTGTGTGTGTGTGTGTGTGTGTGTGTGTACATTCCCCTGTGTGTGTGTACATTCCCCTGTGTCTGTATATACATTCCCCTGTGTGTGTGTACGTTATCTTGTGTGTGTATACATTCCCCCGAGTGTGTGTGTACATTCCCCTGTGTGTGTACACATTCCCTTGTGTGTGTACATTCCCTTGTGTGTGTGTATACATTCCACTGTGTGTGTACATTCCCCCGTGTATACATTCCCCTGTGTGTGTACATTCCCCCCAGTGTGTACTTTCCCCTGTGTGTATACATTTCCCGATGTGTATACATTCCCCAGTGTGTGTACATTCACCTCTGTGTATAAATTCCCCTGTGTGTATACATTCCCCTTTTTTGTGTGAGTGTACATTCCCCTGTGTGTGTACATTCCATTGAGTGTGTGTGTGCACATTTCCAGTGTGTATACATTCCCCTGTGAGTTTACATTCTCCAATGTGTGTACATTCCCCTGTGTGTATACATTCCCCTGTATGTACATTCGCCTGTGTGTACGTTCCCTTGTGTATATGCAGTCCCCAGTGTGTGTGTACATTCCTCTGTGTGTGTGTACATTCCCCTGTGTCTGTATATACATTCCCCTGTGTGTGTGTACGTTATCTTGTGTGTGTATACATTCCCCCGAGTGTGTGTGTACATTCCCCTGTGTGTGTATACATTCTCCTGTGTGTGTATACATTCTCCTGTGTGTGTACATACATTCCCCTGTGTGTGTATACATTCCCCTGTGTGTGTGTACATTCCCCAGTCTGTATACAGTCCCCTGTGTATACATTCCATGTGTGTACATTCCCCTGTGAGTAAACATTCCCTGTGTATACATTCCCGTGTGTGTGTGTACACTCCCTTATGTGTGTGTATACATTCCCCTTTGTGTGTACATTCCCTTGTGTATACATTCCTGTGTGTGTGTGTGTGTGTGTGTGTGTGTGTGTGTGTGTACATTCCCCTGTGTGTGTGTACATTCCCCTGTGTCTGTATATACATTCCCCTGTGTGTGTGTACGTTATCTTGTGTGTGTATACATTCCCCCGAGTGTGTGTGTACATTCCCCTGTGTGTGTATACATTCCCTTGTGTGTGTACATTCCCTTGTGTGTGTGTATACATTCCACTGTGTGTGTACATTCCCCCGTGTATACATTCCCCTGTGTGTGTACATTCCCCACAGTGTGTACTTTCCCCTGTGTGTATACATTTCCCGATGTGTATACATTCCCCTGTGTGTGTACATTCCATTGAGTGTGTGTGTGCACATTTCCAGTGTGTATACATTCCCCTGTGAGTTTACATTCTCCAATGTGTGTACATTCCCCTGTGTGTATACATTCCCCTGTATGTACATTCGCCTGTGTGTACGTTCCCTTGTGTATATACAGTCCCCAGTGTGTGTGTACATTCCCTAGTGTGTGTGGGTACATTCCCTAGTGTGTGTGTACATTCCCTGTGTGTTTAGACTTCCCAGTGTATACATTCCCTTGTGTGTACATTCCCCTGTATGTATACATTCCTCTGTGTGTGTGTGTGTGTGTGTGTGTGTACATCCCCCAGTGTGTGTACATTCTGCTGTGTGTGTGTACATTCCCCAATGTGTATACATTCCCCTGTGTATACATTCCCCTGTGTGTACATTCCCCTGTGTGTGTACATTCCCCAGTGTGTATATATTCCCATGTGTGTGTACATTCCCCTGTGTATACCTTTCCGTGTATGTGTGTATAGAACATAGAACATAGAACATAGAAGGATACAGCGCAGTACAGGCCCTTCGGCCCTCGATGTTGCGCCGACCGAATCCTACCTAACCTATACTAGCCTAATAACTTCCAAATGCCTATCCAATGCCCGCTTAAATGACCATAAAGAAGGAGAGTTCACCACTGATACGGGCAGGGCATTCCATGAACTCACAACCCGCTGTGTGAAGAATCTACCCCTAACATCTGTCCTATACCTACCACCCCTTAATTTAAAGCTGTGTCCCCTAGTAACACCTGACTCCATTAGCGGTAAAAGGTTCTCAGTGTCGACCCTATCTAAACCCCTAATCATCTTATACACTTCTATCAGATCTCCCCTAAACCTTCTCTTCTCCAATGAGAACAGCCCCAAGTGCCTCAGCCTTTCCTCATAAGATTTTCCTACCATTCCAGGCAACATCCTGGTAAACCTCCTCTGCACTCGTTCTAAAGCTTCCACATCCTTCCTATAGTATGGCGACCAAAACTGCACACAATACTCCAGATGAGGCCTCACCAGAGTCTTATACAACTGCAACATGACCTCAGGACTCCGGAACTCAATTCCTCTGCCAATAAAGCCCAGTACACCATATGCCTTCCTCACAGCACTATTTACCTGGGTGGCAACTTTCAGAGATCTGTGTACATAGACACCAAGACCCCTCTGCTCATCCACACTACCAAGTAGCCTACCATTAGCCCAGTAATCCATCATCTTGTTATTCCTACCAAAGTGAACGACTTCGCACTTAGCTACATTGAATTCCATTTGCCACATTTCCGCCCAGCTCTGCAACTTATCTATATCCCGCTGTAACCTACCACTTCCTTCCTCACTATCCACAACTCCACCGACTTTTGTGTCATCCGCAAACTTGCTTACCCAGCTTTCAAGTCCTTCCTCTAGATCATTTATAAAGATAACAAAAAGCAATGGTCCCAAAACAGATCCTTGTGGTACACGGCTAGTAACTGCGCTCCAAGATGAACATAATCCATCAACTACTACCCTCTGTCTCCTTCCAGCCAGCCAATTCCTAATCCAAACCTCTAATGTATCCTCAATGCCATACCTCCGAAGTTTTAGCATTAGCCTACCATGGGGAACCTTATCGAACGCCTTACTAAAATCCATATACACAACATCTACTGCTTTACCCTCATCCACTTCCTTAGTCACCTTCTCAAAGAACTCAATAAGGTTTGTGAGGCACGACCTGCCCTTCACAAAACCATGCTGGCTATCCCTGATCATGTTATTCCTACCCAGATGTTCATAAATCTTATCCCTTACCATTCTCTCTAAGACTTTGCCCACCACTGAAGTCAGACTCACTGGCCTATAGTTACTAGGGCTATCCCTACTCCCTTTCTTGAACAATGGGACCACATTCGCTATCCTCCAGTCCTCTGGTACTATTCCCGTTGACAATGACGACATAAAAATCCAGGCCAATGGCTCTGCTATCTCCTCCCTAGCTTCCCATAGGATCCTGTGGTAAATGCCATCAGGCCCAGGAGACTTATCTATATTCATCCTTTCCAATATTCCCAAAACCTCTTCCCTGCATATTTCCAGGGCATCCATTCTAATTATTTGTGATTCCATATTCACATCAGCAACAGTGTCCTGTTCCTGAGTGAATACTGATGAAAAGTACTGATTTAATGTCTCTCCAATCTCCTCCGCCTCCACACACAACTTCCCACTACTATCCTTGACTGGACCGATACCTACCCTAGTCATCCTTTTATTCTTGACATACCTATAGAAAGCCTTTGGGTTTTCCCTAATCCTACCAGCTAAAGACTTTTCATGTCCCCTTCTCGCTTCTCTTAGCTCCCTCTTTAGCTCCTTCCTGGCTACCTTATAACTCTCAATCACCCCAACTGAACCTTCACGCCTCATCTTTACATATGCCGCCTTCTTCCCTTTCACAAGGGATTCCAATTCCTTACTAAACCACGGCTGCCTCACAAGGCCCTTTACACCATGCCTGACTGGTACATACCTATCGAGGACACGCAGTAGCTGCTCCTTGAACAATCCCCACATCTCATTAGTGTTCTTCTCTTGAAGCCTGTTTTTCCAATCCACACATCCTAAGTCATGCCTCACTGCATCATAATTTCCCTGCCCCCAGCTATAGCTCTTGCCCTGCGGCGCACGATTATCCCTCTCCATCACTAAAGTAAAAGTCACCGAGTTGTGGTCACTGTCCCCGAAGTGCTCACCTACCTCCAAGTCTAACACCTGGCCTGGTTCATTACCTAGAACCAAATCCAATATAGCCTCCCCTCTTGTTGGCCTGTCGACATATTGTGTCAGGAAACCCTCCTGCACACATTGTACAAACACCGACCCATCTAATGAACTCGAGCTATAGCTCTCCCAGTCAATATCTGGGAAGTATACATTCCCCTGTGTGTGTACATTCCTCTGCGTGTGTATACATTTCCCTGCGTGTGTGTGTATACATTCCCCTGTGTGTGTATACATTCTCCTGTGTGTGTGTGTGTGTGCGTATACATTCCCCTGTGTGTGTACATTCCCATGTGTGTACATTCCCCTATGTGTACATTCCCTGTGTATACATTCCCCTGTGTATACCTTCCCTTGTGTGTGTGTACATTCCCCTGTGTGTGTATACATTATCCTGTGTGTGTATACATTCCTAGTAAAAAATGAGGTCTGCAGATGCTGGAGATCACAGTTGAACATGTGTTGCTGGTTAAAGCACAGCAGGTTAGGCAGCATCCAAGGAACAGGAAATTCGACGTTTCGGGCCATTCCTGATGAAGGGCTCTGGCCCAAAACGTCGAATTTCCTGTTCCTTGGATGCTGCCTAACCTGCTGTGCTTTAACCAGCAACACATTTTCAACTGTGTATACATTCCCCAGTATGTATACATTCCACTGTATGTGTACATTCCCCTGTGCGTATATACATTCCCTTGTGTGTGTGTACATTCCCTTGTGTGTGTATACATTCCTCTGTGTGTGTGTACATTCCCCTGTGTATACATTCTCCTGTGTGTGTATACATTCTCCTCTGATTGTGTGTGTGTGTGTGTGTATATATACATTCCCCTGTGTGTACATTCCCCAGTATATACATTCCCCTGTATGTGTGTATACATTCCCCTGTGTGTGTATACATTCCCCTGTGTCTGTGTTATGTACATTTCCCTGTGTGTATATACATTCCCCTGTGTGTACATTATCTTGTGTGTGTGTATACATTCCCTTGAGTGTGTGTGTGTATACATTCCCCAGTGTGTATACATTCCCCTGTGTGTACAATGCCCTGTGTATACATTCCTCTGTGTGTTTGTGTGTGTACATTCCCCTATGTGTGTATATACATTTTCCTGTGTGTGTACATTCCCTTGTGTGTATACAGTCCCCTGTGTATACATTCCCTTGTGTGTGTGTGTGTGTGTGTACATTCCCTGTGTGTATAGATTTCCCTGTGTATACATTCCGCAGTGTGTATACGTTCCCCTGTGTATACATTCCCCTGTGTGTACAATACCCTATGTATACATTCCTCTGTGTGTGTGTGTACGTTCCCCTATGTGTGTATATACATTCCCCTGTGTGTGTACGTTCCCTTGTGTGTATTCAGTCCCCTGTGTATACATTCCCTTGTATGTGTGTGTGTATACATTCCCCAGTGTGTGTGAACATTCCCTGTGTGTATAGATTTCCCTGTGTATACATTCCGCAGTGTGTATACATTCCCCTGTGTATACATTCCCCTGTGTGTACAATGCCCTGTGTATACATTCCTCTGTGTGTGTGTGTACATTCCCCATTGTATGTGTGAACATTCCCTAGTGTGTGTGTACATTCCCTGTGTGTATAGATTTCCCTGTGTATACATTCCCCAGTGTGTATACATTCCTCTGTGTGTGTATACATACCCCTGCGTGTGTGTACATTCCTTTTGTGTGTGTGTACATTCCCCTGTGTGTATACATTCCCTTGTGTGTGTATACTTTCTCGTGTATGTACATTCCCCTGTGTATACATTCTCCTGTGTGTGTATATTCCCCTGTATGTGTTTATACATTCCCCTGTGTGTGTGTGTACACTCCCCAGTCTGTATGCATCCCGCTGTGTATACATTCCCCTGTGTGTATATTCCCCTGTGTGTACATTCCCCTGTGTATACTTTCCCCTGTGTGTACATTCCCCTGTGTATACCTTCCCCTGTGTGTGTCCATTTCCCTGTGTATGTATACATTCTCCTGTGTGTGTATACATTACCCTGTGTGCGTACGTTATCTTGTGTGTGTGTACATTCCCCTGAGTGTGTGTGTACATCCCCTGTGTGTGTGTGTGTGTGTGTGCATATTCCCTTGTGTGTATACATTCTCATGTGTGTGTATACATTACCCTGTGTGCACATTCCGCTGTGTATACATTCCTCTGTGTGTGTGTGTGTACGTTCCCCAGTGTGTATACTTTCCCCTGTGTATACATTCCCCTGTGTGTACAATCCCCTATGTATACATTCCCCTGTGCATACATTCCTCTGTGTGTGTGTACGTACATTCACCAGTGTGTATACTTTCCCCTGTGTGTACAATCCCCTGTGTGTATATACATTCCCCTGTATGTGTGTACATTCCCCAGTGTGTATATATTCCCCAGTTTGTATACATTCCAGTGTGCATGTACATGCCCCGGGTATACATTTCTGTGTATGTGTGTGTGTGTGTGTGTACATTCAATAGACAACAGGTGGAGGAGTAGGCCATTCTGCCCTTCGAGCCTGCACCACCATTCAGTATGATCATGGCTGATCATCCTTAATCAGTATCCTGTTCCTGCCTTATCTCCATAACCCTTGATTCTACAATCCTTGAGAGCTCTATCCAACACTTTCTTAAATGAATCCAGAGACTGGGCCTCCACTGCCCTCTGGGGCAGAGCATTCCACACAGCCACCACTCTCTGGGTGAAGAAGTTTCTCCTCATCTCTGTCCTAAATGGTCTATCCCGTATTTTTAAGCTGTGTTCTCTGGTTTGGCACTCACCCATCAGCGGAAACATGTTTCCTGCCTCCAGAGTGTCCAATCCTTTCATAATCTTATATGTCTCAATCAGATCCCCTCTCAGTCTTCTAAACTCAAGGGTATACAAGCCCAGTCGCTCCAGTCTTTCAGTGTAAGGTAATCCCGCCATTCCAGGAATTGACCTTGTGAACCTACGCTGCACTCCCTCAATAGCCAGAATGTCTTTCCTCAAATTTGGAGACCAGAACTGCACACAATACTCCAGGTGTGGTCTCACCAGGGCCCTGTATAGCTGCAGAAGCACCTCTTTGCTTCTATACTCAATCCCTCTTGTTATGAAGGCCAGCATGCTATTAGCCTTCTTCACTACCTGCTGTACCTGCATGCTTGCCTTCATTGACTGGTGTACAAGAACACCCAGATCTCTCTGTACTGCCCCTTTACCTAAATTGATTCCATTGAGGTAGTGATCTGCCTTCCTGTTCTTGCCACCAAAGTGGATAACCATATATTTATCCACATTAAACTGCATCTGCCATGCATCTGCCCACTCACCTAACCTGTCCAGGTCACCCTGTAATCTCCTAACATCCTCATCACATTTCACCCTGCCACCCAGCTTTGTATCATCAGCAAATTTGCTAATGTTATTACTAATACCATCTTCTATATCATTAACATATATTGTAAAAAGCTGCAGTCCCAGCACTGATCCCTGTGGTACCCCACTGGTCACTGCCTGCCGTTCCAAAATGGAGCCGTTTATCACTACTCTTTGTTTCCTATCAGCCAACCAACTTTCAATCCAAGTTACTGCTTTTCCCCCAATACCACGCGCCCTAATTTTGCTCACTAACCTCCTGTGTGGGACTTTATCAAAAGCTTTCTGAAAGTCCAGGTACACTACATCTACTGGATCTCCCTCGTCCATCTTTCAAAGTTACATCCTCAAAAAATTCCAGAAGATTAGTCAAACATGATTTCCCCTTCATAAATCCATGCTGACTCTGTACTATCCTATTACTACTATCCAGATGTGTCGTAATTTCATCTTTTATAATAGACTCCAGCATCTTTCCCACCACTGAGGTCAGACTAACTGGTCTATAATTTCCTGCTTTCTCTCTCCCACCTTTCTTAAAAAGTGGTATAACATTAGCCACTCTCCAATCCACAGGAACCGATCCTGAATCTATCGAACTCTGGAAAATAATCACCAAGCATCCATGATTTCCCGAGCCACCTCCTTCAGTACCCTGGGATGTAGACCATCAGGCCCCGGTGACTTATCAACCTTCAGACCTAACAGTCTCTCCAACACCAAATCCTGGCAAATATAAATTCCCTTAAGTTCAGGTCCTTCAGCCACTGTTACCTCAGGGAGATTGCTTGTGTCTTCCCCAGTGAACACAGATCTGAAGTACCCATTTAATTCTTCTACCATTTCTTTGTTCCCCGTAATATATTCCCCTGTTTCTGTCTTCAAGGGCCCAATTTTAGTCTTAACCATTTTTTTGCCTTGCACATACTTGAAAAAGCTTTTACTATCCTCCTTTATATTATTGGCCAGTTTACCTTCGTACCTCATTTTTCCTCTGTGTATTTCCTTCTTAGTAATCCTCTGTTGTTCTTTAAAAGCTTCCCAGTCCTCTGTTTTCCCACTTATCTTTGCTATGTTATACTTTTTCTCTTTTAACTTTATATGTTTCTTAACTTACCTCGTCAGCCATGGCCGCCCATGCCTCCTCCTGGGATCTTCCTTCCTTTTAGGAATGAACTGATCCTGCAACTTCTGTATTATACACAGAAATATCCGCCATTGTTCCACCACGGTCATCCCTGCTAAGGTATTGCACCATTGAACTTTGGCCAGCTCCTCCCTCATAGCTCCATAGTTCCCTTTATTCAACAGAAGTACTGTCACTTCGGACTGCACCCTCTCCCTCTCAAATTGCAGATTGAAGCTTATTGTATTATGGTCACTACTTCCCAATGGCTCCTTCACTTCGAGGTCCCTGACCAATTCTGGTTCATTACACAATACCAGATCCAGAATTGCCTTCTCCCTGGTCTGCTCCAGCAGCAGCTGTTCTAAGCATCCATCTCGGAGGCAGTCCACAAAATCTCTTTCTTGAGGTCCAATACCATCCTGATTCTCCCAGTCTACCTGAATGTTGAAATCCCCCATAACAACTGTAGTAACATGTTTGTGACAGGCCAATTTCTGCTCCTTATTCAACTTACACCCGACATCCATACTACTGTTTGGGGGCCTGTAGATAACTTCCAAGACAGTCTTTCTACCCTTAGAATTTTTCAGCTCTATCCATACTGACTCTACATCCCCTGATTCTAGGTCCCCCTACGCAAGAGACTGAATATCATCCTTTACCAACAGGGCCACCCCACCCCCTCTGCCTGTCAGTCTGTCCTTATGATAGCACGTATAGCCTTGAATATTCATTTTCCAGGCCCTGTCCACTTGAAGCCACGTCTCAGTTATCCCGACAATATCGTAGCTGCCAATTTCCAAAAGAGCCTCAAGCTCATCCATCTAAATTCTAATACTTTGTGCATTCATATATAGTATTTTTAATTTCTTACTGCCCTCACCCTTCCTATCAACCCCTATTTCACTCAACCTTACGGCATGATCCCTTTTTGAGTTTTCTGCTTCATTGATACCATTGTCTTTCTTGAGTTCCCTTGTTCGAACTTTCCCTTCAATTTCCTTCTTAAACTGCCAGTTTGTCCCACCCCCTGCTATTTAGTTTAAACGCATCTGTGTTGCAGTAGCAAACCTGCCTGCCAGAATGCTGGTCCCTGACCTATTAAGGTGCAAACCGTCTCTTTCGTATAACTTATGCTTACCACAAAACATACCCTAGTGATCCAAGAATTTAAATCCTTGCTTCCTGCACCAGTTCCCCAGCCACACATTCAAGTCCATTATCTCCCTGTTCCTGGCCTCTCCAACCTGAGGAACTGGAAGCAAACTGGAGATAACCACTCTGGAATCCTGCTTTTCAGCCTTCTTCCTAGTTCTCCGAAGTCCCGCTGTAGTATGTTCCTCCTCTTCTTCCCGACATCATTTGTGCCGACATATACCACCACCTCTGGCTCTTCACCTTCTCCCTTGAGGATTTCCTGCACTCTGTCTGCGATGTCCTTAATTCTGGCACCAGGAAGGCAACACACCATCCTTAAATTCCACCTGTTACCACAGAAACCCCATTCACTTCCTCTCACTATGGAGTCCTCTATCACCACGGCTCTGTGCGATGTCTGATGACTCGGCTCTGCCTCCATGCCAACTTTTGATTGACAGACCTGACCGCCTCGCAGACTGGCAGTGTCATATGTCTCTACTGTTTCCAAAAGATTCAACTTGTTCCTGACAGGTCCTTCCCCCGGGGTCTCTTGCACCTGTCTCCTCTCTGCCTTCCTCATCATCTTCTCTCTTCTGCTCTCTTCTGGTATGGTCGGTGTAATAACCTCGCTGAAGGTCCTGTCCAGAAAGATCTTGTTCTCTCGGAAGGGCCTAAAGTCCTTGAGTTCATTCTTCAGTGCTGCGATATGCTCTGTCAGTAGCTGAACGTGCACACACTTTCCACAGATATACGAGCCAAATACACCAGAGTCGTTGACACCCCACATCATGCATGTAGCACACTGAACCAGCTGGGCAGTCATGTCTTCACCCTCTTCAACTGTGACGTAATTCCCCTGTATATACAATCCCATGTGTATACACATTCCGTGTGTGTGTGTGTGTGTGTGTATACATTCCCCTGTGTGTGTGTATACATGCTGAAAATGTGTTGCTGGTTAAAGCACAGCAGGTCAGGCAGCATCCAAGGAACAGGAAATTCAATGTTTCGGGCCAGAGCCATTCCTGATGAAGGGCTCTGGCCCAAAACGTCGAATTTCCTGTTCCTTGGATGCTGCCTGACCTGCTGTGCTTTAACCAGCAACACATTTTCAACTCTGATCTCCAGCATCTGCAATCCTCACTTTTTACTGTGTGTATACATGCCCCATGTGTGTGTGTATACAATCCCCTGTGTATACATTCCCCTGTGTACATTCCCCTGTGTGTGTTCATTCCCCTCTGTGTGTGTGTACATTGCTCTGTGTGTGTGTATATTCCCCAGTCTGTATACATTCCCCTGTGTGTGCGTATACATTCCCCTCTGTGTGTGTATGCATTTCCCTGTGAGTGTGTATACATTCCCCTGTGTGTGTGTGTGTGTGTGTGTGTGTGTGTATACGTCCCCTGTGTGTACACATTCCACTGTGTATACATTCCCCTATGTGTGTACAAACCCCTGTGTGTGTGTATACATTCCCCTGTCTGTGTGTATGTACATTCCCCTCTGTGTGTGTACATTCCTGTGTGTGTGTATATACATTTCCCAGTGTGTGTATATGCATTCCCCTGTGTGTGTGTGTGTGTGTGTGTGTATACATTCCACTGTGTGTACATTCCTGTGTGTGTGTGTGTGTGTGTGTGTGTACATTCCCCTGTGTGTATACATTCCACTGTGTGTACATTCTCCTGTTTGTGTATACATTCCCGTGTGTATACATTCCCCTGTGTGTGTACAAACCCCTCTGTGTAAGTTTACATTCCCCTGTGTGTGTGTGTGTGTGTGTGTGTGTGTGTGTGTACATTCCCCTGTGTGTGTGTGTGTGTGTGTGTGTGTATGCAATCCCTAGTGTGTGTGTATACATTCCCCTCTGTGTGTGTATGCATTTCCCTGTGTGTGTGTTTACATTCCCCTGTGTGTGTGTGTGTTTACATTCTCCTGTGTGTATACATTCCACTGTGTGTACATTCCCCTGTGTGTGTATACATTTCCCTGTGCGTGTGTGTACATTCCCCTGTGTGTGTGTATAGATTCTCCTGTGTGTGTGTATACATTCCTCTGTGTGTGTGTATACATTCCACTGTGTGTGCACATTCCCGTGTGTATACATTTCCCTGTGTGTGTGTACAGTCCCCAATGTGTAGATATTCCCGTGTGTACATTCCCCTGTGTATACATTCCCCTGTGTGTATATATACATTCCCCGTGTGTGTGTACATTCCCCTGTGTATGTATACATTCCCCTGTGTGTGTGTACATTCCCCAGTGTGTATACATTCCCCTGTGTGTGTACATTCCCCTGTGTGTGTATGCACATTCCTCAGTGTGTGTATGTATATTCCCCTGTGTGTATTTGTACATTCCCATGTGTGTGTGTGTGTACATTCCCCTGTGTGTGTACATTCCTCTGTGTGTGTGTGTGTGTACATTCCTCTGTGTGTGTGTATACATTCCCTAGTGTGTGTGCATACATTCCCCTCTGTGTGTGTAGGCATTTCCCTGTGTGAATGTACATTCCCCTCTGTGTATACATTCCACTGTGTGTATACATTCCCTTGTGTGTGTATACATTTCCCTGTGCGTGTGTGTACATTCCCCTGTTTGCGTATACATTCCTGTGTGTGTACATTCACCTGTGTGTATAGATTCTCCTGTTTGTGTGCATGTGTATATACATTCCCCTGTGTGTGTACAGTCCCCAAAGTGTAGACATTCCCGTGTGTACATTCCGCTGTCTATACATTCCCCTGTGTGAGTGTACAGTCCCCAATGTGTAGACATTCCCGTCTGTACATTCCCCTGTCTATACATTCCCCTGTGTGTGTTCATTCCCCTGTGTGTGTGTGTACATTGCTCTGTGTGTGTGTATATTCCCCAGTCTGTATACATTCCCCTGTGTGTGCGTATACATTCCCCTCTGTGTGTGTATGCATTTCCCTGTGAGTGTGTATACATTCCCCTATGTGTGTGTGTGTGTATACATTCCCCTGTGTGTACACATTCCACTGTGTATACATTCCCCTGTGTGTGTACAAACCCCTGTGTGTGTGTATACATTCCCCTGTCTGTGTGTATGTACATTCCCCTGTGTGTGTGTACATTCCTGTGTGTGTGTGTGTGTGTGTGTGTGTGTGTGTTTGTGTATACATTTCCCTGTGTGTGTGTATACATTCCCCTGTGTGGATACATTCCACTGTGTGTACATTCCCCTGTGTGTGTATACATTTCCCTGTGCATGTGTATACATTCCCCTGCGTGTGTGTGTGTGTGTGTGTGTACATTCCCCTGTGTGTATACATTCCACTGTGTGTAAATTCTCCTGTTTGTGTATACATTCCCGTGTGTGTACATTCACCTGTGTGTGTGTGTATAGATTCCCCTGTGTGTGTATACATCCCCCTGTGTGTATTTGTGCTTTCCCCTCTGTGTGTGTATACATTCCCCTGTCTGTGTATGTACATTCCCATGTGTGTGTGTACATTCCTGTGTGTGTGTGTGTGTGTTTGTGTATACATTCCCCTGTGTGTGTGTGTGTGTGTACATTCCCCTGTGTGTGTGTGTGTGTGTGTGTACATTCCCCTGTGTGTATACATTCCACTGTGTGTACATTCTCCTGTTTGTGTATACATTCACGTGTGTGTACATTCACCTGTGTGTGTGTATACATTCCCCTGTGTGTGTACAAACCCCTCTGTGTACGTTTACACTCCCCTGTGTGTGTGTGTGTACATTCCCCTGTGTGTGTGTGTGTGTGTGTGCATGTGTGTGTGTGTGTATACATTCTCCTGTGTGTATACATTCCACTGTGTGTACATTCCCCTGTGTGTGTATACATTTCCCTGTGCGTGTGTGTACATTCCCCTGTGTGTGTATATAGATTCTCCTGTGTGTGTGTATACATTCCCCTGTGTGTGTGTATATACATTCCGCTGTATGTGCACATTCCCGTGTGTATACATTTCCCTGTGTGTGTGTACAGTCCCCAATGTGTAGATATTCCCATGTGTACATTCCCCTGTGTATACATTCCCCTGTGTGTATATATACATTCCCCGTGTGTGTGTACATTCCCCTGTGTATGTATACATTCCCCTGTGTATGTATACATTCCCCTGTGTGTGTGTACATTCCCCTGTGTGTACATTCCCCAGTATATACATTCTTGTGTGTGTGTGTGTGTGTGTGTACATTCCCCTGAGTGTGTGTATACATTCCCCTGTGTGTGTACATTCCCCTGTGGGTGTATGCAAGTTCCTCAGTGTGTGTATTTATATTCCCCTGTGTGTATTTGTACTTTCCCCTCTCTGTGTGTATACATTCCCCTGTGTGTGTACAAACCCCTGTGTGTGTGTGTGTGTGTGTGTGTGTGTGTGTGTGTACATTCCTCTGTGTGTGTGTATACATTCCCTAGTGTGTGTGCATACATTCCCCTCTGTGTGTAGGCATTTCCCTGTGTGTGTGTACATTCCCCTCTGTGTATACATTCCACTGTGTGTATACATTCCCGTGTGTGTGTATACATTTCCCTGTGCATGTGTGTACATTCCCCTGTTTGCGTATACATTCCTGTGTGTGTACATTCACCTGTGTGTATAGATTCTCCTGTGTGTGTGCGTGTGTATATACATTCCCCTGTGTGTGTACAGTCCCCAATGTGTAGACATTCCCGTGTGTACACTCCCCTGTCTATACATTCCCCTGTGTGAGTGTACAGTCCCCAATGTGTAGATATTCCCATGTGTACATTCCCCTGTGTATACATTCCCCTGTGTGTGTATATACATTCCCCGTGTGTGTACATCCCCCTGTGTATGTATACATTCCCCTGTGTGTGTGTACATTCCCCAGTGTGTATACATTCCCCAGTGTGTACATTCCCCTGTGTGTACATTCCCCAGTATATACATTCTCGTGTGTGTGTACATTCCCCTGAGTGTGTGTATACATTCCCCTGTGTGTGTACATTCCCCTGTGGGTGTATGCACATTCCTCAGTGTGTGTATGTATATTCCCCTGTGTGTATTTGTACATTCCCATGTGTGTGTACAAACCCCTGTGTGTGTGTGTGTGTGTGTGTACATTCCTCTGTGTGTGTATATACATTCCCTAGTGTGTGTGCATACATTCCCCTCTGTGTGTATACATTCCCCTGTGTGTGTACAAACCCCTGTGTGTGTGTGTGTATACATTCCTCTGTGTGTGTGTATACATTCCCTAGTGTGTGTGCATACATTCCCCTCTGTGTGTAGGCATTTCCCTGTGTGTGTGTACATTCCCCTCTATGTATACATTCCACTGTGTGTATACATTCCCTTGTGTGTGTATACATTTCCCTGTGCGTGTGTGTACATTCCCCTGTTTGCGTATACATTCCTGTGTGTGTACATTCACCTGTGTGTATAGATTCTCCTGTTTGTGTGCATGTGTATATACATTCCCCTGTGTGTGTACAGTCCCCAATGTGTAGACATTCCCGTGTGTACATTCCCCTGTCTATACATTCCCCTGTGTGAGTGTACAGTCCCCAATGTGTAGACATTCCCGTCTGTACATTCCCCTGTCTATACATTCCCCTGTGTGTGTTCATTCCCCTGTGTGTGTGTGTACATTGCTCTGTGTGTGTGTATGTTCCCCAGTCTGTATACATCCCCCTGTGTGTGCGTATACATTCCCCTCTGTGTGTGTATGCATTTTCCTGTGAGTGTGTATACATTCCCCTATATGTGTGTGTGTGTGTGTATACATTCCCCTGTGTGTACACATTCCACTGTGTATACATTCCCCTGTGTGTGTACAAACCCCTGTGTGTGTATACATTCCCCTGTCTGTGTGTATGTACATTCCCCTGTGTGTGTGTACATTCCTGTGTGTGTATGTGTGTGTGTGTATGTGTGTGTGTGTGTGTGCGTGTTTGTGTATACATTTCCCTGTGTGTGTGTGTATACATTCCCCTGTGTGTGTGTGTATACATTCCCCTGTGTGTATACATTCCACTGTGTGTACATTCCCCTGTGTGTGTATACATTTCCCTGTGCATGTGTATACATTCCCCTCTGTGTGTGTGTGTGTATACGTTCCCCTGTGTGTATACATTCCACTGTGTGTAAATTCTCCTGTTTGTGTATACATTCCCGTGTGTGTACATTCACCTGTGTGTGTGTATAGATTCCCCTGTGTGTGTATACATTCCCCTGTGTGTATTTGTGCTTTCCCCTCTGTGTGTGTATACATTCCCCTGTGTGTGTACAAATCCCTCTGTGTAAGTTTACATTCCCCTGTGTGTGTGTGTGTGTGTGTGTACATTCCCCTGTGTGTGTGTGTGTGTGTGTGTGTATGCAATCCCTAGTGTGTGTGTATACATTCCCCTCTGTGTGTGTATGCATTTCCCTGTGAGTGTATACATTCCCCTGTGTGTGTGTGTGTGTGTGTGTACATTCCCCTGTGTGTATACATTCCACTGTGTGTACATTCTCCTGTTTGTGTATACATTCACGTGTGTGTACATTCACCTGTGTGTGTGTGTATACATTCCCCTGTGTGTGTACAAACCCCTCTGTGTAAGTTTACATTCCCCTGTGTGTGTGTGTGTGTGTGTACATTCCCCTGTGTGTGTGTTTGTGTGTGTGTGTGTATACATTCTCCTGTGTGTATACATTCCACTGTGTGTACATTCCCCTGTGTGTGTATACATTTCCCTGTGCGTGTGTGTACATTCCCCTGTGTGTGTGTATAGATTCTTCTGTGTGTGTGTATACATTCCCCTGTGTGTGTGTGTATACATTCCGCTGTGTGTGCACATTCCCGTGTGTATACATTTCCCTGTGTGTGTGTGTACAGTCCCCAATGTGTAGATATTCCCATGTGTACATTCCCCTGTGTATACATTCCCCTGTGTGTGTATATACTTTCCCCGTGTGTGCGTACATTCCCCTGTGTATGTATACATTCCCCTGTGTATGTATACATTCCCCTGTGTGTGTGTGCATTCCCCAGTGTGTATACATTCTCCAGTGTGTACATTCCCCTGTGTGTACATTCCCCGGTATATACATTCTCGTGTGTGTGTGTGTGTGTGTGTGTGTGTGTGTACATTCCCCTGATTGTGTGTATACATTCCCCTGTGTGTGTACATTCCCCTGTGGGTGTATGCACATTCCTCAGTGTGTGTATGTATATTCCCCTGTGTGTATTTGTACTTTCCCCTCTCTGTGTGTATACATTCCCCTGTGTGTGTGTGTGTGTGTGTGTGTGTGTGTGTGTGTGTGTGTATACATTCCTCTGTGTGTGTGTATACATTCCCTAGTGTGTGTGCATACATTCCCCTCTGTGTGTAGGCATTTCCCTGTGTGTGTGTGTACATTCCCCTCTGTGTATACATTCCACTGTGTGTATACATTCCCTTGTGTGTGTATACATTTCCCTGTGCGTGTGTGCACACATTCCCCTGTTTGCGTATACATTCCTGTGTGTGTACATTCACCTGTGTGTATAGATTCTCCTGTGTGTGTGCGTGTGTATATACATTCCCCTGTGTGTGTACAGTCCCCAATGTGTAGACATTCCCGTGTGTACACTCCCCTGTCTATACATTCCCCTGTGTGAGTGTACAGTCCCCAATGTGTAGACATTCCCGTCTGTACATTCCCCTGTCTATACATTCCCCTGTGTGTGTTCATTCCCCTGTGTGTGTGTGTACATTGCTCTGTGTGTGTGTATATTCCCCAGTCTGTATACATCCCCCTGTGTGTGCGTATACATTCCCCTCTGTGTGTGTATGCATTTCCCTGTGAGTGTGTATACATTCCCCTATATGCGTGTGTGTGTGTGTATACATTCCCCTGTGTGTACACATTCCACTGTGTATACATTCCCCTGTGTGTGTACAAACCCCTGTGTGTGTATACATTCCCCTGTCTGTGTGTATGTACATTCCCCTGTGTGTGTGTACATTCCTGTGTGTGTGTGTGCGTGTTTGTGTATACATTTCCCTGTGTGTGTGTGTGTATACATTCCCCTGTGTGTGTGTGTATACATTCCCCTGTGTGTATACATTCCACTGTGTGTACGTTCCCCTGTGTGTGTATACATTTCCCTGTGCATGTGTATACATTCCCCTGTGTGTGTGTGTGTATACATTCCCCTGTGTGTATACATTCCACTGTGTGTAAATTCTCCTGTTTGTGTATACATTCCCGTGTGTGTGCATTCACCTGTGTGTGTATATAGATTCCCCTGTGTGTGTATACATTCCCCTGTGTGTATTTGTGCTTTCCCCTCTGTGTGTGTATACATTCCCCTGTGTGTGTACAAACCCCTCTGTGTAAGTTTACATTCCCCTGTGTGTGTGTGTGTGTGTGTGTGTGTGTGTGTACATTCCCCTGTGTGTGTGTGTGTGTGTGTGTGTATGCAATCCCTAGTGTGTGTGTGTATACATTCCCCTCTGTGTGTGTATACATTTCCCTGTGTGTGTGTATACATTCCCGTGTGTGTGTGTGTATGCAATCCCTAGTGTGTGTGTATACATTCCCCTCTGTGTGTGTATGCATTTCCCTGTGAGTGTATACATTCCCCTGTGTGTGTGTGTGTGTGTGTGTGTACATTCCCCTGTGTGTATACATTCCACTGTGTGTACATTCTCCTGTTTGTGTATACATTCACGTGTGTGTACATTCACCTGTGTGTATGTATAGATTCTCCTGTGTGTGTGTATACATTCCTCTGTGTGTGTACAAACCCTTCTGTGTAAGTTTACATTCCCCTGTGTGTGTGTGTGTGTGTACATTCCCCTGTGTGTGTGTGTGTGTGTGTATACATTCTCCTGTGTGTATACATTCCACTGTGTGTACATTCCCCTGTGTGTGTATACATTTCCCTGTGCATGTGTGTACATTCCCCTATGTGTGTAATTCCCCAGTGTGTGTGTACATTCCCCTATGTGTATGCATTTCTCTATGTATGCACTTCCCTGTGTATACATTCCCCAGTGTTTATACATTCCCCTGTGTGTATACATTCCCCTGTGAGTGTGTGTACATTCCCTTGTGTGTATACATTCCCCTGTGTATACATTCCCCAGTGTGTGTACATTCCTATGGGGGGGTGTGTGTGCATTCCCCTGTGTGCATTCCCCTGTGTGTATATACATTCCCCTGTGTGTGTACATTCCCTTGTGTGTGTGTGCGTATACATTTCCCTGTGTGTGTATACATTCCCCTGAGTGTGTACATTCCCCTATGTGTGTGTGTGTGTATACATTCCCCTGTGTGTGTACATTCCGTTGTGTGTGTGTGTGTATACATCCCCCTGTGTGTGTATACATTCCCCTGAGTGTGTACACTCCCCTATGTGTGTGTGTGTGTATATATTCCCCAGTGTGTATACATTTCCCTGTTTATACCTTCCCCTGTGAGTGTGTATACATTCCCCTGTGTGTGTATACATTCCCCTGTGTGTGTAATTCGCCAGTGTGTGTGTGTGTACATTCCCTAGTGTGTGTGTTCATTCCACTGTGTGTATGCATTTCCCTGTGTATGCATTTCTCTGTGTATACATTCCCCAGTGTATATACATTCCCCTGTGTGTGTACATTCCCCTGTGAGTGTGTGTACATTTCCCTGTGTGTGTACATTCCCCAGTTTATGTACATTTCCCAGAGCATGTACATTCCCCTGTGTGTGTACATTCCCCAGTGTGTGTGTGTACATTCCCCAGTGTGTGTGTATACATTTCCCTCTGTGTATATATACATTCCGTTGTGTGTGTGTGTGCGTGTATGTGTGTGTGTGTATACATCCCCCTGTGTGTGTATACATTCCCCTGAGTGTGTACACTCCCCTATGTGTGTGTGTGTGTATATATTCCCCAGTGTGTATACATTTCCCTGTGTATACCTTCCCCTGTGAGTGTGTATACATTCCCCTGTGTGTGTATACATTCCCCAGTTTATGTACATTTCCCAGAGCATGTACATTTCCCTGTGTGTGTACATTCCCCAGTGTGTGTGTATACATTTCCCTCTGTGTATATATACATTCCGTTGTGTGTGTGTGTGTGTGTGTGTATACATCCCCCTGTGTGTGTATACATTCCCCTGAGTGTGTACACTCCCCTATGTGTGTGTGTGTGTGTGTGTATATATTCCCCAGTGTGTATACATTTCCCTGTGTATACCTTCCCCTGTGAGTGTGTATACATTCCCCTGTGTGTGTATACATTCACCAGTGTGTGTGTATGTACATTCCCCAGTGTGTGTGTGTACAGTCCCCAGTGTGTGTACATTCCCCTATGTGTAATTTCCCCTGTGTATATATTTCCCTGTGTGTGTATACATTCCCGTGTATGTACAGTCCACAGTGTGTATACATTCCCCTGTGTGTACACATTCCCCTGTGTGTGTGTGTGTATACATTCTCCTGTGTGTATACATTCCACTGTGTGTACATTCCCCTGTGTGTGTATACATTTCCCTGTGCGTGTGTGTACATTCCCCTATGTGTGTAATTCCCCAGTGTATGTGTACATTCCCCTATGTGTATGCATTTCTCTATGTATGCACTTCCCTGTGTATACATTCCCCAGTGTTTATACATTCCCCTGTGTGTATACATTCCCCTGTGAGTGTGTGTACATTCCCTTGTGTGTATACATTCCCCTGTGTATACATTCCCCAGTGTGTGTACATTCCTATGGGTGTGTGTGTGTGCATTCCCCTGTGTGCATTCCCCTGTGTGTATATACATTCCCCTGTGTGTGTACATTCCCTTGTGTGTGTGTGTGTATACATTTCCCTGTGTGTGTATACATTCCCCTGAGTGTGTACATTCCCCTATGTGTGTGTGTGTGTATACATTCCCCTGTGTGTGTACATTCCATTGTGTGTGTGTGTGTGTGTGTGTGTACATTCCCCTGTGTATGTATACATTCCCCTGTGTGTGTGTACATTCCCCAGTGTGTATACATTCCCCTGTGTGTGTACATTCCCCTGTGGGTGTATGCACATTCCTCAGTGTGTGTATGTATATTCCCCTGTGTGTATTTGTACTTTCCCCTCTCTGTGTGTATACATTCCCCTGTGTGTGTGTGTGTGTGTGTGTGTGTGTGTGTGTGTGTGTGTGTATACATTCCTCTGTGTGTGTGTATACATTCCCTAGTGTGTGTGCATACATTCCCCTCTGTGTGTAGGCATTTCCCTGTGTGTGTGTGTACATTCCCCTCTGTGTATACATTCCACTGTGTGTATACATTCCCTTGTGTGTGTATACATTTCCCTGTGCGTGTGTGCACATTCCCCTGTTTGCGTATACATTCCTGTGTGTGTACATTCACCTGTGTGTATAGATTCTCCTGTGTGTGTGCGTGTGTATATACATTCCCCTGTGTGTGTACAGTCCCCAATGTGTAGACATTCCCGTGTGTACACTCCCCTGTCTATACATTCCCCTGTGTGTGTTCATTCCCCTGTGTGTGTGTGTACATTGCTCTGTGTGTGTGTATATTCCCCAGTCTGTATACATCCCCCTGTGTGTGCGTATACATTCCCCTCTGTGTGTGTATGCATTTCCCTGTGAGTGTGTATACATTCCCCTATATGTGTGTGTGTGTGTGTATACATTCCCCTGTGTGTACACATTCCACTGTGTATACATTCCCCTGTGTGTGTACAAACCCCTGTGTGTGTGTATACATTCCCCTGTCTGTGTGTATGTACATTCCCCTGTGTGTGTGTACATTCCTGTGTGTGTGTGTGCGTGTTTGTGTATACATTTCCCTGTGTGTGTGTGTGTATACATTCCCCTGTGTGTGTGTGTGTATACATTCCCCTGTGTGTATACATTCCACTGTGTGTACGTTCCCCTGTGTGTGTATACATTTCCCTGTGCATGTGTATACATTCCCCTGTGTGTGTGTGTGTATACATTCCCCTGTGTGTATACATTCCACTGTGTGTAAATTCTCCTGTTTGTGTCTACATTCCCGTGTGTGTGCATTCACCTGTGTGTGTATATAGATTCCCCTGTGTGTGTATACATTCCCCTGTGTGTATTTGTGCTTTCCCCTCTGTGTGTGTATACATTCCCCTGTGTGTGTACAAACCCCTCTGTGTAAGTTTACATTCCCCTGTGTGTGTGTGTGTGTACATTCCCCTGTGTGTGTGTGTGTGTGTGTGTATGCAATCCCTAGTGTGTGTGTGTATACATTCCCCTCTGTGTGTGTATACATTTCCCTGTGTGTGTGTATACATTCCCGTGTGTGTGTGTGTATGCAATCCCTAGTGTGTGTGTATACATTCCCCTCTGTGTGTGTATGCATTTCCCTGTGAGTGTATACATTCCCCTGTGTGTGTGTGTGTGTGTGTGTGTACATTCCCCTGTCTGTATACATTCCACTGTGTGTACATTCTCCTGTTTGTGTATACATTCACGTGTGTGTACATTCACCTGTGTGTATGTATAGATTCTCCTGTGTGTGTGTATACATTCCTCTGTGTGTGTACAAACCCTTCTGTGTAAGTTTACATTCCCCTGTGTGTGTGTGTGTGTGTGTACATTCCCCTGTGTGTGTGTGTGTGTGTGTATACATTCTCCTGTGTGTATACATTCCACTGTGTGTACATTCCCCTGTGTGTGTATACATTTCCCTGTGCATGTGTGTACATTCCCCTATGTGTGTAATTCCCCAGTGTGTGTGTACATTCCCCTATGTGTATGCATTTCTCTATGTATGCACTTCCCTGTGTATACATTCCCCAGTGTTTATACATTCCCCTGTGTGTATACATTCCCCTGTGAGTGTGTGTACATTCCCTTGTGTGTATACATTCCCCTGTGTATACATTCCCCAGTGTGTGTACATTCCTATGGGGGGGTGTGTGTGCATTCCCCTGTGTGCATTCCCCTGTGTGTATATACATTCCCCTGTGTGTGTACATTCCCTTGTGTGTGTGTGCGTATACATTTCCCTGTGTGTGTATACATTCCCCTGAGTGTGTACATTCCCCTATGTGTGTGTGTGTGTATACATTCCCCTGTGTGTGTACATTCCGTTGTGTGTGTGTGTGTGTGTGTATACATCCCCCTGTGTGTGTATACATTCCCCTGAGTGTGTACACTCCCCTATGTGTGTGTGTGTGTATATATTCCCCAGTGTGTATACATTTCCCTGTTTATACCTTCCCCTGTGAGTGTGTATACATTCCCCTGTGTGTGTATACATTCCCCTGTGTGTGTAATTCGCCAGTGTGTGTGTGTGTACATTCCCTAGTGTGTGTGTTCATTCCACTGTGTGTATGCATTTCCCTGTGTATGCATTTCTCTGTGTATACATTCCCCAGTGTATATACATTCCCCTGTGTGTGTACATTCCCCTGTGAGTGTGTGTACATTTCCCTGTGTGTGTACATTCCCCAGTTTATGTACATTTCCCAGAGCATGTACATTCCCCTGTGTGTGTACATTCCCCAGTGTGTGTGTGTACATTCCCCAGTGTGTGTGTATACATTTCCCTCTGTGTATATATACATTCCGTTGTGTGTGTGTGTGCGTGTATGTGTGTGTGTGTATACATCCCCCTGTGTGTGTATACATTCCCCTGAGTGTGTACACTCCCCTATGTGTGTGTGTGTGTATATATTCCCCAGTGTGTATACATTTCCCTGTGTATACCTTCCCCTGTGAGTGTGTATACATTCCCCTGTGTGTGTATACATTCCCCAGTTTATGTACATTTCCCAGAGCATGTACATTTCCCTGTGTGTGTACATTCCCCAGTGTGTGTGTATACATTTCCCTCTGTGTATATATACATTCCGTTGTGTGTGTGTGTGTGTGTGTGTGTGTGTATACATCCCCCTGTGTGTGTATACATTCCCCTGAGTGTGTACACTCCCCTATGTGTGTGTGTGTGTATATATTCCCCAGTGTGTATACATTTCCCTGTGTATACCTTCCCCTGTGAGTGTGTATACATTCCCCTGTGTGTGTATACATTCACCAGTGTGTGTGTATGTACATTCCCCAGTGTGTGTGTGTACAGTCCCCAGTGTGTGTACATTCCCCTATGTGTAATTTCCCCTGTGTATATATTTCCCTGTGTGTGTATACATTCCCGTGTATGTACAGTCCACAGTGTGTATACATTCCCCTGTGTGTACACATTCCCCTGTGTGTGTGTGTGTATACATTCTCCTGTGTGTATACATTCCACTGTGTGTACATTCCCCTGTGTGTGTATACATTTCCCTGTGCGTGTGTGTACATTCCCCTATGTGTATAATTCCCCAGTGTATGTGTACATTCCCCTATGTGTATGCATTTCTCTATGTATGCACTTCCCTGTTTATACATTCCCCAGTGTTTATACATTCCCCTGTGTGTATACATTCCCCTGTGAGTGTGTGTACATTCCCTTGTGTGTATACATTCCCCTGTGTATACATTCCCCAGTGTGTGTACATTCCTATGGGTGTGTGTGTGTGCATTCCCCTGTGTGCATTCCCCTGTGTGTATATACATTCCCCTGTGTGTGTACATTCCCTTGTGTGTGTGTGTGTATACATTTCCCTGTGTGTGTATACATTCCCCTGAGTGTGTACATTCCCCTATGTGTGTGTGTGTGTATACATTCCCCTGTGTGTGTACATTCCATTGTGTGTGTGTGTGTGTGTACATTCCCCTGTGTATGTATACATTCCCCTGTGTGTGTGTACATTCCCCAGTGTGTATACATTCCCCTGTGTGTGTACATTCCCCTGTGGGTGTATGCACATTCCTCAGTGTGTGTATGTATATTCCCCTGTGTGTATTTGTACTTTCCCCTCTCTGTGTGTATACATTCCCCTGTGTGTGTGTGTGTGTGTGTGTGTGTATACATTCCTCTGTGTGTGTGTATACATTCCCTAGTGTGTGTGCATACATTCCCCTCTGTGTGTAGGCATTTCCCTGTGTGTGTGTGTACATTCCCCTCTGTGTATACATTCCCTTGTGTGTGTATACATTCCCTTGTGTGTGTATACATTTCCCTGTGCGTGTGTGCACATTCCCCTGTTTGCGTATACATTCCTGTGTGTGTACATTCACCTGTGTGTATAGATTCTCCTGTGTGTGTGCGTGTGTATATACATTCCCCTGTGTGTGTACAGTCCCCAATGTGTAGACATTCCCGTGTGTACACTCCCCTGTCTATACATTCCCCTGTGTGAGTGTACAGTCCCCAATGTGTAGACATTCCCGTCTGTACATTCCCCTGTCTATACATTCCCCTGTGTGTGTTCATTCCCCTGTGTGTGTGTGTACATTGCTCTGTGTGTGTGTATATTCCCCAGTCTGTATACATCCCCCTGTGTGTGCGTATACATTCCCCTCTGTGTGTGTATGCATTTCCCTGTGAGTGTGTATACATTCCCCTATATGTGTGTGTGTGTGTGTATACATTCCCCTGTGTGTACACATTCCACTGTGTATACATTCCCCTGTGTGTGTACAAACCCCTGTGTGTGTGTATACATTCCCCTGTCTGTGTGTATGTACATTCCCCTGTGTGTGTGTACATTCCTGTGTGTGTGTGTGCGTGTTTGTGTATACATTTCCCTGTGTGTGTGTGTGTATACATTCCCCTGTGTGTGTGTGTGTATACATTCCCCTGTGTGTATACATTCCACTGTGTGTACGTTCCCCTGTGTGTGTATACATTTCCCTGTGCATGTGTATACATTCCCCTGTGTGTGTGTGTGTATACATTCCCCTGTGTGTATACATTCCACTGTGTGTAAATTCTCCTGTTTGTGTATACATTCCCGTGTGTGTGCATTCACCTGTGTGTGTATATAGATTCCCCTGTGTGTGTATACATTCCCCTGTGTGTATTTGTGCTTTCCCCTCTGTGTGTGTATACATTCCCCTGTGTGTGTACAAACCCCTCTGTGTAAGTTTACATTCCCCTGTGTGTGTGTGTGTGTGTGTGTGTGTGTGTACATTCCCCTGTGTGTGTGTGTGTGTGTGTGTATGCAATCCCTAGTGTGTGTGTATACATTCCCCTCTGTGTGTGTATGCATTTCCCTGTGAGTGTATACATTCCCCTGTGTGTGTGTGTGTGTGTGTGTGTACATTCCCCTGTGTGTATACATTCCACTGTGTGTACATTCTCCTGTTTGTGTATACATTCACGTGTGTGTACATTCACCTGTGTGTATGTATAGATTCTCCTGTGTGTGTGTATACATTCCTCTGTGTGTGTACAAACCCTTCTGTGTAAGTTTACATTCCCCTGTGTGTGTGTGTGTGTGTGTACATTCCCCTGTGTGTGTGTGTGTGTGTATACATTCTCCTGTGTGTATACATTCCACTGTGTGTACATTCCCCTGTGTGTGTATACATTTCCCTGTGCATGTGTGTACATTCCCCTATGTGTGTAATTCCCCAGTGTGTGTGTACATTCCCCTATGTGTATGCATTTCTCTATGTATGCACTTCCCTGTGTATACATTCCCCAGTGTTTATACATTCCCCTGTGTGTATACATTCCCCTGTGAGTGTGTGTACATTCCCTTGTGTGTATACATTCCCCTGTGTATACATTCCCCAGTGTGTGTACATTCCTATGGGGGTGTGTGTGTGCATTCCCCTGTGTGCATTCCCCTGTGTGTATATACATTCCCCTGTGTGTGTACATTCCCTTGTGTGTGTGTGCGTATACATTTCCCTGTGTGTGTATACATTCCCCTGAGTGTGTACATTCCCCTATGTGTGTGTGTGTGTATACATTCCCCTGTGTGTGTACATTCCGTTGTGTGTGTGTGTGTGTGTGTATACATCCCCCTGTGTGTGTATACATTCCCCTGAGTGTGTACACTCCCCTATGTGTGTGTGTGTGTATATATTCCCCAGTGTGTATACATTTCCCTGTTTATACCTTCCCCTGTGAGTGTGTATACATTCCCCTGTGTGTGTAATTCCCCAGTGTGTGTGTGTGTACATTCCCTAGTGTGTGTGTTCATTCCCCTGTGTGTATGCATTTCCCTGTGTATGCATTTCCCTGTGTATACATTCCCCAGTGTATATACATTCCCCAGTGTGTGTGTGTACATTCCCCTGTGAGTGTGTGAACATTTCCCTGTGTGTATACATTCCCCAGTTTATGTACATTTCCCAGAGCATGTACATTCCCCTGTGTGTGTACATTCCCCAGTGTGTGTATATACATTTCCCTCTGTGTATATATACATTCCGTTGTGTGTGTGTGTGTGTGTATACATCCCCCTGTGTGTGTATACATTCCCCTGAGTGTATACACTCCCCTATGTGTGTGTGTGTGTATATATTCCCCAGTGTGTATACATTTCCCTGTGTATACCTTCCCCTGTGAGTGTGTATACATTCCCCTGTGTGTGTATACATTCCCCAGTTTATGTACATTTCCCAGAGCATGTACATTTCCCTGTGTGTGTACATTCCCCAGTGTGTGTGTATACATTTCCCTCTGTGTATATATACATTCCGTTGTGTGTGTGTGTGTATGTGTGTATACATCCCCCTGTGTGTGTATACATTCCCCTGAGTGTGTACACTCCCCTATGTGTGTGTGTGTATATATATTCCCCAGTGTGTATACATTTCCCTGTGTATACCTTCCCCTGTGAGTGTGTATACATTCCCCTGTGTGTGTATACATTCACCAGTGTGTGTATGTACATTTCCCAGTGTGTGTGTGTACAGTCCCCAGTGTTTGTACATTCCCCTATGTGTAATTTCCCCTGTGTATATATTTCCCTGTGTGTGTATACATTCCCGTGTATGTACAGTCCACAGTGTGTATACATTCCCCTGTGTATATACATTCCCCTGTGTGTGTACAGTCCCCAATGTGTAGACATTCCCGTGTGTACACTCCCCTGTCTATACATTCCCCTGTGTGAGTGTACAGTCCCCAATGTGTAGACATTCCCGTCTGTACATTCCCCTGTCTATACATTCCCCTGTGTGTGTTCATTCCCCTGTGTGTGTGTGTACATTGCTCTGTGTGTGTGTATATTCCCCAGTCTGTATACATCCCCCTGTGTGTGCGTATACATTCCCCTCTGTGTGTGTATGCATTTCCCTGTGAGTGTGTATACATTCCCCTATATGTGTGTGTGTGTGTATACATTCCCCTGTGTGTACACATTCCACTGTGTATACATTCCCCTGTGTGTGTACAAACCCCTGTGTGTGTGTATACATTCCCCTGTCTGTGTGTATGTACATTCCCCTGTGTGTGTGTACATTCCTGTGTGTGTGTGTGCGTGTTTGTGTATACATTTCCCTGTGTGTGTGTGTGTATACATTCCCCTGTGTGTGTGTGTGTATACATTCCCCTGTGTGTATACATTCCACTGTGTGTACGTTCCCCTGTGTGTGTATACATTTCCCTGTGCATGTGTATACATTCCCCTGTGTGTGTGTGTGTATACATTCCCCTGTGTGTATACATTCCACTGTGTGTAAATTCTCCTGTTTGTGTATACATTCCCGTGTGTGTGCATTCACCTGTGTGTGTATATAGATTCCCCTGTGTGTGTATACATTCCCCTGTGTGTATTTGTGCTTTCCCCTCTGTGTGTGTATACATTCCCCTGTGTGTGTACAAACCCCTCTGTGTAAGTTTACATTCCCCTGTGTGTGTGTGTGTGTACATTCCCCTGTGTGTGTGTGTGTGTGTGTGTATGCAATCCCTAGTGTGTGTGTGTATACATTCCCCTCTGTGTGTGTATACATTTCCCTGTGTGTGTGTATACATTCCCGTGTGTGTGTGTGTATGCAATCCCTAGTGTGTGTGTATACATTCCCCTCTGTGTGTGTATGCATTTCCCTGTGAGTGTATACATTCCCCTGTGTGTGTGTGTGTGTGTGTGTGTACATTCCCCTGTGTGTATACATTCCACTGTGTGTACATTCTCCTGTTTGTGTATACATTCACGTGTGTGTACATTCACCTGTGTGTATGTATAGATTCTCCTGTGTGTGTGTATACATTCCTCTGTGTGTGTACAAACCCTTCTGTGTAAGTTTACATTCCCCTGTGTGTGTGTGTGTGTGTGTACATTCCCCTGTGTGTGTGTGTGTGTGTGTATACATTCTCCTGTGTGTATACATTCCACTGTGTGTACATTCCCCTGTGTGTGTATACATTTCCCTGTGCATGTGTGTACATTCCCCTATGTGTGTAATTCCCCAGTGTGTGTGTACATTCCCCTATGTGTATGCATTTCTCTATGTATGCACTTCCCTGTGTATACATTCCCCAGTGTTTATACATTCCCCTGTGTGTATACATTCCCCTGTGAGTGTGTACATTCCCTAGTGTGTGTACATTCCCCTGTGTGTATGCATTTCCCTGTGTATGCATTTCCCTGTGTATACATTCCCCTGTGTGTATACATTCCCCTGTGTGTGTACATTCCCCTGTGAGTTTGTGTACATTCCCCTGTGTGTATACGTTCCTCTGTGTATACATTCCCCTGTGTGTGTACATTCCCCAGTGTGTGTACATTTCCCAGAGCATGTACATTCCCCTGCGTGTATACATTCCTCTGTGTGTATATATTCCCCAGTCTGTGTGTGTACAGCCCCCAGTGTGTGTGCGTACAGTCCCCAGTGTGTATACATTCCCCTATGTGTAATTTCCCCTGTGTATACATTCCCCTGTGTGTGTGTGTGTGTGTGTGTGAACATTCCCCAGTGTGTATACATTCCCCTGTGTGTATATTCCCCTGTGTGTACAACCCCTGTGTATATATTTCCCTGTGTGTGTGTATACATTCCCGTGTGTGTACAGTCCCTAGTGTGTATACATTCCCCTGTGTGTGTACATTCCCCTGTGTGTGTGCATTCCCCAGTGTGTGTGGACATTCCCATGTATGTATACATTTCCCTATGTATACATTCCCCAGTGTGTATACATTCCTATGGGGGGGGGGGGTGCATTCCCCTGTGTGTATATACATTCCCCTGTGTGTGTACATTCCCCAGTGTGTGTGTATACATTTCCCTCTGTGTATATATACATTCCCTTGTGTGTGTGTGTGTATACATCCCCCTGTGTGTGTATACATTCCCCTGAGTTTGTACATTCCCCTATGTGTGTGTGTGTGTATATATATATTCCCCAGTGTGTATACATTTCCCTGTGTATACCTTCCCCTGTGAGTGTGTATACATTCCCCTGTGTGTGTATACATTCACCAGTGTGTGTGTATGTACATTTCCCAGTGTGTGTGTGTACAGTCCCCAGTGTTTGTACATTCCCCTATGTGTAATTTCCCCTGTGTATATATTTCCCTGTGTGTGTATACATTCCCGTGTATGTACAGTCCACAGTGTGTATACATTCCCCTGTGTGTGTACATTTCCCTGTGTAAGCGTTCCCCTGTATGTATACATTCCCCTGTGTGTGTGCATTCCCCAGTGTGTGTGGACATTCCCATGTATGTATACATTTCCCTATGTATACATTCCCCAGTGTGTATACATTCCTATGGGGGGGGGGGTGCATTCCCCTGTGTGCATTCCCCTGTGTGTATATACATTCCCCTGTGTGTGTACATTCCCCAGTGTGTGTGTATACATTTCCCTCTGTGTATATATACATTCCCTTGTGTGTGTGTGTGTATACATCCCCCTGTGTGTGTATGCATTCCCCTGAGTGTGTACATTCCCCTATGTGTGTGTGTGTGTATATATATATTCCCCAGTGTGTATACATTTCCCTGTGTATACCTTCCCCTGTGAGTGTGTATACATTCCCCTGTGTGTATACATTCCCCTGTGTGTGTAATTTGCCAGTGTGTGTGTGTACATTCCCTAGTGTGTGTGTACATTCCCCTGTGTGTATGCATTTCCCTGTGTATGCATTTCCCTGTGTATACATTCCCCAGTGTGTATACATTCCCCTGTGTGTGTACATTCCCCTGTGAGTGTGTGTACATTCCCCTGTGTGTGTACATTCCCCAGTTTATGTACATTTCCCAGAGCATGTACATTCCCCTGTGTGTGTACATTCCCCAGTGTGTGTGTGTATACATTTCCCTCTATGTATATATACATTCCGTTGTGTGTGTGTGTATACATCCCCCTGTGTGTGTATACATTCCCCTGAGTGTGTACATTCCCCTATGTGTGTGTGAGTGTGTGTATATATTCCCCAGTGTGTATACATTTCCCTGTGTATACCTTCCCCTGTGAGTGTGTATACATTCCCCTGTGTGTGTATACATTCCCCTGTGTGTGTACATTCCCATATGTGTGTGTGTGTGTGTGTATATTCCCCAGTGTGTATACATTTCCCTGTGTATACCTTCCCCTGTGAGTGTATATACATTCCCCTGTGTGTGTATACATTCCCCTGTGTGTGTAATTCGCCTGTGTGTGTGTGTACATTCCCTAGTGTGTGTGTTCATTCCCCTGTGTGTATGCATTTCCCTGTGTATGCATTTCCCTGTGTATACATTCCCAAGTGTGTATACATTCCCCTGTGTGTGTACATTCCCCTGTGAGTATGTGTACATTCCCCTGTGTGTGTACATTCCCCAGTTTATGTACATTTCCCAGAGCATGTACATTCCCCTGTGTGTATACATTCACCAGTGTGTGTGTATGTACAGTCCCCAGTGTGTGTACATTCCCCTTTGTGTAATTTCCCCTGTGTATATATTTCCCTGTGTGTGTATACATTCCCGTGTATGTACAGTCCACAGTGTGTATACATTCCCCTGTGTGTGTACATTCCCCTGTGTATATGTTTCCCTGTGTGTATATACATTCCCCTGTATGTGTGTAAATTCCCCATTGTGTATACATTCCCCATTGTGTATACATTCCCCTGTGTGTTTAGATTAGATTAGATTACTTACAGTGTGGAAACAGGCCCTTCGGCCCAACAAGTCCACACCGACCCGCCAAAGCGCAACCCACCCATACCCCTACATATACCCCTTATCTAACACTACGGGCAATTTACCATGGCCAATTCACCTGACCCGCACATCTTTGGACTGTGGGAGGAAACCGGAGCACCCGGAGGAAACCCACGCAGACACGGGGAGAACGTGCAAACTCCACACAGTCAGTCGCCTGAGGCGGGAATTGAACCTAGGTCCCTGGCGCTGTGAGGCAGCAGTGCTAACCACTGTGCCACCGTGCCGCCCACACCACTGTGCCACCGTGCCGCCCACACCACTGTGCCACCGTGTGTGTATACATTCTCCTGTGTGTGTGTGTGTGTGTGTGTGTATACATTTCTCTCTGTGTGTATATATATTCCCCTGTGTCTGTATACATTCCCATGTGTGTAAATTCCCCTGTGTGTGTGTGTGTGTGTACATTCCCGTGTGTGTAGACATTCCCCTGTGTATACATTCCCCTTTGTGTGTGTGTTTGTTTGTGTGTATACATTCCCCTGTGTGTGTACATTCCCCATTGTGTATACATTCCCCTGTGCATACATTCCCCTGTGTGTATATTCCCCTGTGTATATCTTCCCCTGTGTGTACATTCCCCTGTGTATACATTCCCCTTTGTGTGTATATTTTCCCCTGTGTGTGTGTACATTTCTCTTATGTGTATATTTTCCCCTGTGTATACATTCCCCTGTGTGTGTGTGTGTGTACATTCCCCTGTGTGTGTGTATATTCCCCTGTGTGTGTATACATTCCCCTGTGTGTGTGTATACATTCCCCTGTGTATATATTCCCCTCTGTATACATTCCCATGTGTGTGTTCATTCCCCAGTGTGTATACATTCCCCTATGTGTGTGTACATTTCTCTTATGTGTATATTTTCCCCTGTGTATACATTCCCCTGTGTGTGTGTGTGTGTGTGTGTGTACATTCCCCTGTGTGTGTGTATATTCCCCTGTGTGTGTATACATTCCCCTGTGTGTGTGTGTACATTCCCCAGTGTGTATACTTTCACCTATGTATACATTCCCATGTGCTTGTTCATTCCCCAGTGTGTATACATTCCCATGTGTGTGTGTATATAGTCCCCTGTGTGTGTACATTCCCCTGTGTGTGTACACACCCATGTGTGTTTGTGTATACATTCCACTGTGTATACATTAGCCTGTGTGTGTGTACATTCCCCAGTGTGTATACATTCCCCAGTGTGTGTATACATTCCCCTGTGTGTGTGTGTATACGTTCCCACGTATTTGTGTATATTCCCCTGTGAGTGTATACATTCCCCTGTGTGTGTGTGTGTGTGTGTGTATGTTCCCACGTGTGTGTGTGCATTCCCCAGTATGTATACATTCCCCTGTGTGTGTGTGTGTGTGTATACATTCCCCTGTGTGGGTGTATATGTTCCCCTGTGTGTATACATTCCCCTGAGTGTGTGTACATTCCCCTCTGCGTGTATATACATTCCCCTGTGTGTGAACATTCCCTTGTGTGTGAACATTCCTGTGTGTGTGTGTGTGTGTGTGTGTACTTTCCACTGTCATGTGTGTGTGTGCATTCCCCAATGTGTATACTTTCCCCTGTTTATACATTCCCCTGTGTATACATTCCCCTGTCTGTGTGTTTGTGCCTTCCCCTGTGTGTGTGTACATTCAACTGTGTGTGTGTATACAGTCCCCTGTGTGTGTGTACATTCCCCAGTGTGTATTAATTCCCCTGTTTATACATTTCCCTGTGTGTACATTCCCCTGTGTATACATTCCCTGTGTGTGTGTATACATTCTTCCGTGTGTGTATCCCTTCCCCTGTGTGTGTGTGTGTGTGGGAATATATTCCCCTGTGTGTGTATACATTCCCCTGTGTGTGTTTGTGTGTGAGTACATCCCCCTGTGTGTGTATATACATTCCCCTGTGTATACATTCCCCAGTGTGTGTAGATTCCCCAGTGTGTATACATTCCCCAGTGTGTGTAGATTCCCCTGTATGTGTACATTCCCCTGTGTGTACATTCCCCAGTGTGTACATTCCCCTGTGTGTGTACATTCCCCTGGTGTGTATATGCTTGTGTTTGTGTGGAGGTGCTCTCAGTGTCAGGGTTCTGATGCAGTAACTCCCCTTGTGTTTCTCCCTGGGCTCGGTGGTGTGGCTGTCTGGGAGTTGTTCCCGGGTGCTGCAGTCTGAGCGCTGTGAGAGAATGTTTTTGCTTTAAAATGATGGAGCTGACACTAGCTGGAGCAAAGCAGCAAGCACACAGCTTGCTTTCAGGCAGCTCATCTGAGCAAGGGACCGAAATAATGAATGAATTGCAGATTGTGGAGGGTCACGTTGAGGGATGGTACAGGAATGTCCTTTGATGTGAGCAGCTGACTGGTCTGGCTGTGCTGCTGACTAATGAGTCGGCCATCATCATTACCACACATCAGCTCCCTTCCCCCAGCCCATTCTTCCACAAACACTCTTTAACTCGACACCCAGAACACGACACTGCTCTCTGATAGAAATGTTCCCATCATTAACAACAAATGCTAATGAGATTAACCAAATTAGCCCAGTCTAATGATTCTGACCTTTGGAGAAACATACCTGTCGTTCCAGTAAACATCATCAATAATATTCTTGTGACTCAACAACAGAAACATCCCCCTTTCGGCCATTTCAACATCACAGGACATTAAAACCTGCAGCTTAAAGGCCAGTCTGAATGGATCCATTACACCAGATCCAGTACCCCAGTGAGGGTCAGTGTGTGTGGGACTGTCCCCCAGTGAGGGTCAGTGTGTGTGGGACTGTCCCCCAGTGAGGGTCAGTGTGTGTGGGACTGTCCCCCAGTGAGAGTCAGTGTGTGTGGGACTGTCCCCCAGTGAGGGTCAGTGTGTGTGGGACTGTCCCCCAGTGAGAGTCATTGTGTTGTGGGTCTGTACCCCCAGTGAGAGTCAGTGTGTGTGTGGGACTGTCCCCCAGTGAGAGTCAGCGTGTGTGTGGGACTGTAGCACAGTTTAGGTCAGTGTGTGTGTGGGAGTGTCCCCCAGGGATGGTCAGTGTGTTGTGGGTCTGTACCCAGTGAGAGACAGTGTGTGTGTGTGGGTCTGTACCCCAGTAAGAGTCAGTGTGTGGGGGACTGTACCCGAGTGAGGGTCAGTGAGTGTGCACTGTACCCCAGTAAGAGTCAGTGTGTGGGGGACTGTACACCAGTGAGGGTCAGTCTGTGTGTGGGACTGCCCCCAGAGAGGGTCAGTGTGCATGGGACTGTACCACAGTGTAGGTCAGTGTGTGTTTGGGACTGTCCCCCAGGGATGGTCAATGTGTCTGTGGGACTGTACCCCCAGTGAGGGTCAGTGTGTGTGTGTGTGTGTGTGTGTGCGCACTAGTAAGAGTCAGTGTGTGTGGGACTGTACCCCAGTGAGAGTCAATGTTTGTGTGGGACTCTACTCCAGTGAGGATCGGTGTGTGTGTGTGGGACAGTACCCCAGAGACAGTCAGTGTGTCTGTAGGACTATACCCCAGTGAGAGTCATTGTGTGTTGTGGGACTGTACCGAGTGAGAGTCAGCGTGTATGGGACTGTCCCCCAGTGAGGGTCAGTGTGTGTGTTGGACTGTACCCCAGTGAGAGTCGGTGTGTGTGTGTGGCACAGTACCCCGTGAGGGTCAGTGTGTGTGGAACTGTCCCCCAGTGAGAATCAGTGTGTGTGGGATTGTCCCCAAATGAGGGTCAGTGTGTGGGACTGTACCCCAATTTGAGTCACTGTGTGTGGGACTGTCCCCCAATGTGTGTCAGTGTGTGGGTCTGTCCCCAAATGAGGGTCAGTGTGTGGGACTGTACCCCAGTGAGAGTCAGTGTAGGTGGGACTGTAACCCAGTGAGGGGTCAGTGTGTGTCTGATTACTGAACTGGCTGAGTCACCGGAGACAGTTGGGAGGGGTCGAAGGACGCTTTTCCAAGTAGGCGGCTGTGAGTCCGTGGTGTTCCACAGGGATCAGTGCTGGGACCTCTCCTGTTCACGGTCTCCATCAGTGATTTGGAGGTAAATGTGACTGGGCAAGTGTTGAAATTTGCAGACAAAACAAAGATTGGTGGAGTTGTGGATAGTGAGGAGGATTGTCAGAGGATATAGATCAGTTGGAGGCTGGGAAGAAAATTGGCAGATGGAGTTTAATCCAGACAAATGTGAGGCAATACGTATTGGACGGTCAGGTCCAGGTGGAAATTATACAGTGAACAGTAGAAGCCTTGGGGGTGTTGGTATACAGAGGGATCTGGGTGTGCAGGCCCACTGATCACTGAAGGGCACAGCACAGGTAGTTGTGGTTCTGCTCGCCGAGCTGGAAGTTTTTGCTGCAAACGTTTCGTTCCCTGGCTGAAACTGACACCCGGAAGCGGCAAGAACAAACCAATATAAATACCGGAAGAAACATCAAAGCAGCGCTTCACACGAGGCTCCAACAGCACTGATGATGTTCCCTAGCCAGGGAACGAAACGTTTGCAGCAAAAACTTCCAGCTCGGCGAACAGAACCACAACAACGGACACCCGAGCTACAAATCTTCAATCAGATTTTAAACAGCACAGGTAGATCAGGGAGTAATACAGGCCAATGGCACGCTTGCCTTCATTGGAAGGGGCATTGAGTACAAGGATAGACACGTTATGCTGCAGTTTTATCGAACATTAGTTAGAATACTGCATCCAGTTCTGGTGACACACTTCCAGAAGGATGTGGATGCGTTGGGGAGGGGACAGAAATGATTTACCAGGATGTTGCCTGGTTTGGGGGATTATAGCTGTGAAGAAAGGTTGGATAATCTGGGTTTGTTTGCACTGGAACACAGGAGGTTGAGGAATGACCTAATAGAGGTTTATAAGATTATGAATGGCAGGGACAGAGTGGGAAGTCTGCGGCTTTTTCCCAGGGTGGAGGCTGATACCGGGAGCACAGGTTCAAGATGCGAGGGGGGGGTCATGTTTAAAAGAGATGTGTGAGGCAGGTTTTTCACACAGAGGGTGGTGAGTGTCTGGAATGCACTGCCAGAAGGGGTGGTGGAAGCAGATACAGCAGCAGCTTTCAGGAAGCACCTGGACAAATACGTGAACAGGAAGGGAATAGAGGGATACGGATCCTGTAAGGGAAGGCAGCTTTAGTATGGGAGGGCAAAATGTGTCAGTGCAGGCTGGGAGGGCCGAAGGGCCTGTTCCTCTGCTGTGCTGTTCTTTGTGAGCACTGACTCCCATTCCAAGAATGTCCATCATTCTGTTGTGAGAAGCTGGGGGATTGAGGGCCACCACATAGTGAAGGAAAGACGTGCAATTATGTCACAGAATCTGAACATCCCAAAGCACTTTGCACCTCAGGAAGGCAATGTTTTAATGAGGCAAATCTGTTGATGATATTATTTTCTGGAAACTATCACTATCTGGCTTCCTCTGACATCCTGTGTTCCTGTTCCTGTTCCTGCCTGCTGCCTGTGGTGCTCCATGACCTTCACCCCCTCTTTGTGTCTGACAGCCACACAGTTTCTGGCCTTCACTTCCTTTCTATTGGGACAGCTTCCTGGTCAAGGGTCACCTGTTCCCATGAGCCAGTGCTCATTATTATCTCATAAAAATTACAATTGATGCAACTCTTAAAGATCCTTTTCAAACATTGTACAGAATAATTATGGCTTCCATCAACACTTTGAAGAAATTTGAGCTTATCCTTCTTGTACAGTTTCTCTGTCAACTCCTTGCTGACTTGCGTTCTCCCTCATGCTGTATGAGGATGGTCCATAAGACCATAAGACATAGGAGTGGAAGTAAGGCCATTCAGCCCATCGAGTCCACTCCGCCATTCAATCATGGCTGATGGGCATTTCAACTCCACTTACCCGCATTCCCCCCATAGCCCTTAATTCCTCGAGACAACAAGAATCTATCAATGTTCTTTGCTGCTTATTCTGGAACAGCCAAGCTCTTCTGAATGTCAATACTTCTAAGTGCCACACACTTTAAAAATATCCTGCCATTCTCTGTGCCAACCTTGCCCTCCCCTAAGTTGTATTCCATCCATCACCTTGTTGGTCATTTATTTCACCTGCTTATATCTCCAGGCAGCCTCCTTCTCTGCTACCCACAACTTACCTTCCAACCCTGGTCTGTATCAGCAACAAATTTAAATACACTGCACTCCTCAGTGTTGGGGATTGTAAATAATGCCCCAGCCCTAACACTTATCCTTATTGTATCCACAACATACCAGGCTCAAAATTCCTGTTTATCACAAATCTCTGCTTCCCAGCTGCTAATCAACCTTCTATCATTGCTAATAGATCGGTCCCAACTCCAATCCTGTGTTTTAACCTGTCGTTTGGCATCTTATTGAATGCCTTTTGGAATTCCAAGTATTATACATTGAGTGGTTCCCCTTTATCTATCCTTCCAGTTACTCCACCATTCCCTGACGAACTTTGCAAACTCAGATTCTCTTTGGTAAATAAAAACTGTGGATGCTGTAAATCAGAGACAAAACCAGAGGTTGCTGGAAAAACTCAGCAGGTCTGGGGGAAAGAGAGATAACCCCTCCGAGAATCCGAAACATTAACTCTGATTTCTCTTCACAGATGCTGCCAGACCTGCCGAGTTTTCCCAGCACCTTCTGTTTTTGTTTCTCCTCTGTAAATGCAGGTTGACCGGGTTGTAATGTTCTTTGTGTTTTGTTAACACCTCCGCAATAACCTCAGGTTCCAGCATTTATCCAGTGACCCCTGTCTGGCTAATCCCTCTGGACTTCACAATCATTTCCCGCCATCCCTGAGGGCCCTCTCATATTTACACAGGGATTATTAAAAGAGATATTCTCATTGGCTCAGAGCAAGAAGTGAGTTATGAAAGAGGCATTGTCATTGGCTTCGGATGAATAGTAAGTTACAAAAGGGCATTGTGATTGGTTCAAAGCAAAGTGGGTCTTAAATGGGGCGTGGTCATTGGCTCGTGGTGAGAGAGGGAGAGAGGTATAAGTAATAAAAGGGGCATTATCATTGGGTATAAAAATCTTTGGTGTATTTCATTTCACTTCATTGTTTTTAAACAAGAATCATGTTGTTCTTCCTTCTCCATGTCCCAATTCCCTGATTGTTGATGATAAAGTTGCTTTCCTTTGGATGAGAGCTTCCTTGATGCCCCAGGACAGAACAGTCTCAACAAACCCCAATGTGGGACTCTGGCTCATTCTCTGATAGTGAATTAATAGTCAATGCCAGACCTTCCTGTTTGGGATTGGAAGGTTAGAGCTCCTACCCCTGATTACCATCTGAAATGTCACTCCCACCACCCCACCCCACCCCATCTCTGAGTGTAGGGGTTGACCTGGGAACCTGTGATTCTCAAGCTCAGGCACTACTTTTGGGGGTGAGGATGCGGGGGGGGGAGTTGTGAAGGAGAGAATAAATGTCGGTCACCATGACCACTTCCCTGCACATGACCCATAAAGCTTACACCTCTGTCTCAATCAGATTTGGGGAATCAAAGCAATCAGAGTGTGGTTTGTTAATATTAAACCGAAATGTCTTTGACAGCAGCTACAGTGTTAAAGTGTTACTTTTCTGCCATTCTCTGTATTTGTTTAACATGTCTATTTATTACAGGAGACACAGGTTTGGTTCATGCGTAAAGTTATCAGGTCCTGCTCACAGCAAGGTCGGGGGTGGTGGGAGGGGGATGTGATGTAAAGTGAAATGCTGGCCTTTCTGTTACAGTCTGCCCTCTCTCTGTGAGGCCCACAGAGACAGGGCTCCATCAGCTGATGTACACTTCACAGGGAAATATCTCCAAGCCATTGAGGAAGAGCACAGCTGGTGGGGATACCTGTAGGCATTGTCGACCTGTGAGCCTGACTGTCCAGCCCACTCCTGCAGCTCAGTGCCATCAGTACTGGGGTGGGTGTGGGTCAAGTGACCCTGTCACGGTGATGCTCCAGCCCCTCACTGTAACTGAGTATTCAGCATTTCCTTTTAGTTCCGTTGAGCTGACTGAAGAGCTGCTGTGGGATTGGTGATCAGGCCTCTCTCAGTGCAGTGGTGGTGAGACTCAGCACCATGGTTCAGTCAGGCTCTGGGAGTCACAACATAGCAGCCAGCCCCAGGCTGCTTTCCCCACCATGCTCCGAGTCAGCCACACCCCATGCTTCTTGTGTTCACTCTAGGGTTTGTACAGTCTCAGTGACAAGGAATCAATTCCCTTTTTCATGTCGCATGTCATCTGTTCACCCGAGGGAGCCTTGTGTCTCCAATAGAACATTCCACACAGACTGAGCTGAGCATTGGGTTTCAGAACAGAGTTCCACAACTCACTAATCAGGCAGCTCATTAAATCACCCCACTATTGAGTAAGCCCTCCTGGGTTAGAAACATGCCCAGACATTTTACCACCAAACACAGTCAAACAGCCATTGATGCAACTCTAGCTTAGTTTAGATACCCTGCAGTATGGAAACAGGTCCTTCGGCCCATCCAGTCCACACCGACCCTCCGAAGAGCAACCCACTCCCCCACCTCCACCCCAGACTAATGCACCTACCACCACAGACAATTTCCTATGGAAAAATATTCCATAGGAATGTTCACCCGGTCTGTGGGAGGAAACCCACGCAGACACTGGGAGAATGTGCAAACCCCACACAGTCACCTGAGGCCGGAATCAAACCTGGGACCCTGGTGTTGTGAGGCAGCAGTGCTAACCACTGAGCCACCATGCCACCCTAATAAGCCATGAGAATATTTAAAATAAACCCAAAGAGGGACCCACAGATTCCGGCCGGTCTGAATCCCCTCCCTTGGGTTACACACAGCGGTTCCAGGTGAACACCATCATCACTCAGGCCCCTGTTTGTGGTCAGTGTTTTAGCTGGAAGCTCTCACAGACATGTGTAAGTGTGTATTGCCTTTTGTTTATATTCAGATCCGTTATCTGTGATCCGTTCATATCAGCTGGCCAATGGGTGTTGGTTTATATTGTTCAGCTTCATTGCATCTGTATATTATTTGGAATGGTTTTGTTGTGCTCTGTGAGTTTTCCTTTATTCATGATGCATGATCTTTTTGGATTGCTTTCAGTTTTTGTTTTTTTTTTGTCTCTTGCCTGTTTAAGATTATTTTTTCTTCCCACCAACCAGATGCTCCCATCTCTCCGTCTCCCACAATCAGCATCCCTTCCTCTCCCTCCACTACAACCCCCGTTACCATAGCAACCAGCACCACCAAACTGACCGCTGTCTCCAGGGCCCGAGGTACAGTATCAAAGATGCATTTCTTTCTCAACTTAGTCGCCAATTTAGCCAAACGTAATGATTAGTTTTCATAGTTGAATTTAGTGAATTTCATCTCATTTAATGCATCAGTCATTGAACCCAGTTCCAAGTGGGATCCTTCAGCAGGGGGTGGGGAAATTTGGTTAGTGACAGGATCAATTGTAACCTAACTCCCCCCTTCCTGGGCAGGAGGAGGGCAGTTTGGGGTTATACAGCTTGCCAGCATCCCCCCAGAGAGCAAAGGGGCAGGTTCCAATACCCCTTCCGATAATGTGCTCTTCTGTTGAACAGAGTTTCAGTCAGGAGTCCGCGTCCCTGGGTCACCAATGTCTCCAAAGCGATGAGTTTGCTGTAGCCCTCTACCTCCCACCCACACTCGGTGAAGTTCACTCGCTGGAGGAGGTGGACAACAGAGGGCACAGAGTCTGCCACATCAGCCTGGGTCAGGGCAGGGGAAGCTCAGTCTGTGTCCTGGCGTTCCCTGCCCACTCTCTGCCCAGGGGTGGGTTTGTCAACCTGAGGTGACCTCCCCATTTCCCCCAGCTCAGCCTGCTCCCTGGAAAGAGTCACAGCCAACACAGGTGGGGGGGGGGGGGGGGGGGGGGGGGGGGGGTAGGAGCCTGGGGGTGGTGGTGGGAGCAATGTGTCTGGTCTGATGGAGACAAATGAGATGATGAAATTATTTTACCGGATTTACACTGAAAGGTGCTGGGTCTTTATGAGTTTTCTGGTCTGACTAACAAATAAACCAAGAATGTAAAACTGCCCATGACCAGCTACTGGGCCTCAGTCCCCCAGAGGGTTCATCCAATCACACTGTCAACAGAAGGTTCATAAATGGCAAATTCAAGACTTCTTCCCACAGTGACTTGTGTTGGTTAACAACTTATCACCAGGAGCCTCTCTCAGGAATATGGTGTCTCTGGCTAAGTCCAGCACTTATAGCCCGTCCCTAGTTGCCTCTTGAGAAGGTGGGGGTGAGCTGCCTTCTTGACCCGCTGCAGTCCATGTGCTGGAGGGTGACCCACAATGCCCTTGGGGAGGGGAATTCCAGGATGTTGACCCAGAGACAGTGAAGGAACAGCGATATATTTCCAAGTCAGGATGGGGAGTGGCTTGGAGGGGAACCTTTAGGGGGTGGTGTTCCCATTTAGTCATCAGTACTATTGCCAAAAGTTGTCAGGACCTTTGCAGTATCCAACTGTTTCCTGCTATCACATGGAGTGAATCAAACTGGCTGGAGCCTGGTCTCTGTGATGCTGGGGATCACTGAAGGAGGCCGAGATGGGTCATTCACTCGGCATTTCCTGCTGAAGATTGCTGTGAAAATTTCAGCCTGACCTTTGACACTGGTGTGCTGGGCTCCTCCAACTTTGAGGATGGGGATATCTGTGGAGCCCCCTCCTCCAGTGAGCTGTTTCATTGTCCACCACCATTCGTGATCAGATGTCTGTTTCCTTTTCTCATTTCTGTGTATTATTGGTCTCATGTCACTGATCTGTCTGGGGGGGGGAATGATGTCAGGATCCCAGAAGCCTGCTCTGAGGAAGGAGCTGGGACTTCTCCCTGCTGTCCTGGCCAATATTCCCTCCTCACCAAGTGAACAGCTTACCCAGTTTGTTTATGGGATGTTGCTGTGTCCCAAAGGGGCTTCCACTCCAACAGCACAACGGTGCCTGACCATTAAAATGTACTTCATTGGCTGGAAAGCACTCTGTGTTTGTGAAAATCGCTATGTAAATGTAGCTTGTTGTTATTCTTTGACTGGCCTTGGCAGAATTCACTCCCCAGAAACAGGCGCTGGGTGTTGGCGGGGGTTTGTGGTGAGGAGGTCAGGGCTGGGGGAGGGGTTGTTGGCTGGTTGTGCAGAGCTGTTCAGTTCCACAGTGAGGCGCTGTCTTCTCATTGGGGTATTGCAGTGAGTGAGGACGTGGAGCTGGGCTCAGATGCTGTGATGTCAGTGGGGAAACAGGAGAGATCTCTAAGGGGAAGAACACAATGTCTAACTGTTACTGGGGCTATGTGTGATCGTCACCGTGGGAGGCCATTCTGAATTGAGACCAAACCCCCAACAAAGCTTATTCTGGGAGAGGCACCAGCTGCTCATTGGGTCAGGCAGGATTTGAGTATTACTTGGAAGAAGATTCGTGTTGTCAAAACATATTGTCCTATCATCAGGACATTTCACAAGAAAACAAATACAAGGGGAAGACCGACATCTGTGGTGTATGAGAGGGGAGTGCTGATTGGTTGGACAGAGGTTAGGTGAGGCCCCAGCAGGAGGACTGGGTCCCTACACGATAGGAAGGATGGGATTGAACTGCAGAGGGCAGTCACCAGGAGATACTGCCTGGGATGGAGCGTCTCAGCAATAAACTCAGGGAGCAGAGAGGATGGAGGAGGGAGCTGATGGAGGGGGATTGATTATGAGGGGCATGGACAAGGGGGATAGAAAGCAGCTGTTACCCTCAGTTGATGGGTCAGTCTTAAAGGGACACCCTTTTTACGGTGTGAGGCAGGAGCTTTGGGGGGGTTTTGAGGGGAATGATTATCCCCCGGGGCCAGGGGACTGGAGTGCACTACCTGGACAGGTACTGCAGGTGGGAAACCTCACAGCGTTTAACAAGGACTGGGGTGTGAGCACTGGAGTGGGAAACTGGGACCAGGGTCAGGTTAGTGCAGTGGGGCTGTGTGATTCTCTGAACATGTCCACCATTGTAAAATACTGCCCCACGTTCAACAAATAACATCTTTATCCTGACAGAGGCAGACTGAAGGAGGTGACAGTGATAGGGAGGGGTGTAGGGGGGATGGAGGAGGTGACAGTAATAGGGAGGGGTGTGGGGGGGATGGAGGAGGTGACAGTGATAGGGAGGGGTGTGGGGGGGATGGAGGAGGTGACTGTGATAGGGAGGGGTGTGGGGGGGATGGAGGAGGTGACTGTGATAGGGAGGGGTGTGAGGGGGATGGAGGAGGTGACAGTGATAGGGAGGGGTGTAGGGGGGATGGAGGAGGTGACTGTGATAGGGAGGGGTGTGGGGGGGATGGAGGAGGTGACAGTAATAGGGAGGGGTGTGGGGGGGATGGAGGAGGTGACTGTGATAGGGAGGGGTGTGGGGGGGATGGAGGAGGTGACAGTAATAGGGAGGGGTGTGGGGGGGATGGAGGAGGTGACAGTAATAGGGAGGGGTGTGGGGGGATGGAGGAGGTGACAGTGATAGGGAGGGGTGTGGGGGGATGGAGGAGGTGACGGGGATAGGGAAGGGTGTGGGGGGATGGAGGAGGTGACAGTGATAGGGAGGGGTGTAGGGGGTGGAGGGGGTGACAGTGATTGGGAGGGGTGTAGGGGGGGATGGAGGAGGTGACAGTGATAGGGAGGGGTGTGGGGGGGATGGAGGAGGTGACAGTGATAGGGAGGGGTGTAGGGGGATGGAGGAGGTGACAGTGATAGGGAGGGGTGTGGGGGGATGGAGGAGGTGACAGTGATAGGGAGGGGTGTAGGGGGATGGAGGAGGTGACAGTGATAGGGAGGGGTGTAGGGGGATGGAGGAGGTGACAGTGATAGGGAGGGGTGTAGGGGGATGGAGGAGGTGACAGTGATAGGGAGGGGTGTGGGGGGTGGAGGAGGTGACAGTGATAGGGAGGGGTGTAGGGGGGATGGAGGAGGTGACAGTGATAGGGAGGGGTGTGGGGGGGATGGAGGGGGTGACAGTGATAGGGAGGGGTGTAGGGGGGATGGAGGAGGTGACAGTGATAGGGAGGGGTGTAGGGGGGATGGAGGAGGTGACAGTGATAGGGAGGGGTGTAGGGGGATGGAGGAGGTGACAGTGATAGGGAGGGGTGTAGGGGGTGGAGGAGGTGACAGTGATAGTGGGGGGTGTTGAGGAGGGTACAGCGAGAGGGTGTGTCTGTGGCATGGGGGAAGTTGAAAGGTGGAGGTCACTTTGCCGATTGGTGACCATGTTGGAAGGGGCTCTCTGTCTCAGTCCCGAGCACTGTCAGTCTATCCACTGATGAGAAACACAGGATTCAGGAAAGTTCTCATTCACAGGGCAGGCCCCGTGCAGTAATCACTCGCTCCATGGTTCTGTCCCAGTGGAGAGTTTACCTGGACTCACTGATGTGAACAACAGTCGACCATCTCATTTAATTCAGACTGTGTTTTCAAAATCCCTCAGTGAAAGCTGATGAGACTAACGGGGTGCTGATTCTCTCACACTGTGCATCAGCCGCACTGGAGTAGATGTGATAACTTGACCACACTGAGGTGACCCACAGTGAGGCACAAATTCTCATTGATTCCTGTATGTGGGAAACTGAGAATAACCTTCATCGGGATTGACAGTTCCAGAGAGTGACAGGGGTGTGCCACAGAGAGTGGGTGAGATACAGGCCACTGACCCACTGAGCACTGATTCAACAAACCAGCTCACACCATCAACAGGCGGGCAGTGGGTGGGGGCTGTGCCTCACAGCTCCTCGTTCATGTTACACTCCGGGTCGAGATACTCCTACACATTCCTGCCCACCTGGGAGCCTCCAGATGGGCCTGAGTCTAGATCAGGAATACATGGCCTGGCTGATGGAGTGCTGCACTGTCAGAGGGTCAGTACTGAGGGAGTGCTGCACTGTCGGAGGGTCAGTACTGAGGGAGTGCTGCACTGTCAGAGGGTCAGTACTGAGGGAGTGCTGCACTGTCGGAGGGTCAGTACTGAGGGAGTGCCGCACTGTCAGAGGGTCAGTACTGAGGGAGTGCCGCACTGTCAGTGGGTCAGTACTGAGGGAGTGCTGCACTGTCAGAGGGTCAGTACTGAGGGAGTGCCGCACTGTCAGAGGGTCAGTACTGAGGGAGTGCTGCACTGTCGGAGGGTCAGTACTGAGGGAGTGCTGCACTGTCAGAGGGTCAGTACTGAGTGAGTGCCGCACTGTCAGAGGGTCAGTACTGAGGGAGTGCTGCACTGTCAGAGGGTCTTGGTAGCTAAACTTGCTAAAGATTAATATACAGAGATGTTGTGATGAGGATGTATCTCAGAGGCAGACAGGTCTGGGAGTTTGAGTGGATGAGACTCTACACTTTAGTGTGCAGATACAAGTCATCGAGGGAGCTGCTGGGATGGTAACCTGCTTTACAAGTGGAGTTGAACCTAGCAGTGAGGAGGTAATGGTTTGGTCATGTCGGGTATTGGTGACACCATAATTTAATCTCTTTATTAAGGAAGGATGTAAATACATTGGAGGTGATCTGGGGGAGGGTTATTGGGTTGATGCTGGATTGAGTGGGTTGTTGACGAGGGAAGGTTGGACAGACGGGGCCTGTTCCCACTGGAGTTTAGAGAGTGAGGGGAGACTTGATCAAAGGGTGTCAGATCCTGAATGGTCCTCACAAGGAGGATGTGGGAACGATGTCCCCTCCTGTGGGTCAGTCCGAAACAGGGAGCACTGGTTTACAATTAGAATCCCTACAGTGTGGAAAAAGGCCATTTGGCCCATCAAGTCCATACTGACACTCCACAGAGCATCCCACCCAGACATACCCCATAACCCTGTGTTCCCCACGGCTAATCCACCTGACCTGCACATCTTTGGACTGTGGGAGGAAACCGGAGCACCCGGAGGAAACCCACGCAGACACAGGGAGAATGTGCAAACTCCACACCGACAGTCACCTGAGGCAAGGATCGAACCCAGGTCCCTGGTGCTGTGAAGCAGCTGTGCTAACCACTGCGCCACCGTGATGCCTGAGTTTGGTGTTTCACTTCAATGGTGTGCTTTCAGGACAGACAAAGCAAAGGTTTTTCTTCAGAGGGTTGTCTGATTTTGGAACTCTTAGCCTGAGAACGTTAGGAGGCCGAGTGATTGACTATTTCTGACAGTGCAGCTGGCTGGATTCTCGTCAGGCAGGGTGATCGGGGCGGTTGAGTTAGATGTGAAATTCAAAACACAAACACATCAGCCGTGATCTTACCCAGAACAGGCTTGGGCAGCTGGAAGGTCTCCTGCCGACCTGAATTCTCCCATGGAACCACGTCAGTAACTCCTGGGCCCTAGCAAGGTGAGGCAGCAAGATGTACTTGTTCCTTCGTGCTGGGGAAAGGTGTGTGTCAGCTTTTCTGTGCTGGTTTGTTGTCCATTGGCCCCTCGTGTGTGTCTGAGGTTTCAGATGGAGTTTGTGCTCAGCTTTGTTCCTACTGCAGTGTGGACAATGTGTCAGAGGGCGCTACCTCATGTTGCACTGAATTAGGATTGTGGATACCTGACTGACCTTATAGCCTACAGTATATCACTTCCAAGGGTAATGTCTTGCTCCATCATTCACCACGTTCCCCAACCCAACCACCCACCAGGGAGGGGACAGGCAGAACCTGCAGCTGGTCAGAGTGAGGGAGCACGGTCCAGTCCTGACCATTATCAGCCACTGTCACCAGCATCTGGATACCAGCGAGAGCAGTTCCCACCTTACTCAGCTGTCAGTTTGGGAGTGGATTTCAGTTGCTGATGTGTTCCTTGCAAGGCTGAGAGAGAGAGAGTGAGAATAAAGCACGTGAGAGCTCCTGGAAATACAAACCCAGGACCCTGCCCCTCAAACAGCTATTCCAGTGTAACCTGTAGCTCCCGTCCTGTCAAAGTCAGCCTCCCAGTCACTGACAGGGGGACAGCCGGACCCCTGCCTCCAGCCACTGCTGGAAGGTCATGATTGACAAACTCAGCCAGGACCCCAGCGCACAAACCTCACTGCTCTCCAACACAGAGAGGGTCCTCACCCCCTCCACAACACTGCACCATCACTTACATTCACAGCAGGAAGCACTGTGAGAACGCATGGACACACACACACACACACAGATCCAGAGTTAATCCACCACACAGTGAAGGCAGTGAAGAGGTCAGACAAGTGCCCATCCAGGGAAGTGGGTGATGAGACAGCAACACCAAGATTTTATAGACCAAACTGGACCATACACCCAACTGAGGGTCAGTGTGTGTGTGCGACTGTAGCCCAGTGACAGTCAGTGTGTGTGTGGGACTGTACCCCAGTGAGGGTCAGTGTGTGTGTGGGACTGTCCCCCAGTGAGGGTCAGTGTGTGTGTGGGACTGTACCCCAGTGAGGGTCAGTGTGTGTGTGGGACTGTCCCCCCAGTGAGGGTCAGTGTGTGTGTGGGACTGTACCCCAGTGAGGGTCAGTGTGTGTGTGGGACTACCCCCAGTGAGGGGTCAGTGTGTGTGTGGGACTGTCCCCCCAGTGAGGGTCAGTGTGTGTGTGGGACTGTACCCCAGTGAGGGTCAGTGTGTGTGTGGGACTACCCCCAGTGAGGGGTCAGTGTGTGTGTGGGACTGTACCCCAGTGAGGGTCAGTGTTTGTGTGTGTGTGTGTGTTTCTCTAAGTTTGAGAGAAACCAGGCCTAATTTATCCATTCTATCCTTCCTAAAGTCTGGTGCCCAGATCTACCGTCCGTTCCCAGTGGGGTCTAACCTGGCTTTTGTATAGCTGCAGCATAACTTCCACATCCTTGTACTTCAGGGATTTCCTCACAAGTCTGTTGAATGGCATTGAACTGAAAATGTTTGGAGCCTGGTATGACTCTTCCAGAACTGAAGAGATCAGGATCCCTCTCCCCTTAAGAGTGTTACAGCTCGGAGCGATTGTTAGAATACAGACGATGGAGTCAGGCTGGTGGGAAGGCAAGGATACACCAAAATAACACCATGCTGGGAGAGATACCAGAGCGATTCTCTGCCTGTTAGATTACAGCTATGGTCATCACCATCTCCCAATTATCACCAAAACACTCTTCCTCCATTGGGTCCATCATTTCCTCTGCTTCAGTCACCACTCACTCCCCACTGAATGGACAGCAGCTCAGATGTAACCCAGGATTGCCACCAGTACCACGTGCGAGTCAGAGTAGGGGTGAAAGAATCGGCAGGATGAATGTGGAGATTGAGAGATGGTGCAGGAGGGAGGGGTTCGGATTTTGGGACATGGACTGGTTCTGGAGGAGGTGGGACAACTACAAATTGGACGGTCTACACTGGTTTGGACTGGAACCAATGTCCTTGGGGGTGCTTTTGCTAATGCTGTTGGGGAGGGTTTAAACTAATGTGGCAGGGGTTGGGGACTAAATAAGGTTCGTGGACAGGAAGGAGGCAGTAATTATAGCCTGTAAGGAGCTAGATAATGAAGTCAGCATGACTAAGGGGAAGAGTAAGCAGAGAGCAGATGATGCACACACAGGGATTGGTGGTCTGAGGTGCATTTGTTTTAGTGTGAGAAGTGTCGTAGGTAAGACAGATGAAATATCCCAGGATATTGATGCTTCAGGCAGGATAGAGAGGGAGGTAAAAGGGGTGGAGGAGTTGCATTACTGGTCGGAGAGGATATCACAGCTGTGCTGAAGGAGGGCACTATGGAGGACCCGAGCAGTGAGACAATATGGACAGAGCTCAGAAATAGGAAGGGTGCAGTAACAATGTTGGGGATGTACTAGACACCTCCCAACAGCGAGCGTGAGATAGAGGTACAAATATGTAAACAGATTATGGAAAGATGCAGGAGCGACAGGGTGGTGGGGATAGGAGATTTTAATTTTCCCAACATTGACTGGGTTTCACTAAGTGTTAGAGGTCTAGATGGAGCAGAATTTGTAAGGAGCATCCAGGAGAGGTTTCTAGAGCAGTATGTAAACAGTTCAAATCGGGAAGGGGCCATACTGGACCTGGTGTTGGGGAATGAGCCCAGCCAGGCGGTTGAAGTTTCAGTAGGGGATTACTTTTGGAATAGTGATTCCAATTTCCTAAGTGTTAAAATACTCGTGGGCAAAGATGAGAGTGGTCCTAAAGGAAGATTGCTAAGTTGGGGGAAGGCCAACTACAGCAAAATTTGGCAGGAGCTGGGATTGGGAGCAGCTGTTTGAAGGGAAATCCACACTTGATATGTGGGAGGCTTTTAAAGAGAGGCTGATTATAGTGGAGGACAGACATGTCCCTGTGAAAATGAGGAACAGAAATGGCTAGATTAGGGAAACATGGATGACAGGTGAAATTGAGAGACTAGCTATGAGAAAAACTAAGCATACATGAAGTCTAGGTGACTGAAAATATACGAAGCTTTGAAAGGATACCTTGAAACTAGCACTAAATCTGAAACAAAGAATTAAGGGGGTTGAAAAGGTTAAGGGGGAAAACATGAAATATCTTTAGCAAACAGGGTTGAGCAAAATTCCTAGGCTTTCTACTTGCATATATGGAGAAAGAGGGTAATTAGAGAAAGGGTTGGCTCACTCAAGGACAAAGGAGGAAAGTTATGCATGGAGTCAGAGAAAATGGGTGAGATTCTGAATGAGTATTTTGCATCGGTATTCACTAAGGAGAGAGACATGGCGGACATTGAGGTTAGGGATAGATTTTTGATTACTCTAGGTCAAGTCAGCATAAGGAGGGAGGAAGTGTTAGGTATTCTAAAAGGCATTAAGGTGGACAAGTCCCCAGTTCTGGATAGCATCTATCCCAGGTTACTGAGGGAAGCAAGAGAGGAAATAGTTGGTGCCTTAACAGATATCTTTGCAGCATCCTTGAACACGGGTGAAGTCCCAGAGGACTGGAGAATTGTTAATGTTGTCCCCTTGTTTAAGAAGGGTAGCAGGGATAATCCATATAATTATAGACCGGTAAGTCTGATGTCAGTGGTAGGGAAGCTGGTGGAGAAGATACTGAGGGATAGGATCTATTTACATTTGGAAGAAAATGGACTTATCAGTGATAGGCAGCATGGTTTTGTGCAGGGAAGGTCATGTCTTACCAACTTAATAGAATTCTTTGAGGAAGTAACAAAGCTGATTGATGAGGGAAGGGCTGTAGCTGGCATATACATGGACTTCAATAAGGTGTTTGATAAGGTTCCCCATGTAGGCTGATGGAGAAGGTGAAGTTACATGGGGTCCAAGGTGTACTAGCTAGAGAGATAGAGAACTGGCTGGGCAGCAGGAGACAGAGAGTAGTAGCGGAAGGGAGTTTCAGAAAATGGAGAACTGTAGCCAGTGGTGTTCCACAGGGATCTGTGTTGGGACCACTGTTGTTTGTGATATATACAAATGATCTGGAGGAAGGTGTCGGTGGTCTGATTAGCAAGTTTGCAGATGATGCTAAGATTGGTGGAGTAACAGATAGTGAAGGGGGCTATCAGAGAATGTAGCAGAGTATAGAGAGATTGGAGAGTTGGACAGAGAAATGGCAGATGGAGTTGAATCCGGACAAATGTGAGGTGATGCATGTTGGAATGTCCAATTCAAGAGCGAACTATACAGTAAATGGAAAAGTCCTGGAGAAAATTAATGTACAGGGAGATCTGGGTGTTCAGGTCCATTGTACCCTGAAGGTGGCAACAAAGGTCAATAGAGTGGTCAAGAAGGCGTCCAGCATGATTTCCTTCATCAGACAAAGTAGCGAGTACAGGAGTTGGCAGATCATGTTACAACAGTATAGGACTTTGGTTCGGCCATCTTTGGAATACTGCATACAGGTCTGGTCGCCACATTATCAAAAGGATGTGAATGCTTTGGAGAGGCTGCAGAGGAGGTTTCACCAGGATGTTGCCTGGTATGGAGGGTGTGAGCTATGAGGAGAGGTTGAGTAGGTTAGGATTATTTTCATGCAAAAGATGGAGTTTGGGGAGGGGAGGGGGGGAACCCGACTGAGGTCTACAAAATCATGAGAGGTATAGACAGGGTGGATAGCAAGAAGCATTTTCCCAGAGTGGGTCTCAATTACTAGGGGTCACGAGTTCAAGGTGAGAGGAGAAAAGTTTAAGGGAGATATAAGAGAGTTCTTTGCACAGAGGGTGGTGGGTGTCTGGAATGCATTGCCAGCGGAGGTAGGCATGATAGCGTCATTTAAGGTATATTTAGACAGATACATAAATGAGGAGAGAGCAAAGGGATACAGATCCTTAGGAAATAAGTGACAGGTTTAGAGTCATAGAGTCATAGAGATGTACAGCACGGAAACAGACCCTTCGGTCCAACCCATCCATACCAACCAGATATCCCAACCCAATCTAGTCCCACCTGCCAGCACCCGGCCCATATCCCTCCAAACCCTTCCTATTCATATACCCATCCAGATGCCTCTTAAATGTTACAATTGTACCAGCCTCCACCACTTCCTCTGGCAGCTCACTCCATACACGTACCACCCTCAGTGAAAACGTTTCCCCTTAGGTCTCTTTTATATCTTTCCCCTCTCACCCTAAACCTATGTCCTCTAGTTCTGGACTCCCCAACCCCAGGAGTGGTAAAGACAAGCCAGGGAACTATTTATCCTATCCATGCCCCTCATAATTTTGTAAACCTCTATAAGGTCAGCCTTCGGCCTCCGACGCTCCAGGGAAAACAGCCCCAGCCTGTTCAGCCTCTCCCTGTAGCTCAAATCCTCCAACCCTGGCAACATCCTTGTAAATCTTTTCTGAACCCTTTCAAGTTTCACAACATCTTTCCGATAGGAAGGAGACCAGAATTGCATGCAATATTCCAACAGTGGCCTAACCAATGTCCTGTACAGCCGCAACATGACCTCCCAACTCCTGTACTCAATACTCTGACCAATAAAGGAAAGCATACCAAACACCTTCTTCACTATCCTATCTACCTGTGACTCCACTTTCAAGGAGCTATGAACCTGCACTCCAAGGTTTCTTTGTTCAGCAACACTCCCTAGGACCTTACCATTAAGTGTATAAGTCCTGTTCTGATTTGCTTTCCCAAAATGCAGCACCTCGCATTTATCTGAATTAAACTCCATCTGCCACTTCTCAGCCCATTGGCCCATCTGGTCCAGATCCTGTTGTAATCTGAGGTAACCCTCTTCACTGTCCACTACACCTCCAATTTTGGTGTCATCTGCAAACTTACTAACTGTACCTCTTATGCTCACATCCAAATCATTTATGTAAATGACAAAAAAAAATAGAGGACCCAGCACCGATCCTTGTGGCACTCCACTGGTCACAGGCCTCCAGTCTGAAAAACAACCCTCCACCACCATCCTCTGTCTTCTACCTTTGAGCGAGTTCTGTATCCAAATGGCTAGTTCTCCCTGTATTCCATGAGATCTAACCTTGCTAATCAGTCTCCCATTGGGAACCTTGTCGAATGCCTTACTGAAGTCCATGTAGATCACATCTACTGCTCTGCCCTCATCAATACTCGTTGTTACTTCTTCAAAAAACTCAATCAAGTTTGTGAGACATGATTTCCCATGCACAAAGCCATGTTGACTATCCCTAATCAGTCCTTGCCTTTCCAAATACATGTACATCCTGTCCCTCAGGATTCCCTCCAATAACTTGCCCACCACTGAGGTCAGGCTCACTGGTCTATAGTTCCCTGGCTTGTCCTTACCGCCCTTCGTAAACAGTGGCACCACATTAGCCAACCTCCAGTCTTCCGGCACCTCACCTGTGACTATCAATGATACAAATATCTCAGCAACAAGCCCAGCAATCACTTCTCTAGCTTCCCACTGAGTTCTCGGGTACACCTGATCAGGTCCTGGGGATTTATCCACCTTTATCCGTTTCAAGATATCCAGCATTCCTCCTCTGTAACCTGGACATTTTGCAAGATGTCACCATTTATTTCCCTACAGTCTATGTCTTCCATATCCTTTTCCACAGTAAATACTGATGCAAAATATTCATTTAGTATCTCCCACATTTTCTGCTGCTCCACACAAAGGCCGCCTTGCTGATCTTTGAGGGGCCCTATTCTCTCCCTAGTTACCCTTTTGCCCTTAATGTATTTGTAAAATCCCTTTGGATTCTCCTTAATTCTATTTGTCAGAGTTATCTCATGTCCCCTTTTTGCCCTCCTGATTTCCCTCTTAAGTATACTCCTACTGCCTTTATACTCTTCTAAGGATTCACTCCATCTATCCTGTCTATATCTGACATATGCTTCCTTCTTTTTCTTAACCAAACCCTCAATTTCTTTAGTCATCCAGCATTCCCCATACCCACCAGCCCTCCCTTTCACCCTGACAGGAATATACTTTCTCTGGATTCTCGTTATCTCATTTCTGAAGGCTTCCCATTTTCCAGCCGTCCCTTTACCTGCGAACATCTGCCTCCAATCAGCTTTCGAAATTTCTTACCTAATACCGTCAAAATTGGCCTTTCTCCAATTTAGAACTTCAACTTTCAGATCTTGTCTATCTTTTTCCATCACTATTTCAAATCTAGATCGAGGATCTGGATCAGCACAGGTTCGGAGGGCCGAAGGGCATGTTCCTGTTCTGGAATGTTCTTTGTTCTTTGTTCAAAGTCACTCAGAAAAGAAATAGCCATCAGTCAACCATCGGGAAATATAGTGTGTGCACAAAGTGTGGAATCCATCGCTGGGACTGAATGCTGATGTGGGACTGAGCCCTGGTGGAGGGGGAGGCCAGTTTGAGCTGTGATCTTGATGTAACCCCCTGCTCACCAGAACCACAGCCCCCACCTCCCACCGCAGGAGACACCCTTCGGCCCCTCATGTCCATGCCAGCTCCTTCCTAAGACATCCTATAACTACCCCATCGCCTCACTGTCTTCAGGTCATCTTCATGTCTCCAACAAGCTCATCATCTCTGCCTCAGCCATTTCTGAGAGGCACATTGCTCGAACTGCCCTCCTCTGTCACTGACAGACCCGACATACTCACCTTCCCTCCTTAGGATCCTTTCTGAAGCTGCATGCAGCCCTCACATGTGTGACTTTCCCATTATCTCCGGCATCTCCTCAGAGCCCCTGTACCAACCTGGGGCTTTCACCCCCCACCCACACACCCACCTTACCACAGTACGGTACTGTCCAGGTATGGCCAAGTTCTGGAAACTACTCTCTAAGTGTCCTCCTCAAACACTTTGTATACATTTCTCATTACCTGTTCACCTTTGAACTCTGTGGCCATGAAATTGGTTTCCTGCAGGGACCCAGATTGACTTCAGGGAGAAAGGAAATCGGTGAGAGTGTGAAACAACTCCGGCTGTAAAATAGCAAAGGGCTTTTCATCAAAGGCATTGATTCAATCTGGAAACAGAAGCAGAGAGTGTTCCAGGGGCAGCCTCAGTAATCTTCACATCAGCCAGCAACTGTGCAAATCTTAAGGTGATCAGACAAAATCCAATTGAGAATTCTGAAGGATAAGACACAAGGAAAGGATTGTAATTAAATAGGGATGGTATTTCAGCAAATCAGGTAGAATGAGAGCACACTATTGAAAACTAGAATCATTTTAAGCACCTTGATTTCATCAAAACCTGGGGACTGAGGAGGGGCAGAGTTACTTGGTTTTAAAAAGTAAACTACAGCATTGTGGGGGAGGGGGATGGTTTCCATGTGGGGGAGGGGGATGGTCTCCATTGTGGGGGAGGGGCATGGTCTCCATTGTGGGGGAGGGGGATGGTCTCCATTGTGGGGGAGGGGGATGGTCTCCATGTGGGGGAGGGGGATGGTCTCCATTATGGGGGAGGGGCATGGTCTCCATTGTGGGGGAGGGGCATGGTCTCCATTGTGGGGGAGGGGGATGGTCTCCATGTGGGGGAGGGGGATGGTCTCCATTATGGGGGAGGGGGATGGTCTCCATTGTGGGGGAGGGGCATGGTCTCCATTGTGGGGGAGGGGGATGGTCTCCATTGTGGGGGAGGGGCATGGTCTCCATTGTGGGGGAGGGGGATGGTCTCCATTGTGGGGGAGGGGCATGGTCTCCATTGTGGGGGAGGGGAATGGTCTCCATTGTGGGGGAGGGGCATGGTCTCCATTGTGGGGGAGGGGGATGGTCTCCATTGTGGGGGAGGGGGATGGTCTCCATTGTGGGGGAGGGGAGTGGGAATGTCTGGTCTCTATTGTGGGGGAGGGGGATGGTGTTACAGAAACTCATTCGAATGAGAAGCTCGTGGAGCAACTGGATTGAGAAACTATTCAAATAAATCGACCATGTGGACATGAGGAAAGACAGATATGGAATACTCATTTAACACTTGACCAATATCCACCAGTCTCACCCCCCTCACTGATATAGATTACAGATTCGTTTGGAGACTCTCGCTCTTTCTATCTCTCTCTCTCTCTCTCTCACTCTCTTGCTTGCTTGCTCTCTCTCACTCTCTCTGTCTCTCTCTCTCTCTCTCTCCCTCACTCTGTCTCGCTCTTTCTCTCTTGTGATCAGGTTGTACTCTCTGAATCTCTCTCCTTCAGAATCTGAAATTAGCAATGATCTCCTCTCAGGTGTCTCTCTGCTGGTGAGGCCATCCCCACTTTGAAACACCACTCAGACCTCAATCCCATTACCCTCTCTACCAAACGTCATCTCAGTTAGGAACAGGAGTAGGCCACTCTGCCCCTCAATCCTGCTGTGCCTTTCAGTAGGATCATGACTGGTCTGATTGCTTCACATTCTCCCTGATAAGTTGTCTCTCTGTTGTTTATCAAGAATCTATCTCTATCTCTAGTTCCACCCATGTATTGCCCCCTTGGTCCCTAATGGACCCTACTCATTTCCTTGTTATTCTCTTCTCCATGGTGTTCTTGTGGAACACGTTGGAATTCTCCCTAATTTCCCCTGCCAACATTTTCCCAAGGCCTCTCTTTGCTCTCTGAATTCCCGCCTGCATTTTGTAAACTCCACTTGGACTTGTGTTGATTTGCTTCCATTGTACCTATTTTACACCTCACTTTTCTTACTTGTCCAATTGTCAATATTTCTGGAAATCCAGGCTTCTCTGGACGTGTTGCTCCTATATCTTACCCAAAAGGGAATATGTTGAGCTTGTGCTCTCCCTAGTTCCTGTTTGAACTGAACTCAAACCAATCTGGAATCTATTTCAGTCAGGGAGGGCGTGAGACCCTGAAGGCAGGAAGTGGTGGAAGGCTGCAGTTATGAATAATTCTTTGTTACAAAAAAACTTAAATATTGCTGAAAGAAGACACAATCATAGAAGCTTTCCATCTTGCTTCCATCAGGACATTTTACAAGAATGCAAATTCCAGGGAGAACAAACATTTTATACTGCATGGACAGGAAACCACTGCTTTGGCTGGAGGGTGGATTCTGATTTCCCGAGGCATTGTCAATAGGCTGTCTGTTCAAATTTAACCAAAACCTGGCTGTCAACTGTTAATCTCCAAGGCAACGCCTCTCCCAATCAGAGTCCACGCCATCAGCGTGCTCCTCATCCAGTAGAAATATTGGTTTCCCCTGGAATTTGTATTCTTGCAAAATGCCTTGATGAGGGCAAGATGGGGAGCTTTAACAAACTCTGTCTTTATTCTCACATTTCTCAAATTAGCAAAGATTTGTAAAATACAAACTGACATGAATGACCTGCATGAAGTAACATTTAAAATCGAGCAATTGGTGACATAGTGTGTGTGGGGAAGAGGACCTGGTGATGTGATGTGATTTATTGTAGTCACATGTATACAGTGAAAAGACAGATCGCAATAAACAAGGGCATAGAGACCATAGGGGGTGCTGAGACAGAGTGAGGCTTCAAGGGTACACTGCACAGGAGCTCTGCCAAGCACAATCAACATGAGCAAGACCCATATTATTTGACATTAGAGAGATCCATTCAGCAGTTTCATAACTGTAGGGTTGAAGTTGTTCCTGAACCTGTTTAAGCTTCTGCCTGATGGAAGATGTTGGAAGAGATTATAACCGGGATGGGGTGGGGTTCTTTGATGATGTTGGCAGCTTTTCCCACAGCAGCGAGAAGAGAAAATGGAGCCCGTAGATGGGAGGTTGGATTCCGTGTTGTAGTGATGGTCCCCAGAGCCATCCTCAGGTCTTGCCCAGCCCTGACATGTACGCAGTGATGTACAGCAGACTGACCAGCGAGGTTAACCAGAACCTGCCTCAGCATTCTTTGATCTGATCCCAGGATGAGAGACTGTGAGCTGGCTGGCTTGTGGTCTCCCTGAATTCCCCAATCCCAGTGTTCCTGAGGTACATTCTGGGATTCTCTGACAACTCATTGGTCCCATTATATCCTTAGTTACAATTTGCTAAATTCAGTCTGGCTCTAATTCCGATAACCATGGCAACAATTCAGAAAGGCTTTGGGACTTTGGCAAAAAGTTTAAACGACCCCGAGCCATGCTGTCTGATTGAGAGGAGAGATTCAGAAGGAGATAGATAGAGAAACAGAGTCGTCACATGTTGGAGAAGGAGTGTCTTGGGAGGGGATCACATCAGAAGAATGATTGTAATGTGTTTTGTGTGTTGAACCCCAGGAACAGCTGCTTCCACTTCTGCCTGAGATTACTAATATGACACTCTTAGTCTCAGAGAGGAGAAAAATACACTCTTTCAAATATGTCTTTATCCGACCCACTAGAATATTCATGAGTCAACTGTATTAATGTTTCCATCAGTCAGAGCTGGGAAAAGAGTACTGTGCATTAATGATAAATGTAGTGGGCACACTAGGATCAGAGAGAGTTCCCCACTGAGATTCACTCCAACATTCAACACTGTCTCTCAGTCTAATCTTCATTCTGCGTTTTACATCCATTTCCCTATTGACCTCAACAATTTGGAGACCCCATTTGACCTGTCAGTTTTCAACTTTCAAATTTTTAAAGTCCCTTTGAATATATTTAATCCCATTGAACCAACAGCTCCCTGTTTCCCTCAGCACCACCTCCCCACTTCCCCATATTTCTCAAACCCAATACCTCGATATTCCCCCCAACGTTCCTCAATGCCGATGACCCACCTTCACCCACATTGCCATCTGAGATTGCTTGCTGGCATTCATTTTTAAAATTCCAAGTCCATGATTTCTTCCATCCCCAAGACAGAAGGTAGCAGGTACGTGGGAACATTACCTGTACATTGCCCTTTGAGACATTCACCATCCCAGCTCAGAAATATATTACCGCTCCTCACTACCAATGAGTCAAAACTTTGGAATTCTTTCCCTAAGAGCATTGAGGGTGTACCACACCAGTGAACCTGTCTCCCCCACACTCTCCGGCACTACATTCCAGATTCTAACCAGTTACTCGATGGGAAAGTTTTTTTTCTTTTGTCACCACTGCTTCTTTTAATAACTACTTTAAATCTCTGTCATAGAGTCATAGAGATGGAAACAGCATGGAAACAGACCCTTCGGTCCAACTCGTCCATGTCCAGGAAAAACAGCCCCAGTCTGTTCAGCCTCTCCCTGTAGCTCAAACCCTCCAACCCTGGCAACATCCTTGTAAATCTTTTCTGAACCCTTTCAAGTTTCACAACATCTTTCCGATAGGAAGGAGACCAGAATTGCATGCAATATTCCAACAGTGGCCTAACCAATGTTCTGTACAGCCACAACATGACCTCCCAACTCCTGTACTCAATACTCTGACCAATAAAAGAAAGCATACCAAACACCTTCTTCACTGTCCTATCTACCTGTGACTCCACTTTCAAGGAGCTATGAACCTGCACTCCAAGGTCTCTTTGTTCAGTAACACTCCCTAGGACCTTACCATTAAGTGTATAAGTCCTGTTCTGATTTGCTTTTCCAAAATGCAGCACCTCACATTTATCTAAATTAAACTCCATCTGCCACTTCTCGGCCCACTGGCCCATCTGGTCCAGATCCTGTTGTAATCTGAGGTAATCCTTTTCACTGTCCACTACACCTCCAATTTTGGTGTCATCTGCAAACTTACTAACTGTACCTCTTATGCTCGCATCCAAATCATTTATATAAATGACAAAAAAAAAGGACCCAGCCCCGATCCTTGTAGCACTCCACTGGTCACAGGCCTCCAGTCTGAAAAACAACCCTCCACCACCACCCTCTGTCTTCTACCTTCGATCCAGTTCTGTATCCAAATGGCTAGTTCTCCCTTTATTCCATGAGATCTAACCTTGCTAATCAGTCTCCCATGGGGAACCTTGTCGAATACCTTACTGAAGTCCATATACATCATGTCCACAACTCTGCCCTCATCAATTCTCTTTGTTACTTCTTCAAAAAACTCAATCACATTCATGAGACATGATTTCCCACTTACAAAGCCGTGTTGACTATACCCAATCAATCCTTGCCTTTCCAAATACATGTACATCCTGTCCCTCAGGATTCCCTCCAACAACTTGCCCACCACCAAGGTCAGGCTCACTGGCCTATAGTTCCCTGACTTGTCCTTACCGCCCTTCTTAAACACTGGCACCACGTTAGCCAACTTCCAGTCTTCCGGCACCTCACCTGTGACTATCAATGATACAAATATCTCAGCAAGAGGCCCAGCAATCACTCCTCTAGCCTCCCACAGAGTTAACTACTTCCATGCATTTTACGATGTCCAGCCCTTCCTCCTCTGTAACATGGACATTTTTCAAAGTCTCACTCTTTATTTTCCCAAGACCTCTATCTTCCATATCCTTCTCCACGGTAAATATTGATGCAAAATACTTGTTTAGTATCTGCCCCATCTCCTGCAGCTCCACACAAAGGCCACCTTGCTGATCTTTGAGGGGCCCTAATCTATCCTTAGTTACCCTTTTGTCCTTAATGTATTTGTAAAAACCCTTTTGGATTCTCTTTAACCCAAATCTATCTCATGTCCCCTTTTCGCCCTCCTGATTTCCCTCTTAAGTATACTCCTACTTCCTTTAGATTAGATTAGATTACTTACAGTGTGGAAACAGGCCCTTCGGCCCAACAAGTCCACACCGACCCGCCGAAGCGCAACCCACCCATACCCCTACATTTACCCCTTACCTAACACTACGGGCAATTTAGCATGGCCAATTCACCTGGCCCGCACATCTTTGTGACTGTGGGAGGAAACCGGAGCACCCGGAGGAAACCCACGCAGACACGGGGAGAACGTGCAAACTCCACACAGTCAGTCGCCTGAGTCAGGAATTGAACCCGGGTCTCAGGCGCTGTGAGGCAGCAGTGCTAACCACTGCGCCACCGTGCCGCCCACTTTATACTCTTCTATGGATTCACTCGATCTATCCTGTCTATATCTGATATATGCTTCCTTCTTTTTCTTAACCAAACCCTCAATTTCTTTAGTCATCCAGCATCCCCTACACCTACCAGCCTTTCCTTTCACCCTGACAGGAATGCACTGTCTCTGGACTCTCGTTATCTCATTTTTCAGGGCTTCCCATTTTCCAGCCGTCCCTTTACCCAGGAATAACCCCTGATTCTCGATCCATTTGCCAATTGTGACAGTTTGTCCCAATGGACTGTCCAGACCTCTCACTATTTTAAACACCATGATCAAGTTTTCTTGCAGCTTTTCCTCCCTCCAAGGGGATCACCCTCAGCTTCTGTAATCTGTGCTCGTAACTGAAGTCTCTCAACGTTGGAGCAAGGCTGATAAATCAGTTCTGAGCTCTCTTGAATGGGTTCAGGTTATTCCTAAATTGGCATGGCCAGTACTGGAGGAATGCCAGGACACTGTATTAGCTGTTCTCCCCAGCTGTCCTCCCAGCTTCACTGACCAGTGTGCATGTCCCCCCTGCCCTGGTCCCTCTGATCCTGCTCTCACTTTAGCCTCCTTTAGTCTACCTCGTCTCTCCGTCCTGTCTCACTCTATCTCCCTGCTCAAACTATTTGACTTTTGAATTCCTACACAATCCTCTTCACGGTTTACAAAACTTCCAAACTTCACATTATCCACAGCTTTTGAAATTCTGTACAGCTCTAAGGTAACCTTGCTGTTTTTACGATATATACCATAATCTATAATCTATACCATAACTAATGAAGACAAGGAGATGAAGACATTATAGTTATCCTTTGCCTAAATGATGGGGAGGTGATAGCCTATAGATCCAAGAGACCCAGGTATTGTTCTGGGGAATTAAAAATCATTGATCATCAGTCTGTTGTTGATTGTCAGAAAAAAACTCTTATGAGATTAGATTCCCTACAGTGTGGAAACAGGCCCTTTGGCCCATTTACCCCTGACTAATGTATCTAACACATTGGGCAATTTCCTGGACCTGCACAGCTTTGGATTGTGGGAGGAAGCCAGAGCAAACCCACGCAGACTGAGGGAGAACGTGCAAACCCCACACAGGCAGTCCCCCGCGATTGGAATCAAACCCGGGTCCCTAGCGCTGTGAGGCAGCAGTGCTAACCACTGAGCCACCTGGATGTGTGACTCCAGACCCACAGCAATGTGGGTGACTCTTAACTTAGGGATGGCCAATAGAAGCTGGTCCAGCCAGCAACATCCCCAACCCGTGAATAAATAAAAACTAAAAGAAAAAGGCTCCTGTTTGGATGATGGATATTTGATGAGCTGCTCCGGACACTCTGTTAATTACTTTGCCTGTACCTCACTATTAGGACCACCCCATCAAACATTACCCACTGTCCTCCTGCAACAGGCAAGTGCAGATGAAATACAAGCTGTTCTTCTTCATATCCAAGCCCTTTCATCATGTCACCCGCACACTGGCATCAATATTTCACGATTCTCAGCTCGTTACACTCTGCCTCAGGCCCTTTATTCTGGTACACTGAGCAAGGAGACTGCTCAGTTATTATAAACAGACTCTAATCTCATCCCCCTCACTGCTATCATCAGGTTCCACAGCTGGCATTAGTGAAAACTGGCGGTTCCTGTTTGGCTGGCTGGTATTAGCACTGTACCTACTTAGAAAGGTGCCAGTCTGTTTGAGTCTTTAATAAGTGCCATTGTTATATAGTCCCTCACCAATGATCAGTGACAGGTACATGAGGCAGGGACCTCTCCCAGAGGCTGACACTGATGGAGCGTCCTGTGGCAAGTATCAACAGAGAGTCTGCCCCCTTCTGAGATTTATATTCACTGGAAGGGAGGAGAGGAGACAATGAACCTGTTCCACATTCAGTTACCCACACCATCATCTATCATCCCCACCCCCACAGATATCTGCTCATCTCCATTTTGATTCACTCGCTCCCTCAACACATTTCTCATCGGGAGGGAGTTCCTTATTTCCACTCGGCTTTGTCGGAGGAACTGCTTCTGGACAATTAACCCCGAGTGACCCACCTCACAAGATTCTGTGCCCGTGTTGTCAACCTGACCACCCCATCCCTCCACCAGCCCCAACCCCCTGTCATATGGGTTTCAGTGCCAGTGCGATGCCATGCATGTAGACCATCTGTTCCATCAGTTGGTCATGCCAAATATGTGACCCTTAAGTTGTTTTTGCGATAAGCAACATAATGACAGTACCTAACCAACCCCCTTTGGCGAAACCCAAACCGTGCTGTCCACCATTAGATCCCACTCTGCTTTTAGAAAGCAGTTGCTAAAGAATCCCAATTGTGCCAAGAACTATGTTTCATTTAAGATTGTGTGTGATGGAACATGAATACACTGGATGCTTTTTTGTGCAGATTGAAAGAACATGTACACAGACAGTCCCTGTTCCAACTCTACATGATGTACTGCAGAAATTCACCAAAGATTTACAGACAGCACTTTTCAAACACATGACCACTTCCATCTAGAAGGACAAGGGCAGCAGATACATGGGAACACCACCCCCTGCAAGTTCCCCTCCAAGCCACTCACCATCCTGACATGGAAATATATCACCGTTCCTTCACTGTCACTGGGTCAGAATCCTGGAATTCCCTCCCTAAGGGCATTGTGGGTCACCCTACAGCACATGGACTGTAGCGGGTCTAGAAGGCAGCTCACCCCCACCTTCTCAAGGGGCACTCGGGCACACTGAAACATCTCTGCATCATCCTCAGAGCTGTCCCTTCAGAGGGTCACAGCAGACTTGATGGGTCAAATGGCCCCTTTCTGCGCTGTAGGGAGTCTATGATTCTCTGAAACCAGTCTCACTGATGCACTGTATAAATGAACATCCTGACTATGACAATACCTCTTGTAGTAAATGGTAGCATCCCATTAACCTGCTTGATGACCTCCCGCGACTGTGGACCACCTTTGTGCAACTTATGCCCCAGAACAGCCAGACCCTGGCATTAATTGATGATGCAGTGGACAGTGAAGAAGATTATCTCAATTGGACTTTGATCAATGGGCTGAGGAGTGGCAGATGGTGTTTAATTTGGATCACTGTGAGGTGTCACATCTTGGTCAGGCAAGCCACAGCAGGACTTACACAGTTAATGCTGAGACCAAAGGGTGCAGGTGCAGTTCCTTGAAAGTGGAGTCGCAGGTCGATAGGATAGTGAAGGCGGCGTTTGGTACGCTTTCCTTTATTGGTCAGAGTATTGAGTACAGGAGTTGGGAGGTCATGTTGCGGCTGTACAGGACATTGGTGAGGCCACTGTTGGAATGTTGTGTACAATTCTGGTCTCCTTCCTATCGGAAAGATGTTGTTAAACTGGAGAAAAGATCTACAAGGATGTTGTCAGAGTTGAGGGTTACAGTCAGAGGCAGGATAGGCTGGGACCTTTTTCCCTGGAGCATTGGAGGCTGAGGGGTGACCTTACGGAGATTTATAAAATCATGAGGGGCATGGATAGGCTGCATAGACAAGATCTTTTTCCAGGGTAGGGGAGTCCAAAAGTAGAGGGCATCGTTTTAAGGTGAGGGGGGGTAAAGATTTAAAAGGGACCTGATGGTGGTGTGTGTGTGGAAGTGGTGGGGGCTGGTACAATTACAGCATTTAAAAGGCATCTGGATGGGTTTATGAATAGGAAGGGTTTGGAGGGATATGGACGAAATGGGACTGGGTCAGATTGGGATATCCAGTCAGCATGGGCTGGTTGGACCGAAGGGCCTGTTTCCATGCTGTATGATTCTGACTCTGTAACTGCATTCTGAAGAGGAACGATGCTAACAATGTTACAGCTGGTGTGAATGACAGGAGGACTTGGCTAGTGTTGCTGTTAACCCTAGAAAGAATCCAACTGTCTCAGTCAAAAGAAATATAAATATAAAGGGAGCTGTGGTGTTGGATGGGGTGGACAAAGTCAAGTGTCACACCACACCAGGTAACCATCCAACAGGTTTACCAGAAATCACAAGCTTTCAGAGAGGAGACCACTCCTCAGGGGGGATCCTGATGAAGGAGCAGCGTTCAGACAGCTTTCTGATTTCGAATCAAGCTGTTGGACTAACACCTGGTTGTGGTGTGATTTCTGACTTCACAATAGGGAAGGGCAGAGTTTCCAGGGACGGTGACAATCCTGCACTCTGACAGTGGGTGAACCCGGGCCAAACGCTGCAGCTATTTCGATTGGAGTTGCTGCAGGCTGCTCTGTCGTGTGCTGTCCTCTCAATGTCGTTGGTACATTTCCGATTTTCACAAAAGCAAGTCCTGCACATCTCTGGATCTGGAGAACGGCCGACTGAAGTGCTGAACATTTCAGAATTTCCATTTTTTATCGCCATGTCCTGGAAAAACAGGACAAGATGAGAAGCATTGACAGCCTGGGGACAATTGTTTGAGATGTAGTCTGCTATTTGTAGGAAAGGCAGTTGTCAATTTGTGCATGGGAAGAGCCCATAAACAATAAGCTGTACCTACCTAAGAGACCAAATGGGACCTCAGATATAACTCTCAATGAATAAACTGCCTCAATAACATGTCAGCACAGACCCTCTGACAGTGCGGCACTCCCTCAGCACTGACCCTCTGACAGTGCGGCACTCCCTCAGCACTGACCCTCTGACAGTGCGGCAATCCCTCAGCACTGACCCTCTGACAGTGCGGCACTCCCTCAGCACTGACCCTCTGACAGTGCGGCACTCCCTCAGCAGTGACCCTCTGAAAGTGCGGCACTCCCTCAGTACTGACCCTCCGACAGTGCGGCACTCCCTCAGCACTGACCCTTTGACAGTGCTGCACTCCCTCAGCACTGACCCTCTGACAGTGCGACACTCCCTCAGTACTGACCCTCTGACAGTGCGGCACTCCCTCAGCACTGATCCTCTGACAGTGCGACACTCCCTCAGTACTGACCCTCTGACAGTGCGACACTCCCTCAGTACTGACCCTCTGACAGTGCGGCACTCCCTCAGCACTGACCCTCCGACAGTGCGACACTCCCTCAGCACTGACCCTCTGACAGTGCAGCACTCCCTCAGCACTGACCCTCTGACAGTGCGGCACTCCCTCAGCACTGACCCACTGACAGTGCGGCACTCCCTCAGCACTGACCCTCTAACAGTGCGGCACTCCTACAGTGCTGACCCTCTGACAGTGCAGTAATCCCTCAGTACTGACCCTCTGACAGTGCTGCACTCCCTCAGCACTGACCGACTGACAGTGCGGTACTCCCTCAGCACTGACCCTCTGACAGTACGACACTCCCTCAGCACTGACCCTCTGACAGTGCGACACTCCCTCAGCACTGACCCTCTGACAGTGCAGCACTCCCTCAGCACTGACCCTCTGACAGTGCGGCACTCCCTCAGCACTGACCCACTGACAGTGCGGCACTCCCTCAGCACTGACCCTCTGACAGTGCGGCACTCCCTCAGTACTGGGGTACAATACTGGTGGAGAGAGGTCTGTTGCTGTATACAACTGGGGTACAGTACTGGTGGGGACGGGTCTGTCCCTGTATAACACTGGGGTACAGTACTGGTGGGGACAGGTCTGTCACTGTATAACACTGGGGTACAGTCGTGGTGGGGACAGGTCTGTCACTGTATAACACTGGGGTTCAGTACTGGTGGGAACAGGTCTATCACTGTATAACACTGGGGTACACTACTGGTGGGGATAGGTCTGTCACTGTATAACACTGGGGTACAGTACTTGTGGGGACAGGTCTGTCACTGTGTAACACCAGAGTACAGTACTGATGGGGATAGGTCTGTCCCTGTATAACACTGGGGTACAGTCGTGGTGGGGACAGGTCTGTCCCTGTATAACACTGGGGTACAGTACTGGTGGGCTCGGGTCTGTCACTGTATAACACTGGGGTACAGGACTGGTGGGGATATGTCTGTCTCTGTATAACACTGGGGTACAGTACTGGTGGGGACAGGTCTGTCACTGTATAACACTGGGGTACAGTACTGGTTGGGACAGGTCTGTTACTGTATAAACTGGGGTACAGTACTGGTGGGGACAGGTCTGTCGCTGTATAACACTGGGGTACAGTACTGCTGGGGACAGGTCTGTCTCTGTATAACACTGGGGTATAGTACTGGTGGGCTCGGGTCTGTCACTGTATAACACTGGGGTACAGGACTGGTGGGGACAGGTCTGTCACTGTATAACACTGGGGTTCAGTACTGGTGGGGACAGGTCTGTCACTGTCTAACACTGGGGTACAGTACTGGTAGGGACAGGTCTGTCTCTGTATAACACTGGGGTACAGTACTGGTGGGGACAGGTCTGTCACTGTATAACACTGGGATACAGTACTGGTGGGGTCGGGTCTGTCACTGTATAACACTGGGGTTCAGTACTGGTGGGGACAGGTCTGTCCCTGTATAACACTGGGGTACAGGACTGGTGGGGACTGGTCTGTCCCTGTATAACACTGGGGTACAGTACTGGTGGGGACAGGTCTGTCGCTGTATAACACTGGGGTACAGTACTGGTGGGCTCGGGTCTGTCACTGTATAACACTGGGGTACAGGACTGGTGGGGATATGTCTGTCTCTGTATAACACTGGGGTACAGTACTGGTGGGGACAGGTCTGTCACTGTATAACACTGGGATACAGTACTGGTGGGGACAGGTCTGTCCCTGTATAACACTGGGGTACAGTACTGGTGGGGACAGGTCTGTCACTGTATAACACTGGGGTACAGTACTGGTGGGGACAGGTCTGTCACTGTATAACACTGGGGTACAGTACTGGTGGGGACAGGTCTGTCGCTGTATAACACTGGGGTACAGTACTGGTGGGGATAGGTCTGTCCCTGTATAACACTGGGGTATAGTACTGGTGGGCTCGGGTCTGTCACTGTATAACACTGGGGTACAGGACTGGTGGGGACAGGTCTGTCCCTGTATAACACTGGGGTTCAGTACTGGTGGGGACAGGTCTGTCACTGTCTAACACTGGGGTACAGTACTGGTAGGGACAGGTCTGTCTCTGTATAACACTGGGGTACAGTACTGGTGGGGACAGGTCTGTCACTGTATAACACTGGGATACAGTACTGGTGGGGACAGGTCTGTCCCTGTATAACACTGGGGTACCGTACTGGTGGGGACAGGTCTGTCCCTGTATAACACTGGGGTACCGTACTGGTGGGAACGGGTCTGTCACTGTATATCACTGGGGTTCAGTACTGGTGGGGACAGGTCTGTCCCTGTATAACACTGGGGTACAGGACTGGTGGGGACAGGTCTGTCCCTGTATAACACTGGGGTACAGGACTGGTGGGGACAGGTCTGTCTCTGTATAACACTGGCGTACAGTACCGGTGGGGACAGGTCTGTCCCTGTATAACACTGGGGTACAGTACCGGTGGGGACAGGTCTGTCAGTGTATAACACTGGGGTACAGTACTGGTGGGGACAGGTCTGTCTCTGTATAACACTGGGGTACAGTACTGGTGGGGACAGGTCTGTCTCTGTGTCACACCAGGGCTTGTCCAGTTGTGTTAATGTATTGGTTGCTGGTGGTTTTCCTGGCTGGTTACCCAGTGGGTGACACTGAACTCCGAAGTGACTTGGTGATTGAGTGGAGCTGTGCGTTGCTGTCCCCTGTGCTGTCACTGAGCTGCTGTGTTTGTCTTTCTGTAGATCCCAGTGCCCTGGCCGGACAGTCTGGTCCTGACCACGCTGTGATTGGTGGAGTGGTAGCGGTCGTTGTTTTCATCACCCTGTGTTTGGTGATAGTTCTCGGGAGGTACCTGGCTCGACATAAAGGTAGGTGGAGGTTTCCGCTCAGTGTGCTGCCCATTTCCCAGCAAGCTGTTTCCCACGTGTCAGAGGTCACGGTGACAGTGACCTGCTCTTTACCCGTCTGCTCATTTACACGGGAGGCCACGGGGATTTGCTGTCACGCGTGATGTCGTTCATGGAGATACATCTCTCTCTTTATTCACTGATCAGAATAAAAAGCTCTTCGGGAAATCGTGGTAACTGGATTGTCCTTTTGTCCTGTCAGTATGTTCATTCCTGAGGTGTGGGCTCACTGGGAGGTCAGCATCACTTTCCTGACCCTCGTTTCACTTGAACTGAGTTGAACTCAAACCCCAAGCATTGCTGTGGGTCTGGAGTCACGTATGGACCAGATTTCCTTCAGTATGTTAGTGAAGCAGATGGGTTTTGACAACAATTGGCAGTGCTCACTATTAGATAAGCTCGCCATTCCAGACTGCATTCATTGAATTTTTAATTCCACCCAATGCCCTTGAGGAACGGAAGTTGTACGTGTGACCCCAGAGCCTGACTCTTAACATCCCTCGGAAATGGCCAAACAAACCATTAAATGTGGGATTTTCCCAACTCACAGTGACATCCAAAGTCAGGGCAGTCTGGAAAAACACAGCGGGGCAGGCAGCATCCGAGGCGCAAGAGAGTCAATGTTTCGGATATTATCCCTTCATCAGGAATTGATCAGGATTATGCCCGAAACGTTGATTCTCCTGTTCCCTGAATGCTGCCTGCCTCGCTGCGCTTTTCCAGCAACACACTGCCATGCCCGATCTCCAGCAGCTGCAGTCCTCACTGTCTCCCAGTTTGGAGAAGGGAGACCCTGAGTCTGTGTCTGTCCCACCATCGGGCAGGAAGCTGAGGGAATACTCCTCACTCACCTGGACGGGGGCAGCTCCAACAACAGCTCAACCACGTCCAGGTCAAAGTGTAACCACCAACACCAAGCAGTGGGGCCGAATGGCCTGTTGTTGACTCTGTAATTCCTGCATATGCGCTGAGCTCTGTTGCCAGTGGCTGAGTTGAGATGGTCGTTTGAGAAACTGTCAAACACAGCAGACCCATAATTCCAATGGGACTAGGAGTGGGTCTGGGTGGGTTACTCTCCGGAGGGTCGGTGTGGACTGGTTGGGCCGAAGGGCCTGTTTCCACAATGTAGGGAATCTAGTCTAATCGAATCCCTTGTGTTGTCATAGGAACCTATCTGACCAATGAGGCGAAGGGAGCTGAGGATGCCCCTGATGCAGACACAGCGATCATCAACGCTGAGGGGAGTCAAGCAAATGCAGAGGACAAGAAAGAATATTTCATCTGAACATCCCCCTTTCCTCAGAGATTCAACCTGACGGCTCTTAGAAACTGGCTCTTCACTGGACTTTCTCAAGTAGCAATCCCCACCCCCACACCCCTTACCCCACCACCCCAACCCCCCCACCCCCACACCACCACCCCCACACCCCCACCCCCACACCCCACACCCACACCCCTTACCCTGACCCCCACACCCCCACCCTCACACCCCACACCCAAACAACCCCCACACCCCCACCCCACACCACCGCCCCCACACCCCCACCCCACCACCCCCACACCCCCACCCCCACACCCCACACCCACACCCCTTACCCTCACCCCCACACCACCACCCTACCACCCCCACACCCCCACACCCCTTACCCTCACCCCCACACCCCCACCCTCACACCCCACACCCAAACAACCCCCACACCCCCACCCCACACCCCACCCCCACACCCCACACCCACACCCCTTACCCTCACCCCCACACCACCACCCTACCACCCCCACACCCCCACACCCCTTACCCTCACCCCCACACCCCCACCCTCACACCCCACACCCAAACAACCCCCACACCCCCACACCACACCACCACCCCCACACCCCCACTCCACCACCCCCACACACCGCACCCCTTACCCTCACCCCCACACCATCACCCCCACACCCCCACCCCACCACCCCCACAACCCTCACCCCCACACCCCCACAACCCTCACCCACACACCCTCAACCCTCACAACAACCCTCACCCCAACAGCTGTCACCCCCATAACCCTCACCTCCTCAACCCTCAGCCCCACCACCTCACCCCCATGCCCTCACACTCCCTCAACACACACCCCAACAACCCTCGCCCCCACACCCCCTCCCCCCCCCACACACCACATCCCCACACCCCCTCAACCCTCACCCCAACAACCCTCAACCCACACACCCACCCACACACCCCCTCAACCCTCAGCCCCACAACCGTCGGCCCCACACCCACACACCCGCACCACCACGCCCCCACACCCCCTCAACCCTCACCCCAACAACTCTCACCCCAACACCCCCTCAACCCTCACCATCACAACCCTCACCCCCACACACAACCCCCCCACCACACCCCCTCTCCAACATACCCTCCCTCATCCCTCTCTTCCCCCATTCCTTCACCAACACCCGCCTCCCACACGCCCCCACAGCCTCCCTCTGCAGCCCCTCCTCCCACACCCTCCCCACCCCTTCCCTATACCCTACCCCACAACACTCACCCCCACAACCCTCAGCCCCACAATTCCCCCCATCTCCAATACCCCAACATTTAGGAACTGACTGTCACCTGGACTGATTCAATTAGCAACTCCTCCCCTCCCCTCCCCATACCCTCTATCCCCCTCCCCTCCCCACACCCTCTACCCCCTCCCCTCCCCACACCCTCTATCCCCCTCCCCTCCCCACACCCTCTACCCCCTCCCCTCCCCACACCCTCTATCCCCCTCCCCTCCCCATACCCTCTATCCCCCTCCCCTCCCCACACCCTCTACCCCCTCCCCTCCCCACACACCCCTACCCCCTCCCCTCCCCACACCCTCTATCCCCCTCACCTCCTCACACCCCCATTCCCCTCCACTCCTCACACCCCCATTCCCCTCCACTCCTCACACCCCCATTCCCCTCCACTCCCCACACCCCCTGTTCCCCTCCACTCCCGTCCCCCTCCATTCCCGTCCCCCTCCCCCTCCCCACCCCACCCCACACCCCCACTCCCCTCCTCTCCCCACAACCCCTCTCCGCCTCCCCTGCCCTCCCCACACTCTCTCCCCCTCTCCTGCCCTCCCCCCCCACACCCCCTCGCCCTTCTCGTCCTCCCCTCCCCTCACCCCTGTCCCCCTCCCCTCCCCATCATCCCCCACCATATTTTCTTCCATTCTTCCCTCCCAATCCCAACCTCTTTTGTCTCCCCCTCTCCAAAGTCTTTTCCCCTTCTCCCCAATTCCACTTTCCACCCAGCGCTCCCTCTTTCATCCCCCTCTCTCCCCTTCTCCCTGCTCTCTCTCCCCTTCTCCCCCCTCTCTCCCCTTCTCCCCCTCTCTCCCCTTCTCCCCGCGCTCTCCCCTTCTCCCCCTCTCTCCCCTTCTCCCCCCTCTCTCCCCTTCTCCCCCCTCTCTCCCCTTCTCCCCCTCTCTCCCCTTCTCCCTGCTCTCTCTCCCCTTCTCCCCCTCTCTCCCCTTCTCCCCCCTCTCCCCCCTTCTCCCCCTCTCTCTCCCTTTCCCAGTCTCTCTGTCCCACACAGACCCCACCCTCTCCACCATTCCCTCGAGCTGTCGCCCGCTGTTCAGTGTCAGTGCCAATATCTGGCCAGGAGTGTGCCACCTCAGTATCTGTGCCCGCTGTGTGGTGGGGGCTGGTATGAAACATGAGCTCATGGTGGACGAAACTTCTGTCTCTCTCTCTCTCTCTGTTTTCACCCCAAAATGTTCCAAACAGACCGTAACAACACCGTCATTCCAGAACATTCTGGAGGTGTAACAGTTAATGTTCCCATCAGATCTCGGTGTCTGATGTTATCCCTCAGTATAATGGAAAGGGCAGAGTCAGAGAGGGGTTGGGGATGAAGTGGGGGGAGGAGAGAGGGAGTGGTCTGGGGTTGGTTACCATTTTCCTCGTTGCTGATTGGTCTGGCCCATGGACCCACCTGTCAGCCCGGCTCACTCAGGGAGGGCTGCCTGTGTGTCCCTGCTCTGTGTCCACATGCTCAGTGGGGTTTGGGAGGTGGGGGGACAGGCGTACAGATACTCTGCTGTCGGGAGAATTCATCACAGCCATGTCCCTCCAGCTCCTGTGGGAGCAGCCCCCCCTTGACCACGGGCATGCTGTCTGGACCCCCAGGACCACCATGTCCCTCCCCCAATCCACCCCACCATGCCCCAATTCCACCTCCTCGTGCATCAGGCCCACTCAGGAGGACAGGGACACTGAGCAACACAGGGAGAGGGGAACCCCGGGGGGAGAGAGGGGAACACAGGGAGGGAGGGGAACACGGTGGGGGAGAGAGAGGAACCCGGGGGGAGAGGGGAACCCGGGGAGAGAGGGGAACCCGGGGGGAGAGGGGAACCCGGGGGGAGAGGGGAACCCGGGGAGAGAGGGGAACCCGGGGGGAGAGAGTAACCCGGGGGGAGAGGGGAACCCGGGGAGAGAGGGGAACCCGGGGGGAGAGAGAGGAACACAGGGAGGGGAACACAGGGAGAGAGGGGAACACAGGGAGGGAGGGGAACACGGTGGGGGGAGAGGGGAACCCGGGGGGAGAGGGGAACCTGGGGAGAGAGGGGAACCCGGGGGTAGAGAGGGGAACTCAGGGGGAGGGGGAACCTGGAGGGAGAGGGAGAGGGGAACCTGGGGGAGAGAGGGGAACTCGGGGGGGGAGAGAGAGGAACACAGGGAGGGAGGGGAACACGGTGGGGGGGGAGAGGGGAACCTGGGGAGACTAGGGAACAGAGGGTGAGGGGATTTGTTGTGATCAGGCAGTTTTGCCCTCACCCTTCCCCAGGGATAATCAATAATTTAGTCTGACTCACACAGCTGTCCTGGGGGAGGAGCTGAGGTTCTGTAGAGATTGTAGAATCTCAATCGAACCATCGAACTTCCTCACACTCACCAAATCAGAATGGCAGGAAATGTGGGTGTGTGGGTGTGAGTGTGTGGGGGTGTGTGTGTGGGGGTGTGTGGGGGTGTGTGAGTGTGTTTGTGTGGGTGTGTGTCTGTGTGTGTGTGTGTGTGTGTGAGTGAGTGTATGGGTGTGAGTGTATGGGTGTGTGTCTGTGTGTGTGTGTGAGTGAGTGTATGGGTGTGAGTGTGTGTGGGTGTGTGTATGGGTGTGTGTGTGTGGGTGTGTGTGTGTGTGTGTGGGTGTGAGTGTGTGTGGGTGTGTGTGTGTGTGTGTGTGTGAGTGTGTGGGTGTGTGTGTATTTGTAGGAATCTATTTTGAAATTACATTGACGCACACTGTTCAACTCCACGTGTAGGAGGCTGAGGAGGTCAGCCAGCTAGATACTGCCATTCCTGATTCTCTGCTATCCCCTTTCCATTTCAGTCAGGACAGTGAGAGAGAATGGCAATGGGCTGGAGGCAGAGGGGTTGTTACACAGGGGATGGGAGTTAGTGTTGGATGTGGGTGGGGGTGGGCTGGGGGTACAACATGCAGTAGGGGTGGGGGAACTTTGCAAACCCACCTCCCCTCCCCACCTCCCGGCCGCTGCAGATGTGTTCAGAGCAACAGGACAAGGTGAAATGATGGCATCGGATGTGTGTGCAGCCCCAGCGTCTCTGATAGCTGAGTACAGAGCTCTGAGCACATTGAGAGAAACGTAATCAGAGGGGGTAACCTTCCTTAATGTCCCGTGAAATAAAATACAATAATTAACACCTTAAACTGACCAAAACACAACAAAACCCCACCATGAACAGAGAATGTGATCCCTCCCACGGTCTGAGTGAAGGTGACCCTTTGTAAAGACACTGACAATATCTCAATCATTCATTGTTCCAAGGAACAGAATCTCAGCCACAGATCCCAGAGAGGTCCCTGATCTCAGAGATGCCAGTATTTTCATGTGATCCCAGTGTGATCCCACACTGCAGCGACGTTCCTGATCCGGGATTGTGTTTGGAAACAGTGCACAGGCTCAGGGGAGGTCCAGCAGACTTTAGGCTCAGGTCCTCTCTCCGACTGACACTCACACGGAACCAGGCAACAGGTCCCCCACCCACCATCCTCCCCTCCCCTCCCCTCCCCTCCCCTCCCCCACCCACCATCCTCCCCTCCCCTCCCCTCCCCTCCCCCATCCCTCTCCTGCCCTCCCATTCCCCCGCCCACCATCTTCCACTCCCCTCCCCCACCCACCATCCTCCCCTCCCCCACCGCTCTCCTGCCCTCCCATCCCCCACCCACCATCCTCCATTCCTCTCCCCCACCCACCATTCCCTCCCTCCTATCCCCTCCACTCCCCTCCCCTCCCCTCCCCCACCCACCATCCTCCCCTCCCCTCCCCTCCCCCACCGCTCTCCTGCCCTCCCATCCCCCACCCACCATCCTCCATTCCTCTCCCCCACCCACCATTCCCTCCCTCCACTCCCCTCCCCTCCCCTCCCCTCCCCTCCCCCACCCACCATCCTCCCCTCCCCTCCCCTCCCCCACCCACCATCCTCCATTCCTCTCCCCCACCCACCATCCTCCCCTCCCTTCCCCTCCCCCACCCACCATCCTCCCCTCCCCTCCCCTCCCTCTGCTTCCTTGCTCTCCCCTCCCCCACCCTCAATCCAGGCAGACACAGCCTTCAGCCCCACCCCCCTCAACTCTCCCTCTGTGGGCGGCCAGCGGGTGGAGCTTTGTACAGCAATAAACCTGTGCTGACCCAGGGCAAGGCCATTCAGCCCATCTGACAGTGAGCCTGTCCTGACGTGGGAGAGGTCCTGTTGGCTGTGAGCGGAGACTTCAGAGAGCAGCGATTTGCTGCAGTGTGCTGCGGTGTGTTCCTGTCAGTTTGAACTAATGGGAGGGGGTTACAGAATCGGAGGGGACTGAGTGAAACACTGGCAGTGTCACCGCGCTCTGGTTGGACAGTGAGTGGACTCTGACCCTGGGCTGGAGTATGGGAGCAGACCACCACTGGGCCCCTTGGTTAAGGCAGCCTGACCTGGTGCGGGGTTTCCCTCCTCGGTTTCCATGGGCAGCCTACAAAGGTGAGGAGCCCCCTCCCACAGCGTTACCATGGGCTTAGGAAGCTGTACTTGGCACTGACCTGCCCCACCCACTCCCCCAACACCCATCCTCGGGCTGGGGAGGGGATTACCTGATTGGAGAATCTGTGACACTCATTCAGACTCCCACTTACTGAAGCCTGAATGTTTTTATAAGCACATGGGAAAGGTCCTGTTTAAATTCCTGCTGCTTTTCTCCCTGACCATTCCCCAGTCAGTGACTCCAATATTAGTCTTGGAGCCTTGGAAGGATTGGATTGGTGCTCCTTACAAACCACGCCAGGGGCCATCACAGTTGGAGAGGGGCTGAATGGGCAGTAATAGTGTGGGGGTTAGGTGGGTGGGGATTGCCAAGCAGAGTGTCAGAGCCTCTTGAGATTTCTCTGAGTGAGTCAGCAACATTCCCCACGGTGCGCACCTCCCCCTGGCTCTGGGATTCTGGTTTGATGGTAAGGTACAATCTCCAAATCCCACAAGCCCCTCGCTGGCTTCCACACGGGACGTTACATTGAGGCATTGCTTTTCCATCTCTCCAATGTCCCAGCAGTCAGCTCATTGCAGCAGAGCAGAGGCATCAATGGGTTCAGACTCTGGGCACCTGCCCTCAGCCTGATCACAGATCACCATCTCCACCCCCCTCACCCTCCAACCCCATACCAGCCCTAACCACCTAATTCCAGCCAACACCAAGGCCCCCCTCCTCGACCAGGCAGAATTCAACCAAACGCCGAAGGAATGGGTGAAATTTACTGGGAGGTGTCACAGGTGCTGAGGGCCGGTGGAAAGCGAGCTGGTGCTGGGGGCGTTGTTGTTGAGGGGCAGGGGTTCAATCCTGGCCTTGGGTCTGTCACAGATACAGCTTGCTGGTGGCTTGGATCCTGTTCCCAGGGTGTCAGCACCGGGAGGGTTTACAGGAGAAACTATAGGGACCATGAAACAGGACTTAACTTAAAAAAAAACCAAGAAAAGTGACATAAAAAGGGAAAAGCTCATCACCAATTTATAGCCAACACATCAATAACCACATCACCTGCTTCTCTTTGTACTTCTTAGTGTTCTTTGCCAGAATTACGGCTTTGTGATTTGAACAGCTGTAGCAATGGGAGGAAGTTGCAGACTATTCAGGAAACTGAACACAAAACTCCATGCAATATGTCTCCGATGGATGGACAACTGTTTTCAAATCTGAGACAGCCACATATATATTGTATTAAAAACCATGCTTTTTATTAACATATAATAATGCTTTATATAAATAGGAGGAATTAGAAATGGCTTTTTTTTTGACTAAGAGTGGAATGTGATATCGCAGAATCTGTTTCTATTGCGTGAAAATGGAGATGTATGCCAAGTACTGAACTTGAATGTACTCACTCACCACATCACTGTCACCATCTGTTTGCATGAATTCTGGGCACAATGGACATCAGCGTTTTTTTTTCAGTGGGTCTGGGAGGGTTAGGGAGGGTACACATTCCATTGACACACCTTGTACTTTTAAAACTCTGTAGGAGGAAACAATTAAGACACATCATGGAGTCACTTCACACCTGATTATAATTTGTACTAATCCCGTGTCATGCAGAACTTTGGTTGATTATTTTGTAGGGGGCTTTACTGCAATGCAGCAGCTTGCTACATACACACGTGTCATTAAAAAAAAGAAAAAAAAACCCGTAGAACATACTGTACTGTAATCCAGCTGTTCCATGTTAGTGAAATTTCTTGCATCTCAGGAATATGTTTCAATGAGGGTCCAGTCTGGACAGAAAACGGCTTCTGCTCACACAGAGTTTGGGGAAAGGCCAGACTGTCACATGGAGTTATGTCTTCTTCTTTCTTTTGTTAATCATCAAACTGTTAATAAAAAGAATTAAGATGCTCTCATGATCTAAAATGGCAGCTTGGCAGAGGTTTATTTACAGGCATGGTGGTTTCCAAAAATAATTATCATCTTGAAAAGGGGAGCAGCCCCAGTGTTGATCATCCTGGCCATTCGGAGGCACCCACAGGGGGACAGGACAGCAGGGGAGTTCCCAACTCACCGTGCAGGTGCTCAGAAAACCCGGGAGATTGCCAGAGGAACGGAATGAGGCCATTGGGCCCCTCAGCTCTGTCCCACTGTGCATACTCAGGGGAGGTTCAGGCTACTAAACCCTCTTCTCCATTTCTTTTAACAGACTGACCAATCCCCTTCATTTCAATTGATTTCGGGGGACAGAGGGAGGGGCCAATTCTCGTGGTTGGCTGGGCAGCGGGCAGACGCTGTTGGTGTTCACCCTGGGCCAGGATTTAGTGGAAATGCTTCACACAGCATCCACCCAAGAAGCAGATCCCATTTCCAATCCTTCCCAGGCAACAGCAGAACAGAATGTTCCAATAGTTAGTCCTTAGGATGTTCCTGGTCACTGTGCAGTCTAGAACCACACTCTCAGTCTCTGGATAGGAGGCAGGCCATGTACAAACTATGCTGGAAAAGCGCAGCAGGTCAGGCAGCATCCAAGGAACAGGAGATTTGACGTTTCGGGCATAAGTCCTTCTTCTTATGCCTTCTTCTTGTGCTTATGCCTGAAACGTCAATTCTCCTGTTCCTTGGATGCTGCCTGACCTGCTGCGCTTTTCCAGCAACACATTTTCAGCTCCGATCTCCAGCATCTGCAGTCCTCACTTTCTCCTCCATGTACAAACTATTCCCAATTGATGGAAAAACCCATCTGGACCCGATGTGACCTACATGTCACCCCAGAGACACAGCAATGTGATTGGCTCTCAGCCGCTTTGAAATAACCCAGCAAACCACTCAGTCAAATCAGTAAAATAGCAGGCACCCGGCATCGACCCCAGGCCCAGAAAAGACAATGGCAGAAACAGCCCTGTTGACCCTGCGGGGTCGCCCTCACTAACATCTGGGGGCTAGTGCCAACACTGGGAGAGCTGTCCCACAGACTGGGCAAGAACAGCCTGATACAGTCAGATACACGGAATCCGACCACACAGACACTGTCCCAGACCCCACTGTCCCCATCCCTGGGTATGTTCTGTCCCACCGGACGCAGACCCAGCAGAGGGGGCATCACAGTGGGATCCAGTCGGGACGGAGTTGCTCTGGGAGTCCTGAACATTGACACTGGACCCCAGGAAGTCTCATGGCTTCAGGTTAAACATGGACACGGAAACCTCCCACTGTACCATGTACCATCTTCCCTCAGCTGATGAATCAGTTCTCCTCCATGAGAAAGCACTGAGGGTGGCAGGGACACAGAGTGCCCTCTGGGTGGGGCATTTCAATGCCCACCACCAACTGCGGCTCAGCAGTAGCATTACTGATGGAGCTGGGCAGGTCCTAAAGGGCATTGCTGCTAGACCGGGTCTGCAGCAGGTGGTGAGGGAACCAACTAGAGGGAGAAACATCCCTGACCCCATCCTTACCAACCTGCCGGCTGCAGATGTATCTGTCCATGACAGTATCAGTAAGAGTGATCACCGTGCTGTCCTTGTGGAGATGAAGTCCTGCCTTCACATTGAGAATCCCCTCCATCGTGTTGTGTGGCACTATCACCGTGCTCAATGGGACAGACTTCAAACAGATTGAGCAGCTCAGGACTGGGCATCCGTGAGGCGCTGTGGGTCCCCAACAGCAGCAGAACTGTACAATCTGTAACCTCATGGCCTGGTATATCCCCCACTCAACCATTACCATCGAGCCAGGGGATTGACCCTGGTTCAATGGGCAGTGCAGGAGGGCATGCCAGGAGCAGCACCAGACATACCTGAAAATCACCTGCCAACCTGGTGAAGCTACCAAACAGGACGACCTGGCAAACTGCAGAAGCAGCAAGTGCTAGACAGAGCTGAGGGATCCCACAGCCAACGAATCAGATCGAAGCTCTGCCGTCCTGCCACATCCAGGAGTGACTGGTGGGGAACAATGAAACAGCTCACTGGGGGAGGAGGCTCCACTAATCTCCCCATCCTCAACGAAGGGAGAACCCAGTGCATCAGTATCAAAGGTAAGGCTAAAACTTTCAGAATAATCTGCAGCCAGAATTGCTGATCTATCTCTGGCTCCTCCCGTGGTCCCCAGCTGCACAGATACCATCATCCAGCCAATTCAATTCACTCCACGTGATATCAAGAAATGTTTGGAGACCCTGGACATTGCCAAGGCTATAGGCCCTGTCAACATTCTGGCAATAGTACTGAAGACATGTGCTCCAGAACTTGCCCCTCCCCGAGCCAAGCTGTTCCAGTACAGTGACAACACTGACACCTACCCGGCAATGTGGGAAAATTGCCCAGGTATGTCCTGTACATAAAAAGCAGGACAAATCCAACCAGGCCAATTCCCGCCCCATTGGTCTACACTCAATCATCAGTAAAGTGATGGAAGGAGTCACCAACAGAGCTACCAAGCAGCACCTGCTCAGCAATAACCTGCTCAGTGATGCCCAGTTTGGGTTCCCCCAGGGTCACTCAGCTCCTGACCTCATTCCAGCCTTGGGTCAAACCTGGATAAACGAGTTGAATCCCAGAGGGGAGGGGAGAGGGACAGCCCTTAACATCAAAGCTGCATTCGACCGAGTGTGGCATCAAACAGCCCGGGCAAAACTGGAATCAATGAGAGCTGAAACTGTGTTGCTGGAAAAGCGCAGCAGGTCAGGCAGCATCCAAGGAGCAGGAGAGTCGACGTTTCGGGCATAAGCCCTTCTTCAGGAATGGCTCAGAATAATCGAGCTCTCAATGCCGGCAAACCAAGGAACTCATTCCTGAAGAAGGGCTTATGCCCAAAACGTCGAATTTCCTGTTCCTTGGATGCTGCCTGACCTGCTGCGCTTTTCCAGCAACACATTTTCAGCTCTGATCTCCAGCATCCGCAGACCTCACTTTCTCCTGGAATCAATGAGTATCAACATTGTTATTCCCTCAAGACTGATTACTAAACTTAGTGATCTCAGACTAAGCCCCACTCTCTGCAACTGGATCCTCAGTTTCCTGAGCCACAGGCCACAATCAGTGAAGATTGGGGACAATATTTCATCCTCACTAACACTCAACACTGGATCCCCCCAGGGGTGCGTACTCAGCCCCCTACTGTACTCACTGTATACCCATGACTGCGTCACCAAATACCAGACTGATGCCATTTACAAGTTTACTGATGACACCACCATAGTCGGTCGAATCTCAGATGGCGATGAAACAGACTACAGACGGGAGGTGGGAGACCTGGAGAAATGGTGCACTGAGAACAACCGAGCTCTCAATGCCGGCAAAACCAAGGAACTCATTGTTGACTTTCGGCGGGATGTTACTCATGCCCTCCTACACATTAACAGCACAGAGGTGGAACGAGTGGAGACTGTCAAGCACCTGGGAGTGGTCATCAACAACAAGCTTTCTTGGATCTTCATGTGGATGCACTGGTTACAAAGGCCCAACAACGTCTCTTCTTCCTCAGACAGCTGAGGAAATTTGCCATGGCGGTGAATACCCTTGCCAACTTTTATAGGTACATCATCGAGAGCATTCTGTCTGGATGTGTCACTACCTGGGATGGCAGCTGTACCATTCAAGATCAGAGACAGTTACAGAGAATGGCCCAGACAATCACAAAGGCCAACCTCCCATCTACAGAATCCATCTCCCAGGCCCGCTGTCAAGGAAAGGCCACCAGCATTCTCAAAGATCCATCCCACCCTGGCAATGTTTTCCTACAACCTCTACCATCAGAGAGAAGGTACAGAAGCCTGAACACACGCACACAGTTGTTAGAATACTGAATGGACTCTCAAACTCTTAACATTCGCCTGTACCTGTGTTTTTGTTTTTGCCGCTGTTTACCTGCTATTTTTACTTATCCATGCTTCTTAACTCTGTGATCTGCCTGCATTGCTCACAAGACAAAACTTTTCACTGTGCCTCGGTACACATGACAATAAATTCAATTCAATATCGGGGACAATCTCTCCGCTGGTTAGAGTCATACCTGGTTAGAGTCACAGGAAGATGGTTTTGATTGTTGGAGGTCATTAATCTCAGCTGCAGGACATCTCTGCAGGAGTTCCTCATGGTAGTGACCTAGGCCCAACCATCTTCTGCTTCATCAATGACCTTCCCTCCCTCATAAAGTCAGAAATAGATGTTCACTGATGATTGCACAATGATCAACACCATCCGTGACTTCTCACACACTGAAGCCGTCCACATTCAGGTGCAGCAGGATCTGGTCAAAGTCCAGGCTTCGGCTGACAAATGCCGAGTAATATTCTCACCAGACAATTGCCAGGCAATAACAATCACAAATAAAAGACAATCGTTGTTGTGGTTCTGTTCGCCGAGCTGGGAATTTGTGTTGTAGACGTTTCGTCCCCTGTCTAGGTGACATCCTCAGTGCTTGGGAGCCTCCTGTGAAGCGCTTCTGAGATGTTTCCTCCGGCATTTATAGTGGTTTGTCTCTGCCGCTTCCGGTTGTCAGTTCCAGCTGTCCGCTGTAGTGGTCGGTATATTGGGTCCAGGTCGATGTGCTTATTGATTGAATCTGTGGATGAGTGCCATGCCTCTAGGAATTCCCTGGCTGTTCTCTGTTTGGCTTGTCCTATAATAGTAGTGTTGTCCCAGTCGAATTCATGTTGCTTGTCATCTGTGTGTGTGGCTACTAAGGATAGCTGGTCATGTCGTTTCGTGGCTAGTTGGTGTTCATGGATGCGGATCGTTAGCTGTCTTCCTGTTTGCCCTATGTAGTGTTTTGTGCACAAACGTCTGCAACACAAATTCCCAGCTCGGCGAACAGAACCACAACAATGAGCACCCAAGCTACAAATCTTCTCCCAAATATTGAAAAGACAATCATACCATCACCCTTAGACATTCAATGATGTTACTTCCCCACAATCTCCAAGACACAAATCAGGAGGGTGTTGGAATACTCCCCACTTGCCTGGATGGGGGCAGCTCAAACAACACTCAGAAAGCTTGACACCATCCAGGACAAAGCAGACAATTGATTGGCACCACATCCACAAACATCCCCTCCCTCCCCACTGACGCTCAGTAGCAGCAGTGTGTACCATCTACAGGATGCACTGCAGAAAATCCTCAGACAGCACCTTCCAAACCCACAACCACATCTGTCGAGGAGGACAACGGCAGCATAGAACATAGAACATAGAACAATACAGCACAGAACAGGCCCTTCGGCCCACGATGTTGTGCCAAACACCTATCCTAGATTAAGCACCCATCCATGTACCTATCCAATTGCCGCTTAAAGGTCGCCAATGATTCTGACTCTACCACTCCCACGGGCAGCGCATTCCATGCCCCCACCACTCTCTGGGTAAAGAACCCACCCCTGACATCCCCCCTATACCTTCCACCCTTCACCTTAAATTTATGTCCCCTTGTAACACTCTATCGTACCCGGGGAAAAAGTTTCTGACTGTCTACTCTATCTATTCCTCTGATCATCTTATAAACCTCTATCAAGTCACCCCGCATCCTTCGCCGTTCCAACGAGAAAAGGCAGAGAACTCTCAACCTATCCTCGTACGACCTATTCTCCATTCCAGGCAACATCCTGGTAAATCTTCTCTGCACCCTCTCCAAAGCTTCCACATCTTTCCTAAAGTGAGGCGACCAGAACTGCACACAGTACTCCAAATGTGGCCTGACCAAAGTCCTGTACAGCTGCAACATCACTTCACGACTCTTGAATTCAATCCCTCTGCTAATGAACGCTAATACACCATAGGCCTTCTTACAAGCTCTATCCACCTGAGTGGCAACTTTCAAAGATCTATGTACATAGACCCCAAGATCCCTCTGTTCCTCCACCTGACTAAGAACCCTACCGTTAACCCTGTATTCCGCATTCTTATTTGTTCTTCCAAAATGGACAACCTCACACTTGACAGGGTTGAACTCCATCTGCCACTCCTCAGCCCAGCTCTGCATCATATCTAAGTCCCTTTGCAGCCGACAACAGCCCTCCTCACTGTCCACAACTCCACCAATCTTCGTATCATCTGCAAATTTACTGACCCACCCTTCGACTCCCTCATCCAAGTCATTAGTAAAAATTACAAACAGCAGAGGACCCAGAACTGATCCCTGCGGAACTCCACTTGTAACTGGGCTCCAAGCTGAATATTTACCATCTACCACCACTCTCTGACTTCGACCGGTTAGCCAGTTCTCTATCCAACTGGCCAAATTTCCCTCTATCCCATGCCTCCTGACTTTCCGCATAAGCCTACCATGGGGAACCTTATCAAATGCCTTACTAAAATCCATGTACACTACATCCACTGCTCTACCCTCATCCACATGCTTGGTCACCTCCTCAAAGAATTCAATAAGACTTGTAAGGCAAGACCTACCCCTCACAAATCCGTGCTGGCTGTCCCTAATCAAGCAGTGTCTTTCCAGATACTCATAAATCCTATCCCTCAGTACCCTTTCCATTACTTTGCCTACCACCGAAGTAAGACTAACTGGCCTGTAATTCCCGGGGTTATCCCTATTCCCTTTTTTGAACAGGAGCACAACATTCGCTACTCTCCAGTCCCCTGGTACCACCCCCATTGACAGTGAAGACGAAAAGATCATTGCCAACGGTACTGCAATTTCCTCTCTTGCTTCCCACATAATCCTAGGATATATCCCGTCAGGCCCGGGGGACTTGTCTATCCTCAAGTTGTTCAAAATGTCCAACACATCTTCCTTCCTAACAAGTATCTCCTCTAGCTTACCAGTCCGTTTCACACTCTCCTCTTCAACAATACGGTCCCTCTCGTTCGTAAATACTGAAGAAAAGTACTCATTCAAGACCTCTCCTATCTCTTCCGACTCAATACACAATCTCCCACTACTGTCCTTGATCGGACCTACCCTCGTTCTCGTCATTCTCATGTTTCTCACATACGCATGAAATGCCTTGGGGTTATCCTTGATCCTACCCGCCAAAGATTTTTCATGCCCTCTCTTAGCTCTCCTAATCCCTTTCTTCAGGTCCCTTCTGGCTATCCTGTATCCCTCCACTGCTCTGTCTGAACCCTGTTTCCTCAACCTTATGTAAGCCTCCTTCTTCCTCTTTACTAGACATTCAACCTCCCTCGTCAACCAAGGCTCCCTCACACGGCCATTTCTTTCCTGCCTGATAGGTACATACATATCAAGGACACGTCGTATCTGCTCCTTGAAAAGGTTCCACATTTCCACCACATCCTTCCCTGACAGCCTATGCTCCCAACTTATGCTCCTCAAATCCTGTCTTACAGCATCGTAATTTCCCTTCCCCCAATTGTAAAATCTACCCTGTTGTGCGCACCTATCTCTCTCCATAACCAAGGTGAAAGTCACAGAATTGTGGTCACCATCACCAAAATGCTCACCCACTAACAAGCCCATCACTTGTCCCGGTTCATTACCGAGTACCAAATCCAATATGGCCTCCCCTCTGGTTGGACAATCTACATACTGAGTTAGAAAAGCTTCCTGGACACACTGCACAAACACCGCCCCATCCAATCTACTTGATCTAAAGAGCTTCCAATCAATATTTGGGAAGTTGAAGTCGCCCATGACTACGACCCTGTGGCTTCTGCACCTTTCCAAAATCTGTTTCCCAATCTGTTTCTCCACATCTCTGCTGCTATTGGGGGGCCTATAGTAAACACCCAACAAGGTGACTGCACCTTTCCTATTTCTGACTTCAGCCCATACTACCTCCAAAGGCAGATCCCCCTCAAACTTCCTTTCTGCAGCCGTTATACCATTTCTAATTAGCAATGCCACCCCCCCTCCTTTTTTACCACCCTCCCTAATCTTACTGAAACATCTGTAACCAGGAACCTCCAACATCCATTCCTGTCCCTCATCTATCCACGTTTCCGTGATGGCCACAACATCGTAGTCCCAGGTACCGATCCATGCCTTAAGTTCACCCACCTTATTTCTGATACTCCTTGCGTTGAAGTATACACACTTGAGCCCATCTCTGTGTCCGCAAGTATTCCCTGTCAGTGCTACCTTCTCCACAGCCTCCCTACATTCTTGGACATCCTGACAAACAGCTAGCTTACTTGCTGGACTACAAGTCCGGATCCCATCCCCCTGCCAAATTAGTTTAAACCCCCCCCCCCCAAAGAGTGCTAGCAAACCTACCCCCCAGGATATTGGTGCCCTTCTGGTCCAGGTGCAACCCGTCCTGTTTGTACAGGTCCCACCTTCCCCAGAATGCAGTCCAATTGTCCAAATACCTGAAGCCCTCCCTCCTACACCATCCTTGCAGCCACGTGTTCAACTGCACTCTCTCCCTATTCCTTGCCTCACTGTCACGTGGCACCGGCAACAACCCAGAGATGATGACTCTGTCTGTCCTAGCTTTTAGCTTCCAGCCTAACTCCCTGAGCTCCTGAATGACCTCCCCACCCCTCTTCCTACCTATGTCGTTGGTGCCAATGTGCACCACAACTTCTGGCTGCACACCCTCCCCCTTAAGGATTCTGAAGACACGGTCCGAGACGTCTCGGACCCTTGCACCCGGGAGGCAACAAACCATCCGAGAGTCTCGCCCATGTCCACAGAACCGCCTGTCCGTCCCTCTAACTAGAGAGTCTCCTATAACTAGCGCTCTCCTCCTCTCCCCCTTTCCCTTCTGAGTCTCAGAGCCAGACCTCACACCACAGACCCGGTCACTGCAGCTTACACCTGCAAGGCTGTCCCCCACAACAGTTTCCAAAGCTGTATACTTATTGTTTAGGGGAACGACCACAGGGGAACCCTGCACTGCCTGCTTCTTCACCTTCCCACCTCTAACTGTTACCCAGCTGCCTCTGTTCTCCGGCGTAACTATGTCCCTGTAGTTTCTATCAATCACCCTCTCAGCCTCTCGAATAATCCTCAGTTCATCCAACTCCAGTTCCAGTTCCCTAACTCGTTCAGTGAGGAGCAGGATCTGACTGCATTTCCTGCAGACGAAGTCGGCAGGAGTATTGGTGGTCACCCCTACCTCAAACATCCTGCAGGAGGAATATTCCACTGCCTGCACTGCCATGATTGTACACTTTGTCTCCAAAACAAGAACACTGAGTCACTTACCTGTGGACTTTAAAGTTAGGTTAGAGGAGGGGGATGGGAGGGAGGCCCTACGAAGTAGGGCCTGGGGTCTAGAACACACCCACTCAAATACCAATCACTTACCTTCCTGACCAGCTCTGCGCTCCAACCTCACTTCCGCCCGGCTCGCGCCGCTCTCTGTGGTGACAAGACCGTTGGCGTCGAGTAGCAGATCCATGGGAACACCAACCCTGCAAATTCCCCTCCAAGCCACTTCCCATCCTGACATGGAAATATATCACCGTTCTTTCACTGTCTCTGGGTAAAAAATGAGGTCTGCAGATGCTGGAGATCACAGCTGCAAATGTGTTGCTGGTCAAAGCACAGCAGGCCAGGCAGCATCTCAGGAATAGAGAATTCGACGTTTCGAGCATAAGCCCTTCATCAGGAATAAGAGAGAGAGAGCCAAGCAGGCTGAGATAAAAGGTAGGGAGGAGGGACTAGGGGGAGGGGCGATGGAGGTGGGATAGGTGGAAGGAGGTCAAGTCTCTGGGTCAACATCCTGGAATTCCCCTCCCCAAGGGCATTGTGGGTCACCCTCCAGCACATGGACTGCAGCGGGTCAAGAAGGCAGCTCACCCCCACCTTCTCAAGGGGCAACTAGGGACAGGCAATAAATGCTCAAAGCCCTAGTACATTTGTAGAGGTCAGCCCTCCTGAACTCCAAACCAGTTTTAAACATTGTTTATTTGTAAAGCCCATTTTGAATGTGATTACGATGGCCTGTAATTGGCGATCACAGTGAGTGCTCATTATCATATATCCACATCAGAAATCCTCGACTGGGAATGGGGCCGACGCTGTGGGATGCAGCCAATGCAGCTGTCCCTCTGCAATATTGATATTCTCTCGAGGTCTCCTTTAGCTAAGTAGAGCTTGAACTTATTAAGTGAGTTGTCTGGTTATTGGCATCAATTATGGATATTAATGGTACACATCCTTTTAAATGTTTTCTGAATCTATTACTGAATAAGGGTTTAACACTTCCTTCTCCCTAGCTCTCAATTACTACCCACATTGATAGAATTAAACAAACATCTCCAATTTATTCTGGTTTAAACTTGGTTCGATGTGAATTGTTTCTGAGGCCAGAGTTTATCTTCCAGAAGGAAACTGCCATTTTGCTTCCATGAAAACAATGAAACCTTCGGTTCTGGGTCTCTACCACCTCACCACAGGCTGGAATTTCAACCTGTGTTGAAGGTGTTAGTAAAGTTGATGAACTGTTCAACCTCCTCGTGGGAGCACGAGGCAGCGCCGATACAGTCATCGATGTAGCGGAGGAAAAGGTGGGGGGTGGTGCCAGTGTAGTTGCGGAAGATGAACTGTTCCACATATCCTACAAAGAGCCTCCATCCCATATTCCCAATTCCTTCGTCTCCGCCGCATCTGCTCCCAGGAGGACCAGTTCCAACACCGTACAGCCCAGATGGCCTCCTTCTTCAAGGACCGCAGATTCCCCCCAGACGTGATCGACGATGCCCTCCACCGCATCTCCTCCACTTCCCGCTCCTCCGCCTTTGAGACCCGCCCCTCCAACCGCCACCAAGACAGAACCCCACTGGTTCTCACCTACCACCCCACCAACCTCCGTATACAACGTATCATCCGTCATCATTTCCGCCACCTCCAAACCGACCCCACCACCAGGGATATATTTCCCTCCCCTCCCCTATCAGCGTTCCACAAAGACCACTCCCTCCGTGACTCCCTCGTCAGGTCCACACCCCCCACCAACCCAACCTCCACCCCCGGCACCTTCCCCTGCAACCGCAGGAAATGCAAAACTTGCGCCCACACCTCCTCCCTCACTTCCCTCCAAGGCCCCAAGGGATCCTTCCATATCTGCCACAAATTCACCTGTACCTCCACACACATCATCTATTGCATCCGCTGCAACCGATGTGGCCTCCTCTATATTGGGGAGACGGGCCACTTACTTGCAGAACGTTTCAGGGAACACCTCAGGGACGCCTGGACCAACCAACCCAACCACCCCGTGGCTCAACACTTTAACTCTCCCTCCCACTCCACCGAGGACATGTAAGTCCTTGGACTCCTCCACCGGCAAAACATAACAACACGACGGTTGGAGGAGGAGCGCCTCATCTTCCGCCTGGGAACCCTCCAGCCACAAGGTATGAATTCAGATTTCTCCAGTTTCCTCATTTCCCCTCCCCCCACCTTGTCTCAGTCGGTTCCCTCAACTCAGCACCGCCCTCCTAACCTGCAATCTCCTTACTGACCTCTCCGCCCCCACCCCACTCCAGCCTATCACCTTCACCTTGACCTCCTTCCACCTATCACATCTCCATCGCCCCTCCCCCAAGTCCCTCCTCCCTACCTTTTATCTGAGCCTGCTTGGCACAATCTCCTCATTCCAGCTGATCTATATCTCTCTGTGATCTTTGACAGCCTTCCTCACGATCCACATACCCCTCCGCAATCATCCATGTCGAGTTCTTCTCCTGAGTGAGTCCTCATTATAGAGTCACTGCTCTTTCTCAGCGTCATATCTCCCTGTGAGGTCTCACCGTGATGTTTCATTGCTCTGTCTCATGGTCTAACTGTAGTGCCACGCCTCACTGCTTTATCGCTTTTGCTTTGTAAACGGAGACAAAGATTCACCCCTGGTTCTCCAGAACCTTCTTCTGGAAGAGGCTGTCGAGGTGAGGACAGACAAGGGAAGCCATTGTTTCTCATTTGAGTTTTTCCTCAAAATCTCCAAACTCCTGCTGCTCCTCGATGGGATCCTGCTTTGTCCAAATGAGCAGTGAGTGTAGAGAGTGAGTGCGCAGAGTTTTGGAATGGAATGGGACAGAGAAATGGGGTGTTAGAGAGATCACCTTCCTGACAGCAGAAGAAGATTAAAAAGAGATTGGTTCAAGGAGTTCAAAATCACAAGTCTTTCCATCGTTTCAAGGAGCGAAGCGTCTCTGCACCACCAACACTGGGGAGTGTCAAGAGATTGTGGGATGGGGGGGGAACATACAACTCATTGAAGTGAATCTTGAAGGTCATCATTTTCTGACGAAATGGTTGAGGTAGGAATGAGTTGTTCTCCTTCAGCACCGGCCTCCTTTCACATTGAGAATGGCCCCAGTGTGCACTGACCTGGCAGGAAAGCTCAGGCCGGGGCTGGTGTCAGAGCCTCCTCTGCTGGTCTCTGAGGTCAGGGTGGGGGTGGGGGTGGGGGTGGGGTCGGGGTCGGGGTGGGGGTAGGGGTGGGGGTGGGGACAGACTGCCCCAGCAGGAACTCAGGACCCTGCCCATGAAGTAGGACATTAATTTCCACTTGGGTCTGCCATGTCCAGGGCAAAGGAGGTGTCCAGGACAACTCGGGTCTGGGCACGCGATGGCCATTTTAAGATGGCTGTCATGTTGAATGTTGATCCAATGTGGGAAATCCCGGGAATGTGAAATGCTTCCAAACATGGGAAAATTGACTGGTATTGAACACAAAGAGGAATGCGGTCTTTTGGTAATGAGGTGGATATTGGACGATGAGAAAATGATCTTAGATTAGATTAGATTAGATTACTTACAGCATGGAAACAGGCCCTTCGGCCCAACAAGTCCACACCGACCCGCCGAAGCGCAACCCACCCATACCCCTACATTTACCCCTTACCTAACACTACGAGCAATTTAGCATGGCCAATTCACCTGACCCGCACATCTTTGGACTGTGGGAGGAAACCGGAGCACCCGGAGGAAACCCACACAGACACGAGGAGAACGTGCAAACTCCACACAGACGAGTCGCCTGAGGCAGGAATTGAACCCGGGTCCCTGGCGCTGTGAGGCAGCAGTGCTAACCACTGTGCCACCGTGCCACCCACAGGCCTCACAGAGAGGAGCCCTCTGTCAAACCCAATCCAATTAACACTTTCCCAAAAAAGTGTCAGACTCTGCCCAATGTTTCAGAGTAAGCCCATTCTGTGTACACAGGGACCCTGCCCAAGCTCTCTCTCTCTCTCTTCCAACCTTACGTTCACCTGACAAAATTAGACCCAGGCTTCACTAGTTTCAGGCCAATGACCCTGTGGATTGTTAATGACAGGAGGCTTATGGATGAACAGGTTGGTGCAACTGCAGTCCTCTGCTGTCCCAATATCCACACCCAGACCACCCTGACTCCTCCATCCCAGTCACATCCCAAGCAGTCTAATCCCAGCTCTCACATTGTCTGTGTGGGATGTGAATGGGAGCTATATAAATAGTAGATGTTCTGTTTTACCTGATCTCAATGTGTGGAACACAAGTGTACCCCCCTCGGGTGTCCTGTAACCTGCCAGGTTATGGTCAGGTGAAGTGTGTGGGCTGTGTTGAGCAGGGAGTGAGTGTGGTTTGCTGGTGGCTGAGGGTGAGGTGATGAAGGGCTGTGCTGTCACAGTGCTGTCACTATTGCGGCCCGGTGGAGTTGCAGAAACACACTGACTTCATCATTCTGCTCAGCTCACCACAAGCCCTCCCCGCTCACCACGAGGAATGAACAGAAACATGTTTTTCTCTCCACACGAAGTGACAATCGTAATCATGATCTTCAATAGAAACCTATCAGTCAGTAACCCTGTGTTCTTTATGAGTGTTTGTGGAAATTCAATTAGGAACATTGCTGAATTAAAGAAATTACAGCCATTAACTCGTTGGTTTAGCATGGCCGTGGGTTGCTGGGATTTATAAATTGCTGGATTCTTCACATCTCACAGAACAACTGAAGGTTAGAGTTGAGTAAAGCAACATTACAAGAGACAAAAATTTGAATTAAGGAACAGCATGGGCTTGATTGGTTAGTAACATTATAATTTTACAATCGCTCAGCCAGATCCTTCCTTTCTCTTCCTGAAAAAATCAGACAAAGAACATAATTCCCAAAATTCCCCATAAACCAGAGCCAGCCACCAGCTCCCACCCACTGCCATCTCCCCTAACTCACACCCAGCAACACGATGTGACCACTCAGCCCTTCAAACCCCGACCTTTAATTCTGTTCAATCATTCCATTGACACACCAGTTCCAACACATACCCACTCACCCTCAGGGCTGGAAGTTGTCAGACCCAGGGATTTGTCACTAAGGAGGGAGTCAGGCCTGTGACCTCCATTACCTGAGCTATGGTCAATGACAGCTACTGTCAGACACACAAGACATTGGTCCATGGGGCTGCTGTGACCTTTCATCCCACAACTCATGCACTTCAAGGCCAACATCCCACATTACCCTCCCCACACACAACCCCCGCACATCCCGCCCCCATGTCCCCCCACATTCCCCCCACATCCCCACCAAATCCCCCCCACATCCCCTCCCACATCCCCCCCACATCCCCCCCACATTCCCCCACATCCCCTCCCACATCCCCCCCACATCCCCCCCCACATTCCCCCACATCCCCCCCCACATCCCCCCCCACATTCCCCCACATCCCCTCCACATTCCCCCCCACATTCCCCCACATCCCCCCCCACATCCCCCCCACATTCCCCCACATCGCCTCCACATTCCCCCCCACATCCCCCCCCACATTCCCCCACATCGCCCCCCACATCCCCCCCCCACATTCCCCCACATCCCCCCCACATCCCCCCCCACATTCCCCCACATCCCCTCCACATTCCCCCCCACATTCCCCCACATCCCCCCCACATCCCCCCCCACATTCCCCCACATCCCCTCCACATTCCCCCCCACATTCCCCCACATCCTCGCCCACATCCCCCCCCCACATTCCCCCACATCGCCTCCACATTCCCCCCCACATTCCCCCCACATTCCCACCCACATCCCTCCCCACATCCCCACACACCCCACCCCTACATCTCATCCCCCAGTGCAGTCTTACAGTGAGTGCTGGTAGTCTCCCTCCCAGTGCTGTGTTACAGTGAGTGCTGTTAGTCTCACCCCCAGTGCAGTCTTACAGTGAGTGCTGTTAGTCTCCCTCCCAGTGCTGTGTTACAGTGAGTGCTGTTAGTCTCACTCCCCAGTGCAGTGTTACAGTGTGTGCTGTTAGTCTCCCTCCCCAGTGCAGTGTTACAGTGTGTGCTGTTAGTCTCACCCCCAGTGCAGTCTTACAGTGAGTGCTGTTAGTCTCACTCCCCAGTGAAGTGTTACAGTGTGTGCTGTTAGTCTCCCTCCCCAGTGCAGTGTTACAGTGTGTGCTGTTAGTCTCCCTCCCCAGTGCAGCGTTACAGTGAGTGCTGTTAGTCTCACTCCCCAGTGCGGTGTTACAGTGTGTGCTGTTAGTCTCACTCCCCAGTGCAGTGTTACAGTGTGTGCTGTTAGTCTCCCTCCCCAGTGCAGTGTTACAGTGTGTGCTGTTAGTCCCTCCCCCAGTGCAGTGTTACAGTGTGTGCTGTTAGTCTCACTCCCCAGTGCAGTGTTACAGTGTGTGCTGTTAGTCTCACCCCCAGTGCAGTGTTACAGTGTATGTTGTTAGTCTCCCTCCCCAGTGCAGTATTACAGTGTGTGCTGTTAGTCTCCCTCCCCAGTGCAGTGTTACAGTGTGTGCTGTTACTCTCACTCCCCAGTGCAGTGTTACAGTGTGTGCTGTTAGTCTCACCCCCAGTGCAGTGTTACAGTGTGTGTTGTTAGTCTCACTCCCAGTGCACTGTTACAGTGTGTGCTGTTAGTCTCACCCCCAGTGCAGTGTTACAGTGTGTGCTGTTAGTCTCACTCCCCAGTGCAGTGTTACAGTGCGTGCTGTTAGTCTCCCTCCCCAGTGCAGTGTTACAGTGTGTGCTGTTAGTCCCTCCCCCAGTGCAGTGTTACAGTGTGTGCTGTTAGTCTCCCTCCCCAGTGCAGTGTTACAGTGTTTGCTGTTAGTCTCACTCCCCAGTGCAGTGTTACAGTGTGTGCTGTTAGTCTCACCCCCAGTGCAGTGTTACAGTGTGTGTTGTTAGTCTCACTCCCAGTGCAGCGTTACAGTGTGTGCTGTTAGTCTCCCTCCCCAGTGCAGTGTTACAGTGTGTGCTGTTAGTCTCACTCCCCAGTGCAGTGTTACAGTGTGTGCTGTTAGTCTCACCCCCAGTACAGTGATACAGTGTGTGCTGTTAGTCTCACCCCCAGTGCAGTGTTACAGTGTTTGCTGTTAGTCTCACCCCCAGTGCAGTGTTACAGTGTGTGCTGTTAGTCTCACCCCCAGTGCAGTGTTACAGTGTGTGCTGTTAGTCTCACCCCCAGTGCAGCGTTACAGTGTGTGCTGTTAGTATCACTCCCCAGTGAAGTGTTACAGTGTGTGCTGTTAGTCTCCCTCCCCAGTGCAGTGTTACAGTGTGTGCTGTTAGTCTCCCTCCCCAGTGCAGCGTTACAGTGAGTGCTGTTAGTCTCACTCCCCAGTGCAGTGTTACAGTGTGTGCTGTTAGTCTCCCTCCCCAGTGCAGTGTTACAGTGTGTGCTGTTAGTCCCTCCCCCAGTGCAGTGTTACAGTGTGTGCTGTTAGTCTCACTCCCCAGTGCAGTGTTACAGTGTGTGCTGTTAGTCTCACCCCCAGTGCAGTGTTACAGTGTATGTTGTTAGTCTCCCTCCCCAGTGCAGTATTACAGTGTGTGCTGTTAGTCTCCCTCCCCAGTGCAGTGTTACAGTGTGTGCTGTTACTCTCACTCCCCAGTGCAGTGTTACAGTGTGTGCTGTTAGTCTCACCCCCAGTGCAGTTTTACAGTGTGTGTTGTTAGTCTCACTCCCAGTGCACTGTTACAGTGTGTGCTGTTAGTGTCACCCCCAGTGCTGTGTTACAGTGAGTGCTGTTAGTCTCACTCCCCAGTGCAGTGTTACAGTGTGTGCTGTTAGTCTCCCTCCCCAGTGCAGTGTTACAGTGTGTGCTGTTAGTCTCACCCCCAGTGCAGTCTTACAGTGAGTGCTGTTAGTCTCACTCCCCAGTGAAGTGTTACAGTGTGTGCTGTTAGTCTCCCTCCCCAGTGCAGTGTTACAGTGTGTGCTGTTAGTCTCCCTCCCCAGTGCAGCGTTACAGTGAGTGCTGTTAGTCTCACTCCCCAGTGCAGTGTTACAGTGTGTGCTGTTAGTCTCCCTCCCCAGTGCAGTGTTACAGTGTGTGCTGTTAGTCCCTCCCCCAGTGCAGTGTTACAGTGTGTGCTGTTAGTCTCACTCCCCAGTGCAGTGTTACAGTGTGTGCTGTTAGTCTCACCCCCAGTGCAGTGTTACAGTGTATGTTGTTAGTCTCCCTCCCCAGTGCAGTATTACAGTGTGTGCTGTTAGTCTCCCTCCCCAGTGCAGTGTTACAGTGTGTGCTGTTACTCTCACTCCCCAGTGCAGTGTTACAGTGTGTGCTGTTAGTCTCACCCCCAGTGCAGTTTTACAGTGTGTGTTGTTAGTCTCACTCCCAGTGCACTGTTACAGTGTGTGCTGTTAGTCTCACCCCCAGTGCAGTGTTACAGTGTGTGCTGTTAGTCTCACCCCCAGTGCAGCGTTACAGTGTGTGCTGTTAGTCTCCCTCCCCAGTGCAGTGTTACAGTGAGTGCTGTTAGTCTCACCCCCAGTGCAGTGTTACAGTGTATGTTGTTAGTCTCCCTCCCCAGTGCAGTATTACAGTGTGTGCTGTTAGTCTCCCTCCCCAGTGCAGTGTTACAGTGTGTGCTGTTACTCTCACTCCCCAGTGAAGTGTTACAGTGTGTGCTGTTAGTCTCACCCCCAGTGCAGTGTTACAGTGTGTGCTGTTAGTCTCACCCCCAGTGCAGTGTTACAGTGTGTGCTGTTAGTCTCACTCCCCAGTGCAGTGTTACAGTGTGTGCTGTTAGTCTCCCTCCCCAGTGCAGTGTTACAGTGAGTGCTGTTAGTCTCACTCCCCAGTGCAGTGTTACAGTGTGTGCTGTTAGTCTCACTGCCAGTGCAGTGTTACAGTGTTTGCTATTAGTCTCATCCCCAGTGCAGTGTTACAGTGTGTGCTGTTAGTCTCACCCCCAGTGCAGTGTTACAGTGTGTGCTGTTAGTCTCACTCCCCAGTGCAGTGTTACAGTGTGTGCTGTTAGTCTCCCTCCCCAGTGCAGTGTTACAGTGAGTGCTGTTAGTCTCACTCCCCAGTGCAGTGTTACAGTGTGTGCTGTTAGTCTCACTGCCAGTGCAGTGTTACAGTGTTTGCTATTAGTCTCATCCCCAGTGCAGTGTTACAGTGTGTGCTGTTAGTCTCACCCCCCAGTGCAGTGTTACAGTGTGTGCTGTTAGTCTCACCCCCAGTGCAGCGTTACAGTGTGTGCTGTTAGTCTCCCTCCCCAGTGCAGTGTTACAGTGTGTGCTGTTCGTCTCACTCCCCAGTGCAGTGTTACAGTGTGTGCTGTTAGTCTCACCCCCAGTGCAGCGTTACAGTGTGTGCTGTTAGTCTCCCTTCCCAGTGCAGTGTTACAGTGTGTGCTGTTAGTCTCACTCCCCAGTGCAGTGTTAGAATGAGTGCTGTTCGTCTCACTCCCCAGTGCAGTGTTACAGTGTGTGCTGTTAGTCTCATCCCCAGTGCAGTGATACAGTGTGTGCTGTTAGTCTCACCCCCAGTGCTGTGTTACAGTGAGTGCTGTTAGTCTCACCCCCAGTGCAGTGTTACAGTGTGTGCTGTTAGTCTCACTCCCCAGTGCAGTGTTACAGTGTGTGCTGTTAGTCTCACCCCCAGTGCAGTGTTACAGTGTGTGCTGTTAGTCTCACCCCCAGTGCAGTGTTACAGTGTTTGCTGTTAGTCTCACCCCCAGTGCAGTGTTACAGTGTGTGCTGTTAGTCTCACCCCCAGTGCAGTGTTACAGTGTGTGCTGTTAGTCTCACCCCCAGTGCAGCGTTACAGTGTGTGCTGTTAGTCTCCCTCCCCAGTGCAGTGTTACAGTGTGTGCTGTTAGTCTCACTCCCCCGTGCAGTGTTACAGTGAGTGCTGTTAGTCTCACCCCCAGTGCAGTGTTACAGTGTGTGCTGTTAGTCTCACCCCCAGTGCAGTGTTACAGTGTGTGCTGTTACTCTCACCCCCAGTGCAGTGTTACAGTGTGTGCTGTTAGTCTCACCCCCAGTGCAGCGTTACAGTGTGTGCTGTTAGTCTCCCTCCCCAGTGCAGTGTTACAGTGTGTGCTGTTAGTCTCCCTCCCCAGTGCAGTGTTACAGTGAGTGCTGTTAGTCTCACCCCCAGTGCAGTGTTACAGTGTGTGCTGTTAGTCTCACCCCCCAGTGCAGTGTTACAGTGTGTGCTGTTAGTCTCATCCCCAGTGCAGTGATACAGTGTGTGCTGTTAGTCTCACCCCCAGTGCAGTGTTACAGTGTGTGCTGTTAGTCTCACCCCCAGTGCAGTGTTACAGTGTTTGCTGTTAGTCTCACCCCCAGTGCAGTGTTACAGTGTGTGCTGTTAGTCTCACCCCCAGTGCAGTGTTACAGTGTGTGCTGTTAGTCTCACCCCCAGTGCAGCGTTACAGTGTGTGCTGTTAGTCTCCCTCCCCAGTGCAGTGTTACAGTGTGTGCTGTTAGTCTCACTCCCCAGTGCAGTGTTACAGTGAGTGCTGTTAGTCTCACCCCCAGTGCAGTGTTACAGTGTTTGCTGTTAGTCTCACCCCCAGTGCAGTGTTACAGTGTGTGTTGTTAGTCTCACCCCCAGTGCAGTGTTACAGTGTGTGCTGTTAGTCTCACCCCCAGTGCAGCGTTACAGTGAGTGCTGTTAGTCTCACCCCCAGTGCAGTGTTACAGTGTGTGCTGTTAGTCTCACCCCCAGTGCAGTGTTACAGTGTGTGCTGTTAGTCTCCCTCCCCAGTGCAGTGTTACAGTGTGTGCTGTTAGTCTCACTCCCCAGTGCAGTGTTAGAGTGAGTGCTGTTAGTCTCACTCCCCAGTGCAGTGTTACAGTGTGTGCTGTTAGTCTCACCCCCAGTGCAGTGTTACAGTGAGTGCTGTTAGTCTCACCCCCAGTGCAGTGTTACAGTGTGTGCTGTTAGAAACATAGAACATAGAAAAATACAGCGCAGTACAGGCCCTTCGGCCCTCGATGTTGCGCCGGCCGAAGTCTACCTAACCTACACTAGGCCAATAACCTCCATATGCTTATCCAATGCCCGCTTAAATGACCATAAAGAGGGAGAGTCCACCACTGCTGCTGGCGGGGCATTCCATGAACTCACAACCCGCTGAGTAAAGAATCTACCCCTAACATCTGTCCTATACCTACCACCCCTTAATTTAAAGCTATGCCCCCTCGTAATAGCTGACTCCATATGTGGAAAATGGTTCTCATGGTCAACCCTATCTAAACCCCTAATCATCTTGTACACCTCTATCAAGCCACCCCTAAACCTTCTTTTCTCCAATGAAAACAGCCCCAAGTGCCTCAGCCTTTCCTCATACGATCTTCCTACCATGCCAGGCAACATCCTGGTAAACCTCCTCTGCACCCGTTCCAGTGCCTCCACATCCTTCCTATAGTATGGCGACCAAAACTGCACACAATACTCCAGATGAGGCCGCACCAGAGTCTTATACAACTGCAACATGACCTCAGGACTCCGGAACTCAATTCCTCTCCCAATTAAGCCCAGTACACCATATGCCTTCTTCACAGCACTGTTTACCTGGGTGGCAACTTTCAGAGATCTGTGTACATGGACACCAAGATCCCTCTGCTCATCCACACTACCAAGTATCCGACCATTAGCCCAGTAATCCATCTTCTTGTTACTCCTACAAAAGTGAGTGACTTCACACTTACCTACATTGAACTCCATTTGCCACCTTTCTGCCCAGCTCTGCAGCTTATCTATATCCTGCTGTAACCTGCCACATCCTTCTTCGCTGTCCACAACTCCACCGACTTTCGTATCATCCGCAAACTTGCTCGCCCAGCTTTCAAGCCCTTCCTCCAGGTCATTTATAAAAATGACAAACAGCAATGGTCCCAAAACAGATCCTTGTGGAACACCGCTAGTAACTGCACTCCAAGATGAACATAATCCATCAACTACTACCCTCTGTCTCCTTCCAGCCAGCCAATTCCTAATCCAAACCTCTAATGCACCCTCAATGCCATACCTCCGTAGTTTTTGCAGTAGCCTACCATGGGGTACCTTATCGAACGCCTTACTAAAATCCATATACACCACATCTACTGCTTTACCCTCGTCCACTTCCTTGGTCACCTTCTCAAAGAACTCAATAAGGTTTGTGAGGCACGACCTGCCCTTCACAAAACCATGCTGACTATCCCTGATCACGTTATTCCTATCCAGATGTTTATAAATCCTATCCCTTACAATTCTCTCTAAGACTTTGCCCACAACAGAAGTGAGACTCACTGGCCTATAGTTACTAGGGCTATCCCTACTCCCCTTCTTGAACAAGGGGACCACATTCGCTATCCTCCAGTCTTCTGGCACTATTCCCGTAGACAATGACGAGATAAAAATCAAGGCCAATGGCTCCGCTATCTCCTCCCTAGCTTCCCAGAGGATCCTAGGGTAAATGCCATCAGGCCCAGGGGACTTATCTATTTTCATCCTTTCCAGTATTCCCCAGACCTCTTCCCTACATATCTCAAAGCCATCCATTCTAATCACTTGTGACTCAATATTCACATCAGCAACAATGTCCTGTTCCTGAGTGAATACTGACGAAAAGTATTGATTTAGTGTCTCTCCAATCTCCTCCGCCTCCACGCACAACTTCCCACTACTATCCTTGACTGGACCGATACCTACCCTAGTCATCCTTTTATTCCTGACATACCTATAGAAAGCCTTTGGGTTTTCCCTAATCCTACCAACTAAGGACTTTTCATGTCCCCTTCTCGCTGCTCTTAGCTCTCTCTTTAGATCCTTCCTGGCTACCTTATAACTCTCAATCGCCCCAACTGAACCTTCACGCCTCATCTTTACATAGGCCGCCCTCTTCCCTTTCACAAGGGATTCCAATTCCTTATTAAACCACAGCTCCCTCACAAGACCCTTTCCTCCCTGCCTGACTGGTACATACTTATCAAGGACACCCAATAGCTGTTCCTTGAACAATCTCCACATATCATTTGTGTTCTTCCCCTGAAGCCTGTTTTTCCAATCCACGCATCCTAGGTCATGCCTCACTGCATCATAATTTCCCTGCCCCCAGCTATAACTCCTGCCCTGCAGTGCACACTTATCCCTCTCCATCACTAAAGTAAAAGTCACCGAATTGTGGTCACTGTCCCCGAAGTGTATGCTGTTCGTCTCACCCCCAGTGCAGTATTACAGTGTGTGTTGTTAGTCTCACTCCCCAGTGCAGTGTTACAGTGTGTGCTGTTAGTCTAACTCCCGAGTGCAGTGTTACAGTGTGTGCTGTTAGTCTAACTCCCGAGTGCAGTGTTACAGTGTGTGCTGTTAGTCTAACTCCCCAGTGCAGTGTTACAGTGTATGCTGTTAGTCTCCCTCCCAGTGCAGTGTTACAGTGAGTGCTGTTAGTCTCACTCCCCAGTGCAGTGTTACAGTGTGTGTTGTTAGTCTCCCTCCCCAGTGCAGTGTTACAGTGAGTGCTGTTAGTCTCACTCCCCAGTGCAGTGTTACAGTGTGTGCTGTTAGTCTCACCCCCAGTGCAGTGATACAGTGTGTGCTGTTAGTCTCACCCCCAGTGCAGTGTTACAGTGTTTGCTGTTAGTCTCACCCCCAGTGCAGTGTTACAGTGTGTGCTGTTAGTCTCACTCCCCAGTGCAGTGTTACAGTGTGTGCTGTTAGTCTCACCCCCCAGTGCAGTGTTACAGTGTGTGCTGTTAGTCTCACCCCCAGTGCAGCGTTACAGTGTGTGCTGTTAGTCTCACTCCCCAGTGCAGTGTTACAGTGTGTGCTGTTAGTCTCACCCCCAGTGCAGCGTTACAGTGTGTGCTGTTAGTCTCCCTCCCCAGTGCAGTGTTACAGTGAGTGCTGTTAGTCTCACTCCCCAGTGCAGTGTTACAGTGTGTGCTGTTAGTCTCACTGCCAGTGCAGTGTTACAGTGTTTGCTATTAGTCTCATCCCCAGTGCAGTGTTACAGTGTGTGCTGTTAGTCTCACCCCCAGTGCAGTGTTACAGTGTGTGCTGTTAGTCTCACTCCCCAGTGCAGTGTTACAGTGTGTGCTGTTAGTCTCCCTCCCCAGTGCAGTGTTACAGTGAGTGCTGTTAGTCTCACTCCCCAGTGCAGTGTTACAGTGTGTGCTGTTAGTCTCACTGCCAGTGCAGTGTTACAGTGTTTGCTATTAGTCTCATCCCCAGTGCAGTGTTACAGTGTGTGCTGTTAGTCTCACCCCCCAGTGCAGTGTTACAGTGTGTGCTGTTAGTCTCACCCCCAGTGCAGCGTTACAGTGTGTGCTGTTAGTCTCCCTCCCCAGTGCAGTGTTACAGTGTGTGCTGTTCGTCTCACTCCCCAGTGCAGTGTTACAGTGTGTGCTGTTAGTCTCCCTCCCCAGTGCAGTGTTACAGTGAGTGCTGTTAGTCTCACTCCCCAGTGCAGTGTTACAGTGTGTGCTGTTAGTCTCACTGCCAGTGCAGTGTTACAGTGTTTGCTATTAGTCTCATCCCCAGTGCAGTGTTACAGTGTGTGCTGTTAGTCTCACCCCCCAGTGCAGTGTTACAGTGTGTGCTGTTAGTCTCACCCCCAGTGCAGCGTTACAGTGTGTGCTGTTAGTCTCCCTCCCCAGTGCAGTGTTACAGTGTGTGCTGTTCGTCTCACTCCCCAGTGCAGTGTTACAGTGTGTGCTGTTAGTCTCACCCCCAGTGCAGCGTTACAGTGTGTGCTGTTAGTCTCCCTTCCCAGTGCAGTGTTACAGTGTGTGCTGTTAGTCTCACTCCCCAGTGCAGTGTTAGAATGAGTGCTGTTCGTCTCACTCCCCAGTGCAGTGTTACAGTGTGTGCTGTTAGTCTCATCCCCAGTGCAGTGATACAGTGTGTGCTGTTAGTCTCACCCCCAGTGCTGTGTTACAGTGAGTGCTGTTAGTCTCACCCCCAGTGCAGTGTTACAGTGTGTGCTGTTAGTCTCACTCCCCAGTGCAGTGTTACAGTGTGTGCTGTTAGTCTCACCCCCAGTGCAGTGTTACAGTGTGTGCTGTTAGTCTCACCCCCAGTGCAGTGTTACAGTGTTTGCTGTTAGTCTCACCCCCAGTGCAGTGTTACAGTGTGTGCTGTTAGTCTCACCCCCAGTGCAGTGTTACAGTGTGTGCTGTTAGTCTCACCCCCAGTGCAGCGTTACAGTGTGTGCTGTTAGTCTCCCTCCCCAGTGCAGTGTTACAGTGTGTGCTGTTAGTCTCACTCCCCCGTGCAGTGTTACAGTGAGTGCTGTTAGTCTCACCCCCAGTGCAGTGTTACAGTGTGTGCTGTTAGTCTCACCCCCAGTGCAGTGTTACAGTGTGTGCTGTTAGTCTCACCTCCAGTGCAGCGTTACAGTGTGTGCTGTTAGTCTCCCTCCCCAGTGCAGTGTTACAGTGTGTGCTGTTAGTCTCACTCCCCAGTGCAGTGTTACAGTGAGTGCTGTTAGTCTCACCCCCAGTGCAGTGTTACAGTGTGTGCTGTTAGTCTCACCCCCCAGTGCAGTGTTACAGTGTGTGCTGTTAGTCTCATCCCCAGTGCAGTGATACAGTGTGTGCTGTTAGTCTCACCCCCAGTGCAGCGTTACAGTGAGTGCTGTTAGTCTCACCCCCAGTGCAGTGTTACAGTGTGTGCTGTTAGTCTCACCCCCAGTGCAGTGTTACAGTGTTTGCTGTTAGTCTCACCCCCAGTGCAGTGTTACAGTGTGTGCTGTTAGTCTCACCCCCAGTGCAGTGTTACAGTGTGTGCTGTTAGTCTCACCCCCAGTGCAGCGTTACAGTGTGTGCTGTTAGTCTCCCTCCCCAGTGCAGTGTTACAGTGTGTGCTGTTAGTCTCACTCCCCAGTGCAGTGTTACAGTGAGTGCTGTTAGTCTCACCCCCAGTGCAGTGTTACAGTGTTTGCTGTTAGTCTCACCCCCAGTGCAGTGTTACAGTGTGTGTTGTTAGTCTCACCCCCAGTGCAGTGTTACAGTGTGTGCTGTTAGTCTCACCCCCAGTGCAGCGTTACAGTGTGTGCTGTTAGTCTCACCCCCAGTGCAGTGTTACAGTGTGTGCTGTTAGTCTCCCTCCCCAGTGCAGTGTTACAGTGTGTGCTGTTAGTCTCACTCCCCAGTGCAGTGTTAGAGTGAGTGCTGTTAGTCTCACTCCCCAGTGCAGTGTTACAGTGTGTGCTGTTAGTCTCACTCCCCAGTGCAGTGTTACAGTGTGTGCTGTTAATCTCACCCCCAGTGCAGTGTTACAATGTGTGCTGTTAGTCTCACTGCCCAGTGCAGTGTTACAGTGTGTGCTGTTAGTCTCACTCCCCAGTGCAGTGTTACAGTGTGTGCTGTTAGTCTCCCTCCCCAGTGCAGCGTTACAGTGTGTGCTGTTAGTCTCCCTCCCCAGTGCAGTGTTACAGTGTGTGCTGTTAGTCTCCCTCCCCCAGTGCAGCGTTACAGTGTGTGCTGTTAGTCTCCCTCCCCAGCGCAGTGTTACAGTGAGTGCTGTTAGTCTCACTCCCCAGTGCAGTGTTACAGTGTGTGCTGTTAGTCTCCCTCCCCAGTGCAGTGTTACAGTGAGTGCTGTTAGTCTCACCCCCAGTGCAGTGATACAGTGTGTGCTGTTAGTCTCACTCCCCAGTGCAGTGTTACAGTGAGTGCTGTTAGTCTCACCCCCAGTGCAGTGTTACAGTGTGTGCTGTTAGTCTCACTCCCCAGTGCAGTGTTACAGTGTGTGCTGTTAGTCTCACTCCCCAGTGCAGTGTTACAGTGTGTGTTGTTAGTCTCCCTCCCCAGTGCAGTGTTACAGTGTGTGCTGTTAGTCTCACCCCCCAGTGCAGTGTTACAGTGTGTGCTGTTAGTCTCCCTCCCCAGTGCAGTGTTACAGTGTGTGCTGTTAGTCTCACCCCCCAGTGCAGTGTTACAGTGTGTGCTGTTAGTCTCACTCCCCAGTGCAGTGTTACAGTTAGATGTCAGAGGAGGGAGGCTCTGCTGCAATTGTCCAAAGTGTGGGTGAGGCCGCACCTGGAGTATTGTGCACAACTCTGGTCTCCTTACTTGAGGAAGGATTTCCTGGTTTTGCAGGTGGTGCAGGTTGATTCTGGAGATGAAGGGGTTACCCCATGAGGACAGGTTGAGCTGCCAGGGACTGTACTCACTAGAATTTAGAAGATTGAGACGGGATCTTATAGAACCATATAAAACTGTGAAAGGGATAGACAAGATAGAGGCTGGTAAGTTGTTCCTACTGGTGGGGGAGTCTTGGAGTAGGGGACATGGCCTCAAGATTAGGGGGAGTAGATTCAGGACAGAGATGAGGAGGAACTGTTTTTCCCAGAGAATAGTGAATCGATGGAACTGTCTGCCCAAGGAAGCAGTCAAGGCAGCTTCATTAAATACATTCAAGAGGCAGTTGGATGGGTTTTTGCACAGTCAGGGAATAAAGGTTCATGGGGATAATGCAGGGAGGAGGAGCTAGATCAGTTATGATCTTAATGAATGGGTGGGGGCAGGCTTGATGGGCAGAATGGCCTACTCCTCCTCCTATTACTATGAGAATGCTTTTTTGATCTGACAACCTTGGTCTGAGCGTGAAGAGAGAGAGCTCCTCCTATTACACGACAGGATGTGGGGGAAGAATCCAGTAACCAAAGAGTTTTTTTTTCTATTGCTTCATTTTCCTGTGAAGATTGTGGTCCCCATCGGTGAGACCGCACTGGGAGCCGTGTGTACTGTATTGGACACTGTCCTTACAGACGGAGGTGAATGTGTTGGGAACAGTCCACAGGAGGTTTACCCAGAACGAGGAAAGGTCAGGAAGGCCCAGCCTGTGCTCTCTGGGATTTAGAGCAGTCACAGGTGGCTTCATTGACACATCGAAGGTCCTGAGGGGATTTGACCGGGTGGATGTGGAAAGGATGTTTTGTGTTAGAATCTTGAACTGGGGTCATAGCTTAAAACAAAATGCACACCCATTTAAACCAGAAATGAGGAAACATTTTATTCTCTCAGAGGGTTGTGAATCTTTGGAATTCCCTTCCTCACAAAGGTTGTGGATGCAAAATCTTCCAAAATATTTTTAAGTCCGAGGGAGATTCCATGATTCCCAACGGGGTTGAAAGGTTATTGGGGCTCTGCAGGATTGTGGAGTCAAAGGTAAAATCTGATCAGCCATGATCTTTTTGAATGGGGGAAGCGGGCTGGAAGGGCCGAGTGGCCTGCTGTTGGAGTCTTTGTTCCTGAGTGGAATGCCAGGGGAACGCTGTGATAAACAGAATGGGCTCAGCAGCACCAGCTGGACACTCACAGACTCACACCAACCACTTCCCACCCAGGAGCCAGACGGAGCTGGAAAACAGAACCGGAAAAATTATTCAAACTTACAAATTGCATTAAACTCCTGGGGGAGAAAAAACTAAAAGGTGATCATAACATTTCCAACACTCAATGGGCAAAGCCAGAGCTCCCACAACACCAGGTCATAATCCAACAGGTCTGTTTGAAATCACAAGCTTTCGGAGCGCTGCCCCTCCTTCAGGTGACATGGAGGGAAATGCACGGGCACAGAACGTGTCGTCGGAAAGATACGGCAAGATAATTCCAGGGACTGAAGATTGTCAAGAGATAAATGCAAATGATGTGAACAGAGCGTTGACAGGTTGAATAACAAATCTCTGCAGATGACAAACAGCATCAGGCCGTGTGGGTGAGGTCACAACAGCTGAATATCATGTGAAGGGCTAACCTAGGATCAGATTAATTTGGTGGGGGGATCCCTCTGGATCCAGTGTGATGTGGGGATCTCTCAGGATCCAGTTTGATGATGGGATCCATCTGGATCCAGTGTGATGTGGAGTTCTCTCAGGATCCAGTGTGATGTTGGGATCCCCCTGGATCCAGTGTGATGTGAGGATCTCTCAGGATCCAGTGTGATGTGGGGATCCCTCTGGATCCAGTGTGATGTCAGGACTCTCTCTTGATCCAGTGTGATGTGGGGATCTCTCTGGATCCAGTGTGATGTCAGGATCCCTCTGGATCCAGTGTGATGTGGGGATCTCCCAGGATCCAGTGTGATGTGGGGTTCTTTCTTGATCCAGTGTGACGTAGGGTTCTCTCAGGATTCAGTGTGATGTGGGGATATCTCTGGATCCAGTGTGATGTGGGGATCCCTCTGGATCCAGTCTGATGTGGGAATCTCTCAGGATCCAGTGTGATGTGGGGTTCTCTCAGGATCCAGTGTGATGTTGGGATTCCTCTGGATCCAGTGTGATGTCAGGATCCCTCTGGATCCAGTGTGATGTGGGATCTCTCAGGATCCAGTGTGATGTGGGGATCCCTCTGGATCCAGTGTGATGTCGGGATCCCTCTGGATCCAGTGTGATGTGGGATCTCTCAGGATCCAGTGTGATGTGGTGATCCCTCTGGATCCAGTGTGATGTCGGGATCTCTCTGGATCCAGTGTGATGTCGGAATCTCCCAGGATCCAGTGTGATGTGGGGTTCTCTCAGGATCCAGTGTGATGTGGAGTTCTCTCTTGATCCAGTGTGATGTGGGGTTCTCTCTGGATCCAGTGTGATGTGGGGATCCCTCTGGGTCCAGTGTTTTGTGGAGTTCTCTCTTGATCCAGTGTGATGTGGGGTTTTCTCAGGATTCAGTGTGATGTGGGGATATCTCTGGATCCAATGTGATGTGGTGATCCCTCTGGATCCAGTGTGATGTGGGAATCTCTCAGGATCCAGTGTGATGTGGGGATCTCTCTGGATCCAGTGTGATGAGGGAATCTCTCAGGATCCAGTGTGGGGTGGGAATCTCCCAGGATCCAGTGTGATGTAGGGATCTCTCTGGATCCAGTGTGGATTGGGGTTTTCCCTGGATCCATGGTGGGGTGAGGATCTCTCTAGATCCAGTGTAGTGAGGGGTTCCCTCAGTGAGCTCCTACTCATGGAGCCTTCCTGTACCAACGGTGCTGTGGATAGTTCCCCAGTGGGAGAAGCTGAGTGAGCACCATGTGAACACTTCCACATTCTCATACATCAACAAACCCAACTAATGAGGTACCAAATGATGGCGATATGGTGATGTTATGTGTCTAATGAACCAATTTGAATAATGTTCCATTTTCTTGCTATTCTCTGTGGACATTTTGCATGTTCTTCAGGAACATTAACATTTGGAACATTTTTACATAACAATTAAATTAGCATATGACAAACTCCAACAATACAACCCACCTTCTGCATGAATAAATTAACACAGTGAACAGCCAGGGAACAGACAGCAAGCAAGGGCTGAACATTCCACAAACAGCGCCAGGGACGGGAAAAAGCTTCCCGGGGACTGCAGAAAGACAAAGACTGACATTCCGATAACACACAGCGAAACTCAGAAAGCCCTTCTCCTGTTCCTAGAAATGTGTTAATGCCGTCACCAGGTACTGTCAGAGGGTCAATGCTGAGGGAGTGCCGCACTGTCAGAGGGTCAGTACTGAGGGAGTGCCGCACTGTCGGAGGGTCAGTACTGAGGGAGTGCCGCACTGTCAGAGGGTCAGTACTGAGGGAGTGCTGCACTGTCGGAGGGTCAGTACTGAGGGAGTGCTGCACTGTCAGAGGGTCAGTACTGAGGGAGTGCTGCACTGTCGGAGGGTCAGTACTGAGGGAGTGCCACACTGTCAGAGGGTCAGTACTGAGGGAGTGCTGCACTGTCGGAGGGTCAGTACTGAGGGAGATCTGGTGGGTGTGTGGAATTCACTGCCCCAGCGTGTGGGAGATGTTTGGATAGGGAGGAAGGACAATGGGGTTTTAATCAGTCTTGGGTTAAAAGGTGATGGAGAGCAGGCAGGAAGTTGGGGTTGGGGCAGAGATAGGGTCAAAGTAGGCCCGAGGGGCCGAATGGCCTCCTCCTGCTCCTGGTTCGGATGTTGTAACTGAATGGGAGATCAAAGGGTAAGGGAGAGAGTGTATCCAAGTCCTCATGAACTCATATCCAGACAGGGAGCAAGGAATGGGGATTGCAGGGACAGGAAACAGGGAATGGGGATTGCAAGGACAGGGAGCAGGGAATGGGGATTGCAGGGACATTGTCTAACCCTGTGTTACTGGCTCTGAAATCTGTTGATTGAAGAAGATCTCCAGACTCAGACCTTGATTATTGACAAACTATTGCGTGATGCCATGGAGAGCGCACCATTCCTGTCTGATCGCTGCGGATTTACAGAGTTCAACAAATGACAAGCTAACAGGTTCTCAATCAGACACCGAAACAAAAGGTTATCACTCGATGGTCTACGTGAACATACCCCAGGCCATGTCCGAGACTGTGTAACAGGGTATTATTCTCAGACTTTGAGTCAATGTACACTCCAGGTCCCATATTCACCCTGGATAGTGATTCGCTGAGATGCAGTTTCTGCTGATAAACCGCCCGTGAGTGATGTGAGAAAAGCTGAAGTTATCTGGTTATTACAGAATATTCTAGCAGGCTCAGCCCACCCAGGGGAAGGGCCCACCCAGGGGAGGGTCCACCCAGGGGAAAGGCCCAGCCAGGGGAAAGGCCCACCCAGGGGAAGGGCCCACCCAGGGGAGGGTCCACCCAGGGCAACGGGCCCACCCAGGGGAGGGTCCACCCAGGGCAACGGGCCCACCCAGGGGAGGGTCCACCCAGGGGAAAGGCCCAGCCAGGGGAAAGGCCCACCCAGGGGAAGGGTCTACCCAGGGCAACAGGCCCACGCAGGGGAACAGGCCCACCCAGGGCAACGGGTCCACCCAGGGGAACGGGCCCACCCAGGGGAAGGGCCCACACAGGGGAACAGGCCCACCCAGGGGAAGGGCCCACCCAGGGGAACAGGCCCACCCAGGGGAAAGGCCCACCCAGGGGAAGGGCCCACCCAGGGGAAGGGTCCACCGAGGGGAAAGGCCCACCCAGGGGAACAGGCCCACCCAGGGGAAGGGCCCACCCAGGGGAACAGGCCCACCCAGGGGAAAGGCCCACCCAGGGGAACAGGCCCACCCAGGGGAAAGGCCCACCCAGGGGAAGGGCCCACCCAGGGGAAAAGGTCCACCCAGGGGAAGGGCCCACCCAGGGGAAGGGGCCCACCCAGACAAGGACAACACCAGGACTGATTACAAACTGACAGAGTAACAAAAACAGCCTGCTCGCTGTTGGAGACTCTGGCTCAGAACACCCTTCACTCTCTCTCTGAGTTACAAAGTCCTTGCTGAGTGGGTCACTGTATCGCTGGGCAATTTATCTCTGTGCTGAGTGCAGTTTTAATGGAAGATTGCTAATATGCTCATTCTCACTGTAATGAAGTTCAAATAGAATTGTAACTGCAGCTACATTCTGAGTACAATCTCATCCATCTCTCCTTTATGAAGTAAATTACTGGAAGATAATGAGTTCATTAATTGGAAGCTGCACACTGGAGTATGAATTAAAAACTCCATTTCCGCCCTGCCCAAATGCGATAGGAAAAGTCACCTCAACCCACTTTGATCCCAGTGCCCCCGTTCCCCAACACCGTGGCGTTCAAATCAAAGCTCTCTGTGTTTGGAAGTCTCTGCACAACCTGTCACCAGCTTTGCTTTGGGATCCATTTCATTTTCCAATGTTTGGGGTGATGTTGAGGATTGCCTTATCGTGAGCTCACTGTCTCACTGTCTGAATGGCTGAGGGACACTGACTGTAGCCAGCAGCAGCCCAGCTCACTTTCTCAACTTGTCCTTTCATCTGAGGTGTGGTGCCCCTTCGGTCAGACCAACCACTAGTCTTCTCTCTCCCCCACTCTCTCACTCCATCTCTCTCTCTCCCTCTTCCCCATCTCTCTTTCTCTCTCTCTCTATCCCTTTCTCTCTCCCACCCATCTCTCTCGCTCTATACCTCTGTCTCTCTCTCTCTCCCCCTCCCTCTCTCCACCTTTCTCTCCCTCTCTCATCTCTCTCCCTCTCTCTCCCACCCATCTGTCTGTCTCTCTCCCTCTTTCAACCTCTCTCCCTCTCTCCATCTCTCTCTCTCTCTCCCACCCATCTCTCTGTCTCTCTCTCTCTCTCCCTCTCTCTCCCACTGTCTCTCTGTCTCTCTCTCTCTCCCTCTCCCCCCCTCTCTCTCCCCCTGTCTCTTCCTCCCTTTCTCTAACACAGCAGCTACCCTTTCATCCCCTCGGACTGTAGTGATTTTCACTTCAGGCAGTTTGCTGTCGTTGTAATGTATAAAAATGTCATGGAGCACAGAACCCGGGGATTGTGTGTAAGACTCTGATATTGTAGCCATGTAAACAGCTGGTGTTATAAACTTGAAGCCATCTGCCTCACAGGGACATGATTCTTTCTGGGGTGAGACCACCATCCGGGAAAGCACAAAGCCGGTGAGCTGTATTAATCAGCACTTCCCTTTGACCATCGCCTTCTTGCCCGCGTTTCCAAATCTCACACTGGTCTCCAACATTAGACGTGATTCTCCAAATACACGGCATTTGCTCAATAATTATGAATGTGTGAACAATTATGCAACAGCCAATTTACAGTCTGACTCACAGTGTAGCTCACTAACAGTTTCCTAACGTCCTTCAGGGAAGGGGAACGGCCATCTTTGCTGGTCTGGCCAAGATGTGACATCAGAGCCACCGTGATGTGAGTGATCCATCGTGGCCCTCTGGGCAATTAGTGATGGACAATTAACACTGGCCTAGCCAGGGATACCCACATCCCATAACAAATAAAATGTGGATGTTCCAGGCGTCTGATATATAAATCCACAAGACCCGGTACTTTGCAGACAGGAGGAACATGTACACACACTGGGCCCATTTAACTCAATAACATCAGTGTCAGGGCAATGCCTTGACCAATCGCAGTGAACCCGCCTGGTTTGACATTGAAATGACGCTTGGCAGTGAACTGTCGATCATCATCTTCCTGTTGCATTCTCCCTGGCAACACCTTGGCCAATCAGAGTCCATTTGCTGACCAATCAGCTCTCTCTCCTCCCACAGAGCAGTGCAGGCTCCCCAGAGCTAGCTCAGGGTTAACCAGGCTCAGTAAAGGGTGTGCACAGATCACGGTTCAATTTCGAAGATGAAAGACTGGTTTAAACAAAATGTCTAAGACAATAGGTTTCTGGTCAACACAGAGAAACCAGAGTTTTCCAATTGGACCTGATGTGTCCACCAGCAGGAGACAAAATCTGGAACAGACTCAGCTGAAAAACCTGTGGAGACTGGGGGTGGGGGTGAGAGGGATGGGGGGACGGGGGCAGTGCTGGAAGTATACGAATAGATCTCTGTAGCCTGGGGATACCAGGGATTGGGAACCAGGACGGGTGGCTGAAGTTAGAATGTTGTTGCAAATGAATGGGTTTGAGGGGCAGAATGGCGTTCTGATTTTCACAGACCCCACTCCCAGCTGGGTTCAGTCACTAACAGAGAAAACCATTGCCTTTGATTACAAACCAGCACAAGGTGGGCTCTGGGATACCCTCAGACAGCAAGTGGTTCACTTACAGAGATTACTGGCCAGGCAATGAAGATAAACATCTCGCACACGAGACACTGTCTCCTCTGGGATCCACTGGGATTTCCCAGTTATCCCGAAGGTAAAGGCAGCTGGAAATGTTGCAGAGTTTGGAGTGAACAGAGAGTTGCTTGCTTCAGATTAATGAAGATTACCTTCAAAGTAAAGTTTATTAAGGAAGAAATTAAAAGTGACAGAGAATTGTTAGGAGGCCATTCAGCCCATTGTGTCTGAACTAGCTCTCTGATACCATCCAAATAGTCAAATGCCCCTTTGCTCTTCTCCCAGAGAGTGACCATTCTGGTTAAGTTCTGATCTGATTCTGTTCTGGAACTTGCAACCAAATCTTTTGGGCAGTGAGTTTCAAATCACAACATCTCACTGTCTCTGTATGAGATTAGATTAGATCCCATACAGTGTGGAAACTGGCCCTTCGGCCCAACAAGTCCACACTGACCCTCCAAAGAGTAACCCACCCAGACCCATTCCCCTACCCTATATTCACCACTGAATAATGCACCTAACGCATGACCAATTCACCTGACCCGCACATCTTTGGACTGTGGGAGGAAACCAGAGCACCTGGAGAAAACCCACACAGACACGGGGAGAACATGCAAACTCCACACAGACAGTGGCCTGAGGTGGGAACCGAACCTGGGTCCCTGGCGCTGTGAGGCAGCAGTGCTAACCACTGAACCACTGTACTGCCTCCTACCTCCCAGTCTTGTTCTTTTTTGCCAATCACTTTCCATCTCTACCTCCTGTGAAATAACTCCCCGGGCCAGTATCCAGTCACCAGGTCCCGGTTTATTTACACAATAAGATTCCTTCACAGTGACCCAGCTCCCTCAGAGCCAGTTCTCAGAGTGAACAGGATCTCTGACACTCCTGGTTATCATTTTTTTAAACCCCCACACTCCCGCCTAACTGCGGTAGTGTTTATATTTCCCCAGGACCATGGTGTGTGTGTGTGCAGGTGTGAGACACAGTGACAGACACAAGGTGCACGAATCTTTATTCAAATTTCCACCACCAGGAAGAAAGGAAACACCCGAGTGGCCAGTGACAAGCAGTGCCCTTCACATCAAAGGGCAATGCTGTGTGATCAAACAGTGAAGGGGAGGGCAGGGACTAAATCAAAATAGAGTTGGAGGGAGAAATGATGCACTCCACTCCCTGCGGCGCCCACCTCTCCCTGAACAACTCCAGGGTGTTGGTGGACACCGCGTGCTCCTTCTCCAAGGACACCCGGGCCCTAACGTAACCGCGGAAGAGGGGCAGGCAGTCGGCCCTAACGACCCCCTCCACGGCCCGCTGCCTGGACCTGTTTATGGCCAGTTTGGCCAGGCCTAGCAGCAGACCCACGAGGAGGTCTTCAGACCTGCCCTCCCTCCTCCGCACCGGGTGCCCGAAGATCAGGAGCGTGGGACTGAAGTGCAACCAAAAGCAGAGGAGGAGGTTTTTGAGGAAATCAAAAAGGGAGTGCAAACGCCCACACCCAATATACACATGGTCCACGGACTCCACAGCGCCACAGAACAAGCAGTTTGGCTGGGAGTCCAAAGCATAGAGGGCCCTCCACTGGGGATCCCCACCGCCCGGTGGCAAATGGGCACGCCAGGGCGTGTCCGGGCGGTGGATGAGGGAGAAGAGGTGGACGGTGTGCAGCAGCAGTCTGTACAGGGCACACTTTTTTACATCCTTAAAAGGGACAAAATTAAAATTCCGGAGGCGGCTCAGGTTGTGGGGCACAGGCTCCCGCGGGAAGTACGGGACCTTGGGGCCAATGTGAAATTCCGTCCGGGCTGGGGTGAGCGCGGACGGGATCCCACCGCCCACCTGAGCATCCTCCAACTGGTGCACTACGTCGGGTCCGAGCACCGCTGTTTTAAGGCGTCGGATGCCGGTGGCCACGTACCGGACGTCTACCGCTGCCCTGCTCGCTATGTCTTGCGGCAACGTCCAGCCCAGGCCCCCGGCACCCAGCACGTCCCCGACCCTGGTCACCCTCGCCGCCACGGCCCTCCCCTCCGACAGCCACTCGAACCCGCGAGCACGGAGGTGCGGATTCCTGAGCAACGGCTCCCTGACGACAGCCGCTACTCCTGCCGGAGGGTAGGCGCGACGCGATTCGACCATGTTCCAGACAGTGATCAGGTCCTGGTAAAAGACAGGCAGCACCTTGAGGGCGACCTCCAAACCGTCACGATCGACGAACAGGAGCTGCATGTCCTAGTTGAGGTTACGCACCTGGCGGAAAAAATACATTGCCAGGGCGCACCACCTAGGAGGAGGCTCGACGTAAAGGTATCGCTGCAAGGTCTGAAGGCGGAAGGTCGCGACCTGGGTGCGGACGCACACCAGCGACTGACCGCCCTCCTCAATGGGGAGACTCAGAACCTGCGCAGTGACCCAGTGCATCTTTTTGTCCCAGAAGAAGTCGACCAACGTTCTCTGGATGTCAGCGACAAAGCCAGGAGGAGGGACCAAAGTGACCAGCCGGTACCACAGCATGGCGGCCACCAGCTGGTTTATGACCAGCACTCGGCTCCTGTAAGATAGCACTCGGAGCAGTCCTGTCCAGCGGCCTAGGCGAGCCGAGACTTTGGCCTCCAGCTCCTGCCAGTTGGCCGGCCAGGATTCCTCGGTCGGGCTGAGGTAGACCCCCAGGTAGAGGAGATGGGTGGTACTCCAGCTGAACCCCCGAAACTCCTCCAGCAGGGAATCCACCCGCCACGGACCCACCAGTAGCCCGGAACATTTGGCCCAGTTGATCCTGGCGGAAGACGCCGCCGAGTACACGGCCTGGCACTCGCGCATCCTCCCCAGGTCAGCCGGGTCGGTGAAAGTGAGGAGCACGTTGTCGGCGTAGGCCGAGAGGACCACCCCCGCGCCCGCGCCGCGCAGAACCAGCCCCGACAACCTCCTCCGCAAGAGGCGCAGGAAAGGCTCCACGCACAGGGAATACAGCTGGCCGGACAGGGGGCAGCCTTGGCGCACTCCTCTCCCGAAGCGAAGGGGCGCCGTCAGGGACCCGTTAACTTTAACCAGACACTCTGCGGCGGCGTACAAAAGTTGGATCCGGACGACGAACTGCGTCCCGAACCCGAATGGCCGCAGAGTCCCGAGCAGGTACTCGTGATCGACCCTGTCGAACGCCTTCTCCTGGTCCAGAGACAGGAAGGCGCTCGGCAGACCAGCCCGTCGACAGAAATGGATCAGGTCCCGGACCAGATGGACGTTGTCGTGTATCCTCCGGCCCGGGACCGTGTAGGACTGGTCCGGGTGAATCATGTGGGCCAGCACGGAAGCCAGGCGAGAAGACAACACCCTGGCAAAGATTTTGTAGTCCGTGCTGAGGAGGGAGACCGGACGCCAGTTCTTCAAAGAACGAAGGTCCCCCTTCTTTGGCAGCAGGACGATGACCGCCCTGCACCAAGAAAGGGGCAGCTCTCCGGCATTTAGACACTCCCCCAGGACCTGTGCGTAGTCGCTCCCCAGGACGTCCCAGAACGCCCTGAAGACATCCACAGCCAGCCCGTCCAGCCCCGGGGATTTGCCCCGCGAGAGCCGGTCGAGGGCGCCGGTCAGCTCCTCTAAGGTGACGGGAGCGTCGAGCCTTCCGGCGTCCTCCGGGCTGAGCTGCGGCAGGTCCTCCCACAGAACTCTGCGAGCATCCTCGCTGGACGGATCCGGAGAGAACAGGGCCGTGTAATAGGATCGGACGTGGGCCCTGATACCCTCCGGATCCGAGACGAGGGACCCGTCGTCGGCCAGCAGCACAAGGAGCTGCTGACGGGTGCCGCGCCTTTTTTCCAGCGAGTAGAAGAAGGGGGAGCCGCGGTCCAGGTCCTGGAGGAGCTGGAGCCGCGACCTCACGTACGCGCCCCGAGCCCCGACGAGCTGCAGGTCCCGGAGCGCGGCCTTCTTCTCTTCGTACACCCCGCGCAGGGCCGGGTCCGCGTCGGGCTGACCGAGGCGTGACTCCAGGTCGAGCATCTCCTTCTCCAACTCCTCGATCCTGGATTTCCGCCTCTTTGTCGACCCCCTCGCGTACTCCTGACAGAAGACGCGGACGTGAGCCTTGCCCACGTCCCACCATAGCCTCAGGGAGGGGAAGCTTCCCCGCTTCCTTCTCCAGCCGGCCCAGAAACGACGAAACGAGTCCCGGAACCGCTCGTCCTCCAGCAGCAGGTTGTTAAAGTGCCAGTACGCGGAGCCCAACCTGGCGCCGAACGGAAGGAGTTCCGCCCACACCAGGTGATGGTCCGTGCACGACACCTGCCGCGTGGAGGCCTTCGGAAAACAGGAGGCGTACGCCCACGAAACGTACAGGCGGTCGATTCTGGACGCTCCGACCCCAGGCCTCACGAAGGTGAAGGTGATGGAGTCAGGATGGAGATTCCGCCAGACGTCCACCAGGTCCAAGGACTTGACCAAGTCCCCCAACCTCCTCCCCGACGTCGAACTCGTGCGGGCACCGCCGTGGTCCCTGTCCTCGAGGACGCAGTTAAAATCTCCCCCGAGGACGACGCACTGGTTCTCGTCGATGGAAGCGAGATGAGCGGACACTTCTTCGAAGAAGCTCGCTTGCCTCGGCCCGGCCAGGGGAGCGTAGACGTTCACCAAGTGAAGCACCGCGCCCCCCAGCCGAACCGTCAGGTGAAGCAAACGGCCTGGCACTGTCTCCCTGACCCCCAAGATCTCCGGCTGAAAATGTGGGGCCAACAAGATAGCCACCCCGCCAGATCTGCGGGTGAGGTGACTCATGTAGACCCCCCCTCGCCACTCCAGGAGCCAGGTGGCTTCGTCTCCCTGGGTACTGTGGGTTTCTTGCAGGAAGCACACCGCATACCTCCCGTCCCGAAGGACCGAGAGGGTCTGGAATCTGCGCTGTGACTCCCTGCTGCCGTTGATGTTGAGACTGGCTATAGTTGTCTCCATGTCGGAAGTATAGTGCAACCACCACCAGTACACACAGTTAAACTATATACACATTTACTGGGAGGACGAGAGAGGGGCACAGAAGTCCCTCGCCCTCACCAGGAGTGCTCCCAGGAAGTTCCTGACTCGCTTTCGCTCATTGACGTCAAGCCCGGGCGCCTGGCGCGCAGCGTGGGCTGACCAGTAGACTCTTTCGAAGGAGCTCCAGCGGTCGAGCGCCAGTTGGGCTCTATCCTGGCGACTCCGAGTTTCCTCGACAAATTCCAGGAGTTCCTCGAGGGGGATGAGGGGGAGATCGGTGGGGGGCACCTGGGACTCAAAAATGTCGCTGGAGACGGACTCCGCGTCGTCCCCGGTGTCCACCACCGATCCAGAACCCTCCTCCGGGAGGTCGCCTTCGGTCACCGACCCCTCCCCCACCGAGAGGATGGGGGCTGGTCCGGCACCGCCAACTGGCCTCAAACCTCCAGCGACCCCACCCCCAGGGTCACCTTCAGTCCCTTCCTCGGCGCACCCCTTCCTGGAACGCCTCGAGTTCGGGTCGCCGGGCGGCAGAGGCTCGGGGCCCCGCTCCTCTCCCGACACCGGGACGCCCGGCTCCTCGGGGAAAAGGTCCTCCCCCAGGGCCAAGGCCCCCGGAAAAACAGTCTGGGAGGGAGGAGCGAGGATAACACCTTCCTCCCCTCCACCGCTTGACGACCTAGCGGAGAGTTCCCTGTTGTCACCCACACCGCGGCCCGTGTGGTTATTAAAGTCCTCCCCAGGGGCCGGTGGAATTACAGCAGCAGAGGGTCCTGCTGTAGCCCCTGGGGGTTCGGGCAGGTCAGGCGGCGGTGCGGGACAGGCAAGAGACACTGTAGGCTCAATCCCTGGAGAGGGGCCGCACCACCGGCGCGCTGCCGGGATGTCTCTCCCCCCCAAGGGCCGGCGCCTCTTCCCCAGAGAGACAGGGGGGAAATTATGGGTCTTCCCCTCCCCGCCCACCTTGGTGGTCATGGGGCCCGGGGCCCCTCCCCTCAACCTTTCCCAGAATACTATTGGCTGGGGGAAGGCAGGGTGCATGGCAAGGGTGGGAAGGGCCAGCTGTGTCACTTCCTGCCCCTCCCCTAGTTTATCAGGTGATGGTGGGTGTTGGTGGGCGATAGTGGGCAGGGTGGGTCGGGGTGGGGTGGGGTGAGGTGGGGTTGGGGCGGGGCAGGGGCCCAGTACCCTCTCCAGGCCCAGAGACACAGCTGCTGCAGGAGGGAATGCAGCGGTGGTTCCCCACAGGTTAGTGCCAGGGTGTGGCTGGGTGGGGTTGGGCTCAGGCTCAGGGACCCCCGGGCCAGAAGCCTCAGCGGTTTCTGTAATGGGGTGGGGGTTGGGTGTGGGGTCAGTGGGTGCAGCAGGGCCAGGATCAGGTTTGGGGGTTTGAGGGTCAGGGTTCCCCCACCGGGGTGATGCTGGCACGGCTGTGAGGGCCCTGTCGTGCCGGGGCAGGGCAGGGCAGGTCGTGGGGGAAGGTGATAGGGTGGTCTCCCCGTGGGCGGGCCTAGCGGGTTGGGTTTTCCTGAGCGCCTTCCAGCAGGCCGGACCCCACCCCCCTCCCTGCCAGAGGCTGAGGCATTGGGAGCCTCCGGCTTAGCCCCCGGGGCCGGGGCTTGTGGTGTTGACTTCGGGGGAGGGGGAGTGGGTGCGGCGGCACCACCCGCAGCCGTTGGTGGGGGCTGGGCAGCCTTCTGGGTGGGGCAGTTTTTTCTAATATGCCCCACCTCGCGGCACAGGTGGCACCACACGCCGTCCGCCGTCCAGAAGGCGCGGTATGCCGCACCCTCGTGGAGGACAGTGAACGAGCCCTCCGTGACCTCCTCCCGGGCCAGGCAAATAAACACCTGGCTTCGGAGGGAGTATATGTGCCGGAGGGCGGGGTCCTTAGGACCGAGCAGGAGCGGTTGGACACTTGACCGGATCTCCCCCGAGGTGTTGAGGTGGGGAAGAAGGAGCTCACTGGCAATGAAGGGCGGGACGTTGGAGATCACGACCCTCTGGACCGTGACCTCCAAAGGGTCAATGGGCAGATGTGTCCCGCCCACAGTGAGCCCCCTCTCCACAGCCAGGTGGACCGCCTGCTCGGTCTTTAAGAAAAATACGGCCTTCCCGTACATCCGGGCCACAGCGACGATGGCCGACGACACTAGCCATGGCCTTACTGCAGGCCTCGATGGTCATGTTGGGGTGGTGGAGGTCATAGGAGGGTCCCAAGGCGAGTCCCAGGCAGCAGCAGAGGCAGATCCAAATGGGGTCCCAGAGACGAGCAGTGGGAGTGAGCCCCAGGCAGCAGCAACACTCCCTTGACCTGGGTGAGGCACTGGCAGCAGCCGTGGAGGTAAGCCTCAGGCAGCAGCAACAACAGTTGGGACAGCTGTAGGCAAGGCCCAGGCTCCAGCACCAGACACAGGCCCAGGCCTCAATACTCTCACCTCCTTCTAACTCTTCTTCCTTCTCCCGTACTGGCTGTGGGCCAGATAGTCCCAGAATCAGCTCCCACTTCTCCTGAAGTAATCTAGAGGAGAGTCCTTGGATATTGGTCCAGCTCTCTCAGAGTGAACGGGATATCTGACACTCCTGGTTATGTCTGTCAGCCAGGGCTCCCTGATTAGACCAGACTAAAAGCCCCAATCAGGGAACTCATGTAAAAGATCCACTTGGCTGACCTCACTATAATCTTCGAGGAGAAAGTGAGGACTGCAGATGCTGGAGATCAGAGCTGAAAATGTGTTGCTGGAAAAGCGCAGCAGGTCAGGCAGCATCCAAGGAGCAGGAGAATCGATGTTTCGAGCATTCTTGAAGAAGGGCTTATGCCCTGTTCCTGTTCCTTGGATGCTGCCTGACCTGCTGAGCTTTTCCAGCAACACATTTTCAGCTCTGATCTCACTATAACCACTACATCCCTCCCCATCTGAGTATCCCTCAATCATGTCACCCCTCATCCTTCTCTGTTCCCAGGATAACAACCCAATCTCTCCGTCTACCTACAATTCCCCAGCCCTTGCAACATTCCAGTAAATCTTCTCTGGACTCTCTCCAAAGTGATTCCATCCTTCCTGCGATGTGGTCAGTTCATTCTTGTGTAGTTGCTCGTGGGTGGTTTAGCACTGGGTCAGGATCCTCCAACCCTGTCTCTGATATGGCCGTGTGTAGCGCACAGCTGCTTGTATCTTGTACCCAGAGTTTCTCAGGACAAGGTCACACTCTTATCCAGGTGGGAAAGGTGTCAGGACAGCGATACCTGCCGTGTCCATCTCAAATTCCGATGTAGCTTCAACACTTGAAGAAGAGGGAGAGCCTACGGCTTCTGGAACGATCCGAAAGGGGAGTTGGGAACGTTTTGCTCCCGTGACGTTTGCAAATTTGCAGTTTTCATCCAGTCCACACACTTGTTCAGTTCACGTAACTGAACCTGACCTCGCATTGACCATGCCTCTTACCCAGACACGGCCATTCCTGTGGTTCCTACACCAGAACTCCAGAAAGCAGAACAGGAATACTTACTCAAGGCTTTAAACAAAGTGAGTATCCCATGAACATTACCCTCCAGTACTTATACAACAAGTCTAAAGAAGAGCAAGGTTAGATCTCATGGAATACAGGGAGAACTAGCCATTTGGATGGAGAACTCGCTCAAACGTAGAAGACAGAGGGTGGTGGTGGAGGGTTGTTTTTCAGACTGGAGGCCTGTGACCAGTGGAGTGCCACAAGGATCGGTGCTGGGTCCTCTACTTTTTGTCATTTACATAAATGATTTGGATGCGAGCATAAGAGGTACAGTTAGTAAGTTTGCAGATGACACCAAAATTGGAGGTGTAGTGGACAGCAAAGAAGGTTACCTCAGATTACAACAGGATCTGGACCAGATGGGCCAATGGGCTGAGAAGTGGCAGGTTTATAGAAAGGCCACAGCTTCAGCAGATACCACACTGTTACAGTTCCTATTTGATTATAGGACCACCCCTCAGTAACCAATAGGGATAGCTGCAACAGGAGTTGCTGATGAGGAGAAGGTTAAACCTGTTCTTCTCAGACTGAGGGGGGGGGGACGGAACGGGTGAAATGGCATCAGGAATGTCAGTGCCAGACCCAAGACTCCACCAAGTGAGAGAGACAGTTGAGAGTTTTTGAAAAGATTAGTAGCCCGGGTTGTGGGTGAGGTTGTAGGTTTGTGCATTGAGCTGGGTGTGGTTATCTGCAGACATTTTATTACCTCACTAGGTGACATCATCAGTGCGTCTTCGATATGGTGTTGGTGGTCTGTCTCACCTGGTATTGATGTCTCTCTGTTTTCAGGTACTGGTGGTTCTGGATCGGACTGGGTTGTAGATGGGGTGCAGCTCAATGTGTTTATTGATTGAGTTCCGACTGGAGTGTCAGGCTTCCAGGAATTCCCTGGAATGTCTCTGTTTGGCCTGTGCTAGGATGGTTACTTTGTCCCAGGTGAATGTGTGTCCTTCATTGTCTGTGTGGGTGGAAATGAGAGAGTACTGATCATGTATTGGCAGTGGCGAGCTGGTCTTCATACACTTGTATGGTCAGGTTTCTTCCTGTTTGTCCTGATGTAGTGTTTCTCTCAGTCCCAGGGGTCTGAGTACGGGACGGCAGTATGGGCAGCACAGTGACTCATTGGTTAGCATTGCTGCCACACAGCACCAGAGTCCCTGGTTCGATTCAGGTCTCGGGGTAACTGTCTGTGTGGAGTTTGCACGTTCTCCCCGTGTCTGCGTGGGTTTCCTCCGGGTGCTCCAGTTTCCTCCTACAGTCCAAACATGTGCGGGTCAGGTGACTTGGCCACGCTAAATTGCCAAGTCAGGGCTAAAAGTAGGGTAGGGGAATGGATCTGGGTGGGTTACTCTTCAGAGGATCAGTGTGGACTTGATGGGCTGAAGGGCCTGTTTCATTCTCTAGGGAATCTAATCTAATCTGATCTAGTCAGATGTTTATCTCTGAGATGTCTTTGAGTACAGTCTGATCACTATCATGTCTGGCCTTAGATTAGATTCCCTACAGTGTGGAAACAGGCCCTTCGACCCAACAAATCCACACTGACCCTCCAAAGAATAACCCTCCCAGACCCATTCCCCTACCCTATTACTCTACATTTAGGCCTGACTAATACACCTAGCCTACACATCCCTGAACACTAGGGCAATATAGCATGGCCACTTCAGCTGATCTGCACATCTTTAGATTGTGAGAGGAAACCACAACATCTTTCTGATGGGAAGGAGACCAGAATTATACGCAATATTCCAACAGTGGCCTAACCAATGTCCTGTACAGTCGCAACATGACCTCCCAACTCCTGTACTCAATACTCTGACTAATAAAGGAAAGTATACCAAACACCTTCTTCACTATCCTATCTACCTGCGACTCAACTTTCAAGGATCTATGAACCTGCACTCCAAGGTCTCTTTGTTCAGTAACACTCCCTAGGACCTAACCATTAAGTGTATAAGTCCCAGCACAGGCCATCCCAGCACAGGCCGTCCCAGCACAGACCGTCCCAGCACAGACCACACCAGCACAGACCACCCCAGCACAGGCCGTCCCAGCACAGACCACCCCAGCACAGGCTGTCCCAGCACAGGCCGTCCCAGCACAGACCGTCCCAGCACAGGCCGTCCCAGCACAGGCCGTCCCAGCACAGACCGTCCCAGCACAGACCGTCCCAGCACAGACCGTCCCAGCACAGGCCATTCTCACACAGGCCATCCCAGCACAGACCATCCCAGACAAGCATTCCCTGTCAACAGGACAAGAGGAAGCTGTCCCTTTCCCAAAAGCAGTGAAATACCCACAGGAGCTGCCTGTCAGAGAGAGGCAGTGTGGCTGGAACTCACAAATCTGTGATCAGAGTGCAGGGTTTACCATTCAGTCCCTCCAGCCTGCACCATCACTCAGTAACATCATGACTGATCTGTTTGAGATTTCCCCCACCCCTAACAAGAATGTCTCCCATTCCCTGATCCTGTCTCCACTGCTCCCTGAGGCAGAGTTCCAAACTCTCACAACCCTCTCAGAGAAAAGGTCTGTTTCATCCCTGTCCTGAGAGTGTAATTCCCGATTATAAACCAGTGCTCCCAGTTTTGGACTGACCCACACGGGGAGACATCGTTCCCACATCCTCCTTGTGAGGACCATTCAGGATCTGACACCCTTTGATCAAGTCTCCCCTCACTCTCTAAACTCCAGTGGGAACAGGCCCCGTCTGTCCAACCTTCCCTCATCAACAACCTGCTCATTTTAGGTAATAATCCAGAAAATCTCCTCTGAAGAATAATATCAGACTCGAAACATTAACTCTATTTCACTCTCCACAGATGCTGTTGACTATATCCAGCATTCCCAGCTTTTATTTCAAATCTTCTCTGAATCTCTTCCAATATATTTACATCCTTCCTTAAATAAGGAGATTAAAACAGTACACGGTTTGTAATATGGTCTCACCAGGGCCCTGTTGAACTGAAGCATCTCTTCTGTCTAATTCCTGATAAAGGATGCAGTCACATTAGGTTTCCTGATTACAGCCGTAACCGCATTTAAACTGTTTGTGGCTTATGTTCTACAGCACCTAGATCCCTCTGCACCTCAGAATTCCGCAGGCTCTCTCTCTCTATTTAGTTTTCCTCTTTCTGCAAAGTGAACAGCTTCATATTTTCCCTTCTTAAACTCCGTCTGGCAGAATTTTGCCCAATCTGTATCCATTCAGAGACTCCTGATCTAGCTTCAGCAGCACGTTCTCCGACCTGTCCCGGAGTTTCCCTGGAATGCTATTACCACACCTCCACCCCCCTCGTCCACCTCACTGATGCCAATTGGATAAAAGCTGAGTCCCAGAGGCACCTGACCCATTACCAAAGACCCCAATGTTGCATCCTCTCTGCTAGCCTGTAAATCTCCGTCCACGCCAAAATGTTACCCACCCCAGACACCCAGAATCTGGGTGGAGTCTGGAGCCGTGCACTCAGGTCCTGCCCGTACCAGCTGCTATTTTACTGCCCAGTGACTTTGATGCCAATCATTATGAAGTGCTTTGCGAGGTTAGTAACAGCATACACCATCTCTAGCCTCCCAGAATGCCTTGGTCCATTATAATTCACCGACTGTCACAACAGTACCATAACAGACGCTAACTCCCTGGTCCTGCACTCATCCCTGGAACATCAGGATGACAAAGACATCTACACCCGACTTCTATTTCTTGACTTCCACCTTCAACACCATAATTCCAACCAAATTCATCTCCAAACTCCAAGACCTAGGATCTGCTCCCACCTCTACATTGGATCTGCAGACAAAAATCTGCAAGGATAGGCAATAACACCTCCTCCACAATAATCCGCAATACCTGTGCCCCACAATGCCGCATACTCAGCCCCTTACTATACTGCTAAATGCACTCACTATCGTATGGCCAAATTCTGCTCTAATTCCATTTACAAATTTGCTGATGACACCACCACAGTGAGTTAGATCTTAAACAATGATGAGACAGGATCCAGGAAAGATATAGGGAGCTTAGTGGTATGGTATAAAGCCAACAATCTTCACCTCAAAGTCAACAAGAAGGAGCTGGTCATCACCAGCAGGAAGCAGAGTGGAGGACACACTCCTGTCTGTATTGATGGGGCTGAGGTGCAGATGGTCGACAGTGTCAAGGTCCTTGGAGTAAAAATCGCCAGCAGCCTGCCCTGGTCAGTCCACGTCAACACTGCAGACAAGAAAGCACACCAACGCCTCCACTTCCTCTGGAGGTTAAGGAGATTCAGCATGTCCACAATAACTCTGACCAACTCTGACCAACAGATGCACCATAGAAACCATCCTATCCCGCAACGTCTCTGTGCAAAACCACAACTAACCACAGCCCAGCTCCATCATACAGACCAGCCTTCCATCAGTGACACTTCCCACTGCCTTGGGAAAACACGACCCCCTCCCACCCCCGGTTATACCCTCCTCCACCCTCTTCAGTCAGGCAGAAGATACAAAAGTTTAAAACCACGTACCATCAGATTTAGGAACAGCTTCTTCCCCGCTGTTCCCAGACCCTTGAACAGACTGCTCATGTATTCGAGCTGATCTCTCTCTCTCTCTCTCTCTCTGCACTTTCTCTAGAGCTGTAACACTACATCCTTCATTGTTTACTATCACTCTGCTGTACTTGTGTAAGGAATGATTTATGTGTTAGCACACAAAACATTACATTTCACTGTATCTCGGTACATGGGACAATAATAAATCAAATCAATTCAAAACAGCTTTTAATTCCTGTAACCACTGGTGATGTGGCAGTTTATCATCTGCCTTCTGGAAATCTGGTTTGTCATGTGATTACAGACCAGGTCAATAGGGCCTGTACTCGCAGGAGTTTTGAACAATGAGAGGGAGTATCATTGAAAAGTATAAAATTCTGACAGGGCTCCTCCGTCTGGATCCAGGGATGATGTAGTTTGGGATCCAGCAGAAGAGGTCACAGTGCCAGGGAATGCACATGGCCATTTCAGACTGAGATGGGACATTTCTTCACTGAGTGTGGTGAACGTGTGGAATTCTTGACCACAGGAGACTGTGGAACCACGTCACTGAATATATTTAAGGAAGAAATGGATTTCCTGAAGGGAAAGGTGTTGAGGGTTGCGGCGTGTGAGTGGGAGTGTGATATCAGGATAGAGGGTCAGCTCACATTAATCACTGGAAGGAGCTGCAAGGGACAGGCTGGGTTAGATTGTCTGCTCTTGGTTTCTGTGTTAATGGGATTCTGCGTAGCATATCTCAGCCTTTTTTGTGTTCCCCAAAATATTTCACCCAACATCATTGATCCATGTCATCAACACCAACCCATTGGTACTGACAGACTGACAGAAAACCTCACCCTCTGTCTGCACACTGCTGTGCCCTCACTCTCGGCCAAATCCCAAAACTAGACGACGTGGGAATGGTTCCCGCTGAGTGAACGAGTTGAGGCAGTGCTCAGGGAGGATGTTTGCTGTGTTCAGCTCAGTATCAGGGACAGGGACAGGGAGAGTGAGAGCGTCTGTGAGGGAGCTGGGCCCAGTCCCTGAACACCCAGATTAATCTGTTATGGTCAGACTCTCTCAGGAGGCTGTGAGGAATGAAGAAATTTACACTCACCAACACGACAGCAGCGGGGAGCAGGCCAATCAGAGACACTCCCTGATGTAGAAATGAGTACAGGCAGCAGATTAGAATCAGATTTAATTCTGTCTGATTAATTATTGAGGATTCACGTTAATAAAAGTCCCGTTTATAAATTGGCTACAACACGACACAGAATAATCCAGCTCCCAGTAACACCGTCTTCCCCTGTTCCAGGGATAATGGGATCCTGGGAAAGGAACAAGATTTGACATTCAGACCCAGCCTGAGTGTGGGTCAGAGACCATCAGTGAAGCCTGCTAGATTTCAGAAGATACGCTGTGAGATTCCAGGCAGGAGTGAATGGAAATGGTTGGGTTCGAGTGAGGCAGAGACAGGGTGGACTAGGGTCAGTAGAAAAGCGCAGTCTTTTAGTGATGGTGTGAAGCTGGGGTTATGGGCGGGTCATCTCGAGTGGGCAGGAGCCTTTCGGAATAAGGAATGATCGAGCAGTATCCTCAGTTCCCAGTCTGGGAAAGGCGGGGGATTCCCCACATCCCAGCACCTCAGAGTTTCCTGCCCTACAACACCCAGAAGGCGCCTGGTTTCGGGGTTCCGCAGCACCTGGGGGGACGGTCCCAGGATGTTGGGGTGTTGGGGAATGAGGGAAGGGGCTGGAGAAAGAGGAGAGTTGGGCAGTGAGGCTGAGTTTGTTACTGGAGAGAAACTGTGCCCTATTAATATCTGTTGTTTGAGGTGTTAGTGATGATGAGAATATGAAACAGGCTTCACTTCAGTCAGATGCAGGATTTCGTGTTCAGACAGGTCTCTCCATGATATCTTACACTGACACCATCTTATCCTCACAAACACCTCGCACTGCAATTTCCGATATTTCCCACCAATCCAACAGAATTCTAATTCAACTCAATTCCAAGTTCAGAAAATTTCTCCAAACCCCACGCAGCGAACATCATGGGGTTACATACAGAGTAAAGTTCCCTCCACACAGTCCCCATCAAACTCTCCAAACACAGGGAGAGCCCAACACATCAAACACCTACTTCAACACCCAGAGTAATTTACATTTTGGTGGATATTCATCCGGCACTGTCAGAGGGTCAGTGCTGAGGGAGTGCTGCACTGTCAGAGGGTCAGTACTGAGGGAGTGCCGCACTGTCGGAGGGTCAGTGCTGAGGGAGTGCCGCACTGTCAGAGGGTCAGTACTGAGGGAGTGTCGCACAGTCAGAGGGTCAGTGCTGAGGGAGCGCTACACTGTCGGACGAACAGTGCTGAGGGAGTGCCGCACTGTCAGAGGGCCAGTACTGAGGGAGTGCTGCACTGTCAGAGGGTCAGTACTGAGCGAGTGCTGCACTGTCGGAGGGTCAGTACTGAGGGAGCGCTACACTGTCGGATGGTCAGTGCTGAGGGAGCGCTGCACTGTCAGAGGGTCAGTGCTGAGGGAGTGCCGCACTGTCAGAGGGTCAGTACTGAGGGAGTGCCGCACTGTCAGAGGGTCAGTACTGAGGGAGTGCTGCACTGTCAGAGGGTCAGTACTGAGGGAGTGCTGCACTGTCAGAGGGTCAGTACTGAGGGAGTGCTGCACTGTCAGAGGGTCAGTACTGAGGGAGTGCGGCACTGTCGGAGGGTCAGTACTGAGGGAGTGCCGCACTGTCAGAGGGTCAGTACTGAGGGAGTGCTGCACTGTCAGAGGGTCTGTACTGAGGGAGTGCCGCACCTTCAGAGGGTCTGTACTGAGGGAGTGCTGCACTATCAGAGGGTCAGTGCTCAGGGAGTGCCGCACTGTTCTGAGGGTCAGTACTGAGGGAGTGCCGTACCGTCAGAGGGTCCATACTGAGGGAGTGCCACACTGTCAGAGGGTCAGTACTGAGGGAGTGCTGCACTGTCGGAGGGTCAGTACTGAGGGAGTGCTGCACTGTCAGAGGATCAGTACTGAGGAAGTGCCACACAGTCGGAGGTTCAGTACTGAGGGTGTGCTGCACTGTCAGAGGGTCAGTACTGAGGGAGTGCTGCACTGTCGGGGGGTCAGTACTGAGGGAGTGCTGCACTGTCAGCCGGCATCTTACTGCAGCTGTACAGGCTGCTGTGACAGTATTAGCTGTTTTGATTCCCTTATTTAAGGGAAGAAGACTGACCATGGAACATAGAAAAGTACAGCACAGAACAGGCCCTTCGGCCCACGATGTTGTGCCAAGATTTAATCCTAATGTAAAATATAGTAACTTAACCTACGCCCCCCTCAACTCACTGCTCTCCATGTGCATGTCCCACAGTCACTTAAATGTCCAGAATGACTCTGCTTCCACCATCTCAACTGGCAACGCATTCCATACATTCACAACTCTCTGCGTAAAGAACCTACCTCTGATGTTCCCTTTATACCTTCCTCCTAATGTCTTCAAACTATGACCCATCGTGCCAATCAATCCTGTCCTGGGGAAAAGTCTCTGGTTATTGACTCTATCCATGCTCTCATTACCTTGTACACCTCATTCTCTCCAGAGAGAAAAGTCTGAGCTTATTCATAAGGCAAGCCCTCCAGTCCAGGCAGCATCCTGGTAAACCTTCTTTGCACCCTGTCCAAAGCCTCTGTATCTTTCCTATAGTAGTGTGACCAGAACTGGACACAATATTCCAAGTGTGATCTCACCAGGGACTTGTAGAGCTGCAGCAAAACCTCGCGGCTCTTAAACTCAATCCCCCTGTTAATGAAAGCCAAAACACCATATGTTTTCTTAACAACCCTGTCCACTTGGGTGGCAACTTTGAGGGATCTATGTACTTGCGCACCCAGATCCCTCTGCTCCTCCACACTGCCAAGAATCCTGTCTTTAATCCTACGTTCAGCATTCGAGTTCGACCTTCCAAAATGCATCACTTTGCACTTATCCAGGTTGAACTCCATCTGCCCTTTCTCAGCCCAGCTCTGCATCCTGTCTATGTTACGCTGCAGCCTGCAGTAGCCCTGTATACTATCAACGACATCTCCAACCTTTATGTCATCGGCAAATTTACTAACCCACCCCTCAACCTCCTCATCCAAAACATTTATAAAAACTACGAACAGCAGAGGCCCAAGAACAGAGCCCTGCGGGACCCCACTCAACACTGACCTCCAGGCAGAATACTTTCCATCTACAACCACTCTCTGCCTTCTGTCAGCCAACCAACTCTGAATCCAAACAGCCAAATCTCCCTGTATCCCATATCTCCTGGCTTTATGAATGAGCCTACCATGGAGAACCTTATCAAATGCCTTGCTGAAGTCCGTATATACCACATCCACTGCTCGACCTTCATCGACCTGTCTCGTCACCTCCTCAAGGAACTCAGTAAGATTTGTGAGGCATGACCTGCCCTTAACAAAGCCATGCTGACTGCCTTTAATCATATTATGCTTTTCCAAATAGTCATAAATCCTACCCCTCAGAATTATTTCCAAAACTTTGCTGACCACAGATGTAAGACTGACTGGTCTGTAATTGCCAGGGATTTCCCTATTCCCTCCAATCCTCCGGTACGAATCCCGTGGAGAGTGAGGAGGCAAAGATCTTCGCCAGAGGCTTAGCAACCTCCTTTCTCACTTCCCGGAGCAGCCTGGGATAAATCTGGTCTGACCCTGGGGAATTATCAATCTTAATGTTTGCCAAAATTTCCAGCACATCAGCTTCATCAATCTTGATCTGGTCAAGCCTGTACCCCAGCTCCTCAAAGTTCTCATTCACAACAAGGTCCCTTTCCTTGGTGAAAACTGAAGCAAAAAACTCATTGAAGGCTTCCCCTATCTGCTCAGACTCCACACACAAGTTCCCTCCGCTATCCCCGATGGGCCCTACCTTCTGCCTGATCATTTTCCTATTCCTCATGTATGAGTAAAATGTCTTTGGGTTCTCCCTAATGCTTCTTGCCAAGTCTTTTTAGTGCCCCCTCCTGGCTCTCCTCAGTCCATTTCTGAGCTCCTTTCTCGCAAGCCTGTAATCCTCTAAAGCTGTGCTAGATCCTTGCTTCCTCCACCTTATGTAAGCTGCCTTCTTCCTTTTGACGAGAAGCTCCTCTGTTCTCGTCTTCCAAGGCTCCTTAATCTTACCCCTTCTTACCTGTCTCAGAGGAATAAATTCGTGCATCAGTCACAACAACTGCTCCTTCAACAGTCTCCACGTGTCTGCTGTGCCCTTTCTGTGGAACAGTTGCTCCCAATCTATAACTTCCAACTCCTGTCTGATAGCATCATCATTTCCTTTTCCCCAATTAAATGACTTCCCTTGGTAACTACTCCTTTCCCTCTCCAAGGCTATGGTAAATGTGAGGCAGTTGTGGTCACTGTCACCAAAGTGTTCTCCCACCACGAGATCTGGCACCTGTCCTGGCTCGTTGCCTCTCCCCTCGTCGGTCTGTCTACATACTGAGTAAGGAAACCCTCCTGAACACACCTGACAAAAACAGCTCCATCCAAACCACCTGCACTGAGGAGGTTCCAGTCAATATTGGGAAAGTTGAAGTCACCCATAACAACCCTGCTACATCTGCATTTTTCCAAAATCTGTCCGCCTATCAGTTCTTCAATCTCTCTACTGCTGTTAGGGGGTCTGTATAAAACCCCCAGTGAGGTGGCTGCTCCCTTGCTGTTCCTAACTCCCACCCATACTGACTCAGTAGACAAACCTTCCTCAACAACTTTCATTTCTGTAGCTGTGATGCTCTCTCTGATTAGCAATGCTACACCCCCTCCTCGTTTTCCACCCTCCCTGTTCTTTTTAAACGTTCTAAGCCCTGGAACATCTAACAACCATTCCTGCCCCTGTGAAACCCATGTCTCTGTTATGGCCACAACATCATAGCCCCAAGTACTGATCCTTGCTCTAAGTTCATCACTCTTATTTCGGACACTCCTTGCATTAAAGCAGACACACTTTAACCGATCCCTATGTTTCATCGCATGAGAATCCTTCCTGGTAGATTCAATACATCCTGTCCCTGTCCTGTCTGCAACTACCCCCCTCTCAGACATGTGACTCTGACTCCCACCCCCTGCCAAACTAGTTTAAACCCTCCTGAATCGCACAAACAAATCTCCCACCCGGAGTATGTGTGCGGTGTGGGGTGTGTGCACGGTGTGGGGTGTGTGTGGGGTGTGTGTGCGGGGTGGGGTGTGTGTGCAGTGTGGGGTGTGTGCGATGTGGGGTGTTTGTGCGGGGTGGGGTGTGTGTGCGGTGGGTGGTGTGTACTGTTTGTGCGGTGGGCGGTGTGTAGTGTGTGCGCAGTGGGCGGTGTGTAGTGTGTGCGCGGTGGGCGGTGTGTAGTGTGTGTGCGGTGGGCGGTGTGTAGTGTGTGCGCAGTGGGCGGTGTGTAGTGTGTGCGCAGTGGGCGGTGTGTAGTGTGTGCGCAGTGAGCGGTGTGTAGTGTGTGCGCAGTGGGCGGTGTGTAGTGTGTGTGTGGTGGTTGGTGTGTACTGTTTGTGCGGTGGGCGGTGTGTAGTGTTTGTGTGGTGTGAGGTGTTTGTGCAGTCTGCGGTGTGCATGTGCGGTGTTTCTGCGCTGTGCAGGGTGTATGTGTGGGGTTTGTGTGTGGTGTTGGTGTGCGGGGTTTGTGTGTGGTATGTGTGCTGTGTTTGTGTGTAGGGTTTGTGTGCGGTGTGCAGGGTATGTGTGGTGTTTGTGCGGTGTGCGGTATTTGTATCGTGTTTGTGTGAGGTGTTTGTGCGATGTTTGTGTATGGTGTTTGCGCGGTCTGCAGTGCGGTGTTTCTACGCTGTGCGAGGTTGGTGTGTGGGGTGCATTCTGTGTGTGGTGTTTGTGTGCACGGTGTGCGGGGTTTGTGTGTGGTGTATGTGCTGTATGCAGTGTGTGTGCGACGTGGGGTGTTTGTGCGGTGTGGGGGGTGTGTGTGGTGTGGGGGGTGTGTGCAGTGTGGGGTGTTTTGTGGTGGGCGTTGTTTGTGCGGTGTGGGGTGTTTGTGCAGTGGGCGGTGTGTAGTGTTTATGCAGTGGGTGGTGTTTGTGCGGTGTTTGTGTGTGGTGTTTGTGCAGTCTGCGGTGTGCGTGTGCGGTGTTTCTGCACTGTGCGGGGTTTGTGTGTGGTGTGTGTGCTGTGTTGGTGTGCAGTGTTTGTGTGGTGTTTGTGCGGTGTGCAGTGTTTGTGCAGTGTGCAGTCTGCAGTGTGCAGTGTTTCTACGCTGTGCAGGGTTGGTGTGTGGGGTGCGTGCTCTGTGCAGGGTTTGTGTGTGCGGTGTGCGGGGTTTGTGCTGTATGCGGTGTTTGTGTGTGATGTGCATGCTGTGTGCGGTGTTTGTGTGGTGTTTCTGCAGTGTGCGGTGTTTGTGTGTGGTGTGTGCGCGGTGTGTGTGCATACTGTGTGTGTGTGCAGTGTTTCTGTGAGGTATTTCTGCATGGTGTGTATGCACGGTGTGTGTGTGGTGTTTCTGCACGGTGTGTGTGTGTGGGTGTTTCTGTGAGGTGATTCTGCACATTGTGTGCGGGGTGTGTGTGTGGTGTTTGCGGTATGTGGCGGGGCAGTGTTTCTGTGAGGTGTTTCTGCGGGTGTGTGTGAGGTTTGGGGTGTTTGTGCGGTGTAGGGTGTTTTTGCGGTGTGGGGTGTTTGTGTGTTGTGGTGTGTTTGTGAGGTACGGGGTGTTTGTGGGGTGCGGGGTTTTTGTGCGGTGCAGGGTGTTTGTGCGGTGGGCGGTGTGTAGTGTGTGCGGTGGGCGGTATAGTGTGTGCGGTGGACCGTGTGTAATGTGTGTGCGGTGGGTGGGGTGCAGTGGGTGTTTGTGTGTGGTGTTGGTGTGCGGGGTTTGTGTGTGATGTGTGTGCGGTCTGCGGTGTGCAGGGTGTGTGTGGTGTTTGTGCGGTGTACGGTGTTTGTGCAATGTTTGTGGTGTTTGTGTGTGGTGTTTGTGTGGTGTACGGTGTTTGTGTGTGGTGTTTGTGTGTGGTGTTTGTGTGTGGTGTACAGTGTTTGTGTGGTGTGCAGTGTTTGTCCGGTGTGCAGTGTTTCTGCGCTGTGCGGGGTTGGTGTGTGGTGTATGTGCTGTATGCAGTGTTGGTGTGCATGCTGTGTATGGTGTGAGTGTGGTGTTTCTGCACAGTGTGTGTGCACGGTACGCGCGGTGTGTGTGCTGGTGTTTCTGTGAGGTGATTCTTCGTGTTGTGTGCGCGGTGTGTGCGAGGGGTGTGTTTGCAGTGTTTCTGTGAGGTGTTTCTGCGGTGTGTGCAGTGGGCAGTGTGTAGTGTGTGTACGGTGGGCAGTATAGCATGTGTGCGGTGGACGGTGTGTAATGTGTGTGCGATGGGTGGGGTGCAGTGGGTGTTTGTGTGAGGTGTTTGTGCGGTGTTTGTGCCGTGTTTGTGTGTGGTGTTTGTGCGGATTGCAGTGTTTGTGCAGTCTGCGGTTTGTGCGGTGTTTCTGCGCTGTGCGGGGTGTGTGTGTGGTGTTTGTATGTGGTGTGTGCTGTGTTGGTGTGCAGGGTTTGTGTGCAGTGTGCATGCTGTGTGCAGTGCTGGTGTGCAGGGTTTGTGTGCTGTGTGGGGGGGGTTTGTGTGCGGTTTGTGTGCAGTCTGCGGTGTGCAGGGTGTGTCTGGTATTTGTGCGGTGTTTTGTGTGGTGTTTGTGTGGTGTACAGTATTTGTGTGGTGGTTGTGCAGTGTACGGTGTTTGTGCAATGTTTGTGTGTGGTGTTTGTGTGGTGTGCGGTGTTTGTGTGGTGTTTGTACAGTGTTTGTGAGGTGTTTGGGCGGTGTGCAGTGTTTGTACAGTGTTTGTGCAGTGTTTGGGCGGTGTTTGTGTGGTGTTTGTGTGGTGTTTGTGCGGTGTTTGTGTGGTGTTTGTGCGGTGTTTGTACAGTGTTTGTGAGGTGTTTGGGCGGTGTGCAGTGTTTGGGCGGTGTGCAGTGTTTGGGCGGTGTTTGTGTGGTGTTTGTGTGGTGTTTGTGAGGTGTTTGGGCGGTGTGCAGTGTTTGGGCGGTGTTTGGGCAGTGTTTGGGCGGTGTTTGTGTGGTGTTTGTGTGGTGTTTGTGTGGTGTTTGTGTGGTGTTTGTGCGGTGTTTGTACAGTGTTTGTGAGGTGTTTGGGCGGTGTGCAGTGTTTGGGCGGTGTTTGGGCGGTGTTTGGGCGGTGTTTGTGTGGTGTTTGTGCGGTGTTTGTGCGGTGTTTGTGAGGTGTTTGGGCGGTGTGCAGTGTTTGGGCAGTGTTTGGGCGGTGTTTGTGTGGTGTTTGTGTGGTGTTTGTGCGGTGTTTGTGCGGTGTTTGTGCGGTGTTTGTGAGGTGTTTGTGCGGTGTACAGTGTTTGTGCGGTGTTCAGTGTTTGTGTGGTGTTTGTGCGGTGTTTGTGCGGTGTACAGTGTTTGGGCGGTGTTTGTGTGGTGTACAGTGTTTGGGCGGTGTTCGTGCAGTGTTTGTGCGGTGTTTGTGAGGTGTTTGGGCGGTGTACAGTGTTTGGGCGGTGTTTGTGTGGTGTACAGTGTTTGGGCAGTGTTTGTGTGGTGTGCAGTGTTTGTCCGGTATGCAGTGTTTGTGCGGTCTGCAGTGTGCAGTGTTTCTGCGCTGTGCAGGGTTGATGTGTGGTGTATGTGCTGTATGCAGTGTTGGTGTGCATGCTGTGTACGGTGTTTGTGTGGTGGTTCTGCATTGTGTGGTGTTTGTGTGTGGTGTGTGCACACGGTGTGTATGTGTGCGATGTTTCTGTAAGGTATTTCTGCGGTGTGTGTGCGGTGTGTGTGTGCGGTGTGTGTGTGGTGTGTCTGTGAGGTGTTTCTGTGGTGTGTGTGTGGTGTGTGTATGCAGTGTTTCTGTGAGGTGTTTCTACACGGTGTGTGTGCGGTGTGCGTGGTATGTGTGCTGTGTGTGTGGTGTGTCTGTGAGGTGTTTCTTTGCGGTGTGTGTGTGTGTGTGCAGTGTTTCTGTGAGGTGTTTCTGTGTGTGCTGTGTGCGGTGTTGGTGTGGGGGGTTTGTGTGCGGTTTGTGTGCAGTCTGCGGTGTGCGGGGTGTGTGTGGTGTTTGTGCGCTGTACAGTTTTTGTGCGGTGTTTTGTGTGGGGTTTGTGCGGTCTGCAGTGTGCAGTGTTTGTGTGTGTGGGGTTTGTGTATGGTGTATGTGCTGTATGGAGTGTTTGTGTGCGATGTGGGTTTTGCGTGCGGTGTGCATGCTGTGTGTGGTGTTTGTGTGGTGTTTCTGCAGTGTGTGGTGTTTGTGTGTGGTGAGTGCGTGCAGTCTGTGTGTGTGCAATGTTTCTGTGAGGTATTTCTGCGCGGTGCGTGTGTGTGCGGTGATTCTGCGTGGTGTGCGCGTGGTGTGTGTGGTGTTTCTGTGAGGTGTTTCTGCGGTGTGTGTGTGCGGTGTGCGGTGTTTCTGTGAGGTGTTTCTACACGGTGTGCCTGTGCGGTGTGTGTGTGTGCAGTGTTTCTGTGAGGTGGTTCTGTGCGTGCTGTGTGTGGTGTTGGTGTGGGGGGTTTGTGTGCAGTCTGCGGTGTGCGGGCTGTGTGTGGTGTTTGTGCAGTGTTTGTGTGTGTGTTTGTGTGGTCTGCAGTGTGTGGTGTTTCTGCGCTGTGCGGGGTTAATGTGTGGGGTGCGTGCTGTGTGTAGGGTTTGTGTGTGGTGTCTGTGTGCGCGGTGTGCGGGGTTTGTGTGTGGTGTATGTGCTGTATGCAGTGTTTGTGTGCGGTGTGGGGCTAGCGTGCGGTGTGCATGCTGTGTGTGGTGTTTCTGCAGTGTGTGGTGTGTGTGCGTGCGGTGTGTGTGTGTGGTGTTTCCGCACAGTGTGTGTGCAAGGTGTATGTGTGGTGTGTGTGGTGTTTCTGTGTGGTGATTCTGCGCGTTGTGTGTGTGGTGTGTCTGTGAGGTTTTTCTGCGTGGTGTGTGTGCAAGGTGTGTGTGCAGTGTTTCTGTGAGGTGTTTCTGTGCGTGCTGTGTGCGGTGTTGGTGTGGGGGGTTTGTGTGCGGTTTGTGTGCAATCTGCGGTGTGCGGGGTGTGTGTGGTGTTTGTGCGGTGTACAGTGTTTGTGCAATGTTTGTGTGGTGTGCAGTGTTTGTGCGGTCTGCAGTGTGCAGTGTTTCTGCGCTGTGCGGGGTTGGTGTGTGATGTGTGTGCTGTGTGCAGGGGTTGTGTGTGCAGTGCGGGGTATTGTGCGGTGCAGGGTGTGTGCGCGGTGGGCGGTGTGTAGTGTGTGCGGTGGGCGGTGTGTAGTGTGTGTGCGGTGGGCAGTGTGTAGTGTGTGTGCGGTGGGCGGTGTGTAGTGTGTGTGCGGTGGGCGGTGTGTAGTGTGTGTGCGGTGTGTAGTGTGTGCGGTGGGCAGTGTGTAGTGTGTGTGCGGTGGGTGGTGTGTAGTGTGTGTGCGGTGTGTAGTGTGTGTGCGGTGGGCGGTGTGTAGTGTGTGTGCGGTGGGCGGTGTGTGTGCAGTGGGCGGTATACTGTGTGTGCGGTGGACAGGGTGTAATGTGTGTGCGGTGGGTGGGGTGCAGTGGGTGTTTGTGTGAGGTGTTTGTGCGGTGTTTGTGTGTGGTGTGTGTGCTGTGTTGGTGTGCAGGGTTTGTGTGCAGTGTGCGTGCTGTGTGCGGTGCTGGTGTGCAGGGTTTGTGTGCTGTGTGCGGTGTTGGTGTGGGGGGTTTGTGTGCGGTTTGTGTGCAGTCTGCGGTGTTCAGGGTGTGTGTGGTATTTGTGCGGTGTAGTGTTTGTGTGGTGTTTGTGTGGTGTGCAGTGTTTGTGCGGTCTGCAGTGTGCAGTGTTTCTGCGTTGTGCGGGGTTGGTGTGTGGTGTATGTGCTGTATGCAGTGTGTGCGCGGTGTTTCTGTGAGGTGTTTCTGCACTGTGTGTGTGCAAGTTGTGTGTGCGCGGTGTGCATGCGTGGTGTTTCTGCGCAGTGTGTGCACGCATTGTGTGTGTGCAGTGTTTCTGCGCAGTGTGTGTGTGCGGTGTTTTTGTGAGCTGTTTCTGCGCAGTGTATGTGAGGTGTTTGTATGTATTGTTTGTGCGAGGTGTTTCTGCGCATTGTGTGTGCGCGGTGTTTGTGCGCGGTGTGTATGCAAAGTGTTTGTGTGAAGTTTTCGTGTGCACGCGGTGTTTCTGTGAGGTTTTTCTGCGGTGTGTGTGTGCGCGATGTGTGTGCACAGTGTTTCTGTGAGGTGTTTCTGTGCAGTGTGTGTGTGCATGGTGTGTGTGTGCACGTGTAGTGTGCGTGTGGTGTTTCTGTGAAGTGTTTCTGCATGGTGTGTGTGCACAGTTTGTGCGCGGTGTGTGTGTGCGGTATTTCTGTGAGGTGTTTCTGCGCATTGTATGTGCGCGGAGTGTGTGTGCGTGGTGTTTGTGTGCACAGTGTGTGTGTGCGGTGTTTATGTGAGGTGTGTGTGCGTGATGTTTCTGTGAGGTGTTTCTGCACGGTGTGTGGGTGCGCTGTGCGTGCGCGGTTTGTGAGCATGGTGTTTCTGTGAGGTGTTTCTGTGCGGTGAGTACGTGCACGGTATTTCTGCGCGGTGTGTGAGGTGTTCCTGTGAGGTGTTTCTGCGTGGTGTGCGCGGTGTGTGTGTGCGCGCACGGTGTGTATGTGCGCGTGGTGTGTGCTTTGTGTGTGTGCAGTGTTTCTGCGGTGTGTGTGTGTGCAGTGTGTGTGTGTGCACATTGTGTGTGTGTAGTGTTTCTGCGGTGTGTGTGTGTGTGTGCAGTGTGTGTGTGTGCACATTGTGTGTGTGCAGTGTTTCTGCATGGTGTGTGTGAGCAGTGTGTCTGCTCAGTGTTTCTGTGAGCTGTTTCTGCGCAGTGTGTGTGAGGTGTTTGTAACATTGTGCGTGGTATGTGTGCGCGGTGTTTCTGTGAGGTGTTTGAGCGCGGTGTGTGTGCGCGAGGTGTTTGTGTGCAGTGTTTCTGCATGGTGTGTGTGCGCACGGTGTTTCTGCATGGTGTGTGCGCGCGGTGTGTGAGCGCGGTGTTTCTGTGAGGTGTTTGTGCGGTATGTAAGTGTGTGGCGTTTGTGCGCAATGTTTGTGCGCAGTGTTTCTGCGCGGTGTGTGGTGTGCGGTGCATGTGCACGGTGTTTGTGTGTGGTGTGTGTGCGCGGTGTTTGTGCGGTGTGTGCGCGGTGTTTCTGTGAGGTGTTTCTGCACTGTGTGTGCGCGCGGTGTGTGTGTGGTGTGTGCGCAGTGTTTGTGCGAAGTGTGTGTGGGCGGTGTGTGTGCACGGTGTGTGAGTGAGGTGTCTCTGTGCGGTATGTGCGCGGGTTGCTTGCAAGAGGTGTGTGTGCGCGGTGTTCGCGCAGTACTTCTGTGAGGTGTGTGTGCACGGTGCGCAGTGTTTCTGTGAGGTTTTTCTGCGAGGTGTTTCTGCGGTGTGTGTGTACACGGTGTGTGTGTGAGTGTGGTGTGTGCGAGGGGTGTGTGCACTAAGTGTTTCTGTGAGGTGTTTGTACGCATTGTTTGTGTGCAGTGTATGTGTGCGGTGTTTCAGTGAGGTGTTTCTGCGTGGTGTGTGCGTGCGGTGTTTCTGTGAGCTGTTTCTGCGGTGTGTGCATGCAAGGTGTTTGTACGCATTGTTTGTGCGCGGTGTTTGTGTGAGGTGTTTCTGCGCAGTGCGTGTGCGTGGTGTTTCTGTGAGGTGTGTGTGCGCGTTGTTTCTGCACGGTGTGTGTGAGCAGTGTGTGTGCACGGTGTGTGTGAGCAGTGTGTGTGCACGGTGTGTGAGTGGTGTTTGTGTGAGGTGTTTCTGCGCAGTGCATGTGCGTGGTGTTTCTGTGAGGTGTGTGTGCAGTGTGTGTGTGAGCGGTGTTTCTGTGAGTTGTTTGAGCACAATGTGTGCACACGGTGAGTGCACATGGTGTGTGAGCGCGGTGTTTCTGTGAGGTGTTTGTGCGGTGTATGTGTGCGCGGTGTTTGTGTGCGGTGTGTGGTGCACGGTGTTTCTGTGAGGTGTGTGCGTGGTGTGTGTGCATGGTGTTTGTGCACAGTGTTTCTGAGCAGTGTGTGAGCGCAGTGTTTGTGCGGTGTGTGTGAGATGTGTATATGAGGTGTTTCTGCGCGGTGTGTGTGAGGTGTTTCTGCGAGGTGTGTGTGCACGGTGTTTGTGCGAAGTGTGTGTGGGCGGTGTGTGTGCACGGTGTGTGAGTGAGGTGTCTCTGTGCGGTGTGTGCGCATGGTGTTTGCGAGAGGTTTGTGTGCGCGGTGTTTGTGTGGTGTCAGTGCGCGGTGTGTGTGCGATGTGTTTATGCATGGTGTGTGTCTGCGGTGTTTCTGTGAGGTGTTTCTGCGGTGTGTGTGTGCACGGTGTGTGCGCATGTGTGAGTGCTGTGTGTGTGTGTACGGTGTGTGCGGTATGTGTGCAGTGTGTGTGCGCACAGTGTGTGCGGTGTGTGTGCTCAGTGTGTGTGTGAGCTGTATGCACGGTGTGTGTGTTCGCAGGGTGTGTGCACGGTATGTGTGTGCGCGGGGTGTGTGCGAGGTGTGTGTGTGCGTGGAGTGTGCGCAATGTGGGCGGGGTGTGTGTGCGCAATGTGTGTACGCGGTGTGTGTGCGCTGTGTGCGGGGTGTGTGCGTGCAGTGTGTGTGTGTGCGGTGTGCAGTGTGTGCGCGGTTTGTGTGTGCGCGATGTGCGCACAGTGAATGTGTATGGTGTGCGTGGTGTGTGTGTGTACGGTGTGAACGGTGTTTGTGTGTGTGTACGGTGTGCGCGGTGGGTGTGTGTCTGAGTATGGTGTGCGCAGTGTGTGTGTACAGTGTGTACGGTGTGTGTGTGTAGTATATGTGTGTGGTGTGTGTGTGTATGGTGTGTGCGCAGTGTGTGTGTACGGCGTGTGCGCTGTGTGTGTGTGCAGTGTGTGTACTGTTTGTGTGTGTATGGTGTGTGTGGTGTATGTACGGTGTGTGTGGTGTGTGTACGGTGTGTGTGTGTGCATGGTGTGTGTACGGTGTGTGTACGGCGTGTGCACGGTGTGTGTGTTGTGTGTGTGCGGTGCGCGCGTTGTGTGTGTGCGGTGTATGTGTGGTGCATGCGGTGTGTGCAGTGTGCATGGTGTGTGTGTGCGGTGTGTACTGTGTGTACGGTGTGTACGTGGTGTATGTGTACGGTGTGTGTGTACGGTGTGTACGGTGTGTGTGTGCGGTGTGTGTACGGTATGTGTGTGTTTGCGGTGTGTGTGTGTGTGTGTGCGCGGTGTGTACGGTGTGTGTGTGCGCGGTGTGTGTGCGTGCGGTGTGTGTGTACGGTGTATGTGCAGTGTGTACGGTGTGTGGTGCATGTGTGTGTTTGCGGTGTGTGTGCATGGTGTGTGTGCGGTGTGTGTGTGTTTGCGGTGTGTGTTTGCGGTGTGTGTGCATGGTGTGTGTGCAGTGTGTGCGCGGTGTGTGTGTTGTGTGTGTGCGGTGCGTGCGTTGTGTGTGTGCGGTGTATGTGTGGTGCATGTGGTGTGTGTGCAGTGTGCACGGTATGTGTGTGCAATGTGTACTGTGTGTGTGCGGTGTGTGTACGGTGTGTGTGTGGTGTATGTGTGCGGTGTGTACGGTGTGTGTGTGTACGGTGTGTACGGTGTGTGTGTGTGGTGTGTGTACGGTATGTGTGTGTTTGCGGTGTGTGTGTGTGGTGTGTGCGGTGTGTGTGTGCAGTGTGTGTGTGTACGGTGTGTGTGTGTACGGTGTGTGTGTACGGTGTGTGTGCAGTGTGTACGATGTGTGTGTATGGTGTGTGCGGTGCGTATGTGTACGGTGTGTACGGTGTGTGTGTGTGGTGTGTGTACGGTGTGTGTACGGTATGTGTGTGTTTGCGGTGTGTGTGTGTGTGGTGTGTACGGTGTGTGTGCGCGGTGTGTGTGTGCGGTGTGTGTGCACGCAGTGTGTGTGTACGGTGTGTGTGCAGTGTGTACAATGTGTGTGTACGGTGTGTGCGGTGCGTGTGTGTGTGCAGTGTGTGTACGGTGTGTGTGTGCGGTGTGTGTGCAGTGTGTGTACGGTGTGTGTGTGGTGTGTATGGTGTGTGCGTGCGCGGTGTGTGTGTGTGGTGCGTGTGCACGCAGTGTGTGTGTGTACGGTGTGTGTGCAGTGTGTGTGTGTACGGTGTGTGTGTGTACGGTGTGTGTGTACGGTGTGTGTGCAGTGTGTACGATGTGTGTGTATGGTGTGTGCGGTGCGTATGTGTACGGTGTGTACGGTGTGTGTGTGTGGTGTGTGTACGGTGTGTGTACGGTATGTGTGTGTTTGCGGTGTGTGTGTGCGCGGTGTGTGTGTGCGGTGTGTGTGCACGCAGTGTGTGTGTACGGTGTGTGTGCAGTGTGTACAATGTGTGTGTACGGTGTGTGCGGTGCGTGTGTGTGTGCAGTGTGTGTACGGTGTGTGTGTGCGGTGTGTGTGCAGTGTGTGTACGGTGTGTGTGCGGTGTGTACGGTGTGTGTGTGTGGTGTGTACGGTGTGTGTGTGCGCGGTGTGTGTGTGTGTGGTGCGTGTGCACGCAGTGTGTGTGTGTACGGTGTGTGTGCAGTGTGTGTGTGTACGGTGTGTGTGTGTACGGTGTGTGTGTGTACGGTGTGTGTGTACGGTGTGTGTGCAGTGTGTATGATGTGTGTGTACGGTGTGTGCGGTGCGTGTGTGTGTGCAGTGTGTGCGGTGTGTGTGTGTGTTTGCGTTGTGTATGTGCGGTGTGTGTGCATGGTGTGTGTACGGTGTGTATGTACGGTGTGTGTGCTGTGTGTGTGCGGTGCGTGCGTTGTGTGTGCGGTGTATGTGTGGTGCATGCGGTGTGTGTGTGCAGTGTGCACGGTGTGTGTGTGCGGTGTGAACTGTGTGTGTGCGGTTTGTGTACAGTATGTGCGTGGTGTATGTGTGCGGTGTGTACGGTGTGTGTGTGTGCGGTGTGTGTACGGTATGTGTGTGTTTGCGGTGTGTGTGTGTGCGGTGTGTGTACGGTATGTGTGTGTTTGCGGTGTGTGAGTGTGCGGTGTGTGCGCGCGCGGAGTGTGTGTGTACGGTGTGTATGGTGTGTGTGCAGTGTGTGTGTGCAGTGTGTGTGTGTATGGTGTGTGTGTGTACGGTGTGTGTGCAGTGTGTGCGGTGTGTGTGTGTGCGTGTTTGCGGTGTGTGTGTGCGGTGTGTGTGTGTGTGCGGTGTGTGTGTGTGCGGTGTGTGTGTACAATGTGTACGGGGTGTGTGTGCGGTGTGTGTGCGGTGTGTGTGTATGGTGTGTGTGTACGGTGTGTGTGTACGGTGTGTGTGTATGGTGTGTGTGTACGGTGTGTGTGTACGGTGTGTGTGTGTACAGTGTGTGCGGTGTGTGTACGGTGTGTGTGGTGTGTGTACGGTGTGTGTGTACAGTGTGTATGGTGTGCGTGATGTGGGTACGGTGTGTGTACGGTGTGCGCGGTGTGTGTATTGTGTGTACGGTGTGTGCGCGGTGTGTGTGCGGTGTGCGTACGGTGTGTGTGCGTGGTGTGTGTATTGTGTATACGGTGTGTGTACACGGTGTGTGCGGAGTGTGTGCGGTGTGTGTACGGTGTGTACGGTATGTGTACGGTGTGTGTACGGTGTGCAGTGTGTGTGTGCAGTGTGTGTACGATGTGCGCGGTGTGTGCGCAGTGTGTGTACGATGTGCACGGTATGTGTACGGTGTGCGTGGTGTGTGTATTGCGTGTACGGTGTGCGCGGTGTGTGTACACGGTGTGTGTATGGTGTGTGTGTGTACGGTGTGCGCGGTGTGTGTACACGGTGTGGGCGGTGTGTGTGTGTACAGTGTGTACGGTGTGTGTGTATGGTGTGCGCGGTGTGTGTATTGTGTGTACTGTGTGTGCGCGGTGCGCGGTGATGTATGAAATGAGCTGCTGTTGTCTGAGGCAGGAGCTGAGCCCCTGTGTCTCAGGGGTTTGAACTGTGAGCTTGGAGCTCCCCCTACTGCCCAGGCTGTGACTGACAGCCAGCCCACTGCCAGGGCTTGGGTCAACTCCATTGTCAGGAGTGTGGCCCATCACTGGGCCAGGCCACAACACAGAGCTCCTGTACAAATATAACCTGGAACACAGCCCTCTCAGAGACTCCGCAGTAACGGAGACCGTCTGTATCCAACCCAGCCTGAGGTGAGAGGAACAAGCAGCAGCTCCCCTTACCCTGGTCACTGAGTTGCTGATTGGTCAGTGAGTTCTGGACATGCTCACATGGGTCCCACACTCATGTTCACCCAAACAGCTGCCTTTAACTGTCTGGGTAAGCAGGGTGCAGACCCTGAACCCTGAACCCTGAACCCCTCAGTGTACCTGACTATATCACTCCCAGCGAGTCAGAGCACAATTACTGAAACCTCAAAGTTTCTTCAATCCCATGTGTGTGTCTGAGAGATATCAATCCCTCCAGTCTATACATTCCTCATTCTCCGTCAAATCCCTCCTTTTCCACAGTGTCTCTCTGCAGCCCATTCGGTCAGTTCCTGTTGAATCCCCCCTCACTTGCTCCTGATCACACCCACACGCTGTGTCAGACACTCTGTCTCCACATTGTACCCAAGTCCACCTCCTCTTCCTGTCCAGAAACCTGCAGCAATTTGGTGAAAGTGAGTCCTGCAGACGCTGGTGATCAGAGTCAAGATTAGAGCAGTGCTGGAAAAGCACAGCAGGAGTGATTCCTGGTGAAGGGCTTTTGCCCAAAACGTTGATTTTCCTGCTCCTCGGATGCTGTCTAACCTAGAACTAGAGGGGCATAGGTTTAGGGTGAGAGGGGAGAGATATAAAAGAGACCTAAAGGGTAACTTTTTCACACAGAGGGTGGTACGGGTATGGAATGAGCTGCCAGAGGAAGTGGTGGAGGCTGGTACAATTGCAACATTTAAGAGGCATCTGGATGGGTGTATGAATAGGAAGGATTTGGAGGGATATGGGCCAGGTGCTGGCAGATGGGACTAGACTGGGTTGGGATATCTGGTCGGCATGGACAGGTTGGACAGGTTGGACCGAAGGGTCTGTTTCCATGCTGTACATCTCTATGACTCTATGACTCTATTATTCTGTGAGTTTGAAGTTACTTATGGATAAGAATGAGTGTGATCCTGAGGTGAATGTATTAAACTGGGGGAAGGCTAACTACCACAACACTAGGCAGGAACTGGGGAATGTAGATGGAGGGGCAAGAGCTGTTTGAGGGTAAATTCACCCCTGGCATGTGGGTATCTTCCAAATTCAGAAACCAGCATGTTCCGGTGAGAATAAGGATAAGGATGGCCAGATTCCGGAACCTTGGATCACAACAGAAGTTGTGAGCTTAGTCAAAAAGTAAAAGAAGACATGTACAAGGTTATAGAAACTGAAGACAGATAGAGCCCTTGAAGAACACAAAGATAACAGGCAGGAACTGAAGCCAGGAATTTTACTGTGAGGGAATTCGTGTCTCACAAACTTAATTGAGTTTTCTGAGGAAGTAGCCAAGACGATTGATGAGTGCAGCACGGTCGACAATATTTACATGATTTTAGTCAAGCCTTTGACAAGGTTCCACATCGTAGACTAATGAGGAAAGTTAGATCACATGGGATTCAGGGAGACCTTGGCAATTGGATCCAAAATTGGCTTGAAGGCAGGAGACAGAGGGTGTGGGTGGAGGGGTGGCCTTCAGGCGAGAGGCCTGTGACTAGCGGTGTTCCACAGGGATCAGTCTAGGTCCTCTTTTACTTGTCATTCATATAAATGAGTGAGATGAGAGTATGGGAGGCCTGGTTAGGAAGGCTGCGAATGAGACCAAAGTTAGTGGCACAGTGGACAGTGAAGGAGGTTATCTAAGATTCCAAATGGATCGTGGTCAATGGGCTGAGTAGAGGCAGATGGAGTTTAATTTGAATAAATATGAGGCAATGCATTTTGGTAAAACAAACAGGACTTCTACAATTAATGGTGGGGCCTTGGGTAGTTTTATAGAACAGAGGGACCTAGGGGTTCAGGTACATAATTCTTTGAAGTTTATATCCCATATAAACAGGGTGGTTAAGAAGGCATTCAGTCTTCACTGCTCAGACCTTTGAGTATGGGAGTTGGAACGTTACGTTGAGGTTGTATAAGGTGTTGATGAGGCCTCTCCTGGAATACTGTGTCCAGTTCTGGTCGCCCTGTGTCAGGAAGGATATTATCAAGCTGAAGAGGTTTCCAAAGAGATTTACCAGGATGTTGCCACTTACGGAGGGTTTGAGTTATATGGAGAGGCTGGATATGCTGGGATTTGAGCACAGGAGGTAGAGGCGTGTCCTTATAGAGGTTTATAAAATCAGGAGGGGTAGCAATAAGGTGAATGGCAGTTGTCTTTTCACTAGGGTGGGGGATTTCAAGACCGGGGGGTATTTTTTAAGGTGAAAGGGAAAAGGTTTAAGAAATACATGAGGGGCGTTCTTTTGTATAGAGTGTGGTTCTAGAACAGAGTTGAGGAGAAACTTCTTCACCCAGAGAGTGGTGGCTGTGTGGAATGCTCTGCCCCAGAGGGCAGTGGAGGCCCAGTCTCTAGATTCATTTAAGAAAGAAATGGATAGAGTTCTTAGAGACAGTGGAACCAAGGGTTCTGGGGAACAGGATACTGATTGAGGATGATCAGCCACGATCATAGTGAATGGTGGTGCTGGCTCAAAGGGCCGAATGGCCTACTCCTGCTCCTATTGTCTATTGGTTCCTATGTGGAATGAACTTCCAGAGGAAGTGATGGGTGCAGGTACAGTTGCAATGTTTAAAGGTCATTCAGATCAGTTCAGGGTTTGGAGGAATATGGGCCAATGGCAGGCAGGTGGGATGGGTTTAGTTTGGGATTAGGGTCAGCATGGACTGGTTGGACTGAAGGGTCTGTTTCTGTGCTGTATGACACTATGATGTCAGAGGGTTAAAAGGAGCTGTGAAATGTCCTTGGGAAAACACAGTAAGAAAAATCCCAGAGCATGTTACATATCAGTAAGGAGCAAGAGGGTAGTGGGAGACATTGTGTTATCAGTTATCTTTATTAACTCACTCACCAGCTTGCTATATTCATTAATATCGGGTTCCCGATCGGTCACTCATAACCCTTTACTAATCTGTTAGTTGCTAAAACACAATTTCATTCATTTATTCATAAAACCAAGGTTCTGTCATATCCAAATTTAAAAACAGCCCTTTCAATCCCATTACTGCATTTTCACACATTATCAGCCCTCGCTACAGGCTGTTTACCTGGGAATAAGTGAAGCAGACAGAACAAAACCATCCCCATCAACTCTCCACAAAACATTACAATATTAATCAGCCCTTACCAACCATCTCCTGGACCTGAATAGATTACGTTCCTATTAAATACCTTTTAACTGGGGCCATTATCCCTTTAAGACAGGACAGCACAAGAATGAAATGATACTCATTCCGGCAAATCGTAAATAAATCTCACAGCCCAGCTGTAGTAATCAGTTTAACATCCTTTATTGTTTTGTTAAGAATAGGTACAATTTTAATTTTCACTAATATTTACTAACTCAAACAACAAAAGGACTGTCATCTCCTAATGATGTGGACAGCCCAGACAGACTCCCAGCAGAAATAACCACCAACACTGAGCAGATGTTTTAACCCATCTCCTGTCTCCCAGGACAGAAGCCCCTCAAGAAAGGTTCTGCTTTTCATCGCCCCTGGCACATTGTTCCTTGGAAACATGTCGACAGCATTTTTCAAAAAGCATTGCGATTTCAGAAACTGTTTGGAATAAGTGTGCCATTACTGATGACACCAGCTCTCCAACTGGCCAGTACCGTGCCACAATCACAACATATTCCCAATTATCAGCTTTGAAAATCTGACCCAAATTTTACCATCAAACCAGAGAAGGATTGACAGCTGGCGTTCAGGCCATTCAGCCCAACGGGCATGTACTGGCTGATAAAGAGCTCGCCAGCCTGCTCCCTGATTCGGAAAATCAGACCAACTCTTTACCACCTGCTCGTTACAGAGAGACAAATGATTTTGGAAAATCAGCAAAGCTCTGATGGTGATACGTTTATATGTAAGAGCTGCTTCTTTTTAGGCTTAATGTCACTGAAGGCATTCAAGAGACCCAGAGTGCAATGATTAGTAGATTTAGACAGGGTTACACCGGTACCACTCCCCACCTTTTCCTCCGCTACGTTGCTGACTGGACCAGAACCACCTCATGCTCCCACGAGAAGGTTGAACAGTTCATCAACTTCACAAACACCTTCCATCCTGACCTTAAGTTCACCTGGACCATCTCAGACACCTCCCTGCCTGCCTGGACACCTCTATCTCCATCTCCAGTGACTGACTAAACACAGACATCTACTAAAAACTCACGATTCCTACAGCTACATGGACAACACCTTCTCCGACCCTCCCCCTGTAAAGACGCTATCCCATACTCCTAATTCCTCTGCCTCTGCCACATCTGCTCCAATGAATTTTGAGAAGATTTGTAGCTCAGGTTGAGGTTCTGGATGTAGGTTTGCTCACTGAATTGGAAGGTTCGTTTTCAGATGTTTCATCACCATGCTAGGTAACATCTTCAGTGAGCCTTTGGGTAAGGCACTGGTGGTGTATTTATTTATATGTTTGAGTTTCCTTGGGTTGGTGATGCCATTTCCTGTGGTGACGTCCTTTCCTATGGTAATGTCATTTCCTGTTCTTTTTCTCGAGGTGTGGTTAATGGGATCCAATGTGTTTGTTGATAGAGTTCCGGTTGGAATGCCATGCTTCTAGGAATTCTCGTGCATGTTTCTGTTTGGTTTGTCCTAAGATGGAAGTGGTGTCCTTCCTCATCTGTATGTGAGGATACTAGTGAGAGTGGGTCATGTCGTTTTGTGGCTATGATGCTAAGGATACTGAGTAATCTGGCAGTCACTTCTGAGATGTCTTTGATTCACTAAAATTCACTGAAGAGGAGGAAAACTACAACAAATTGCCATTCTGAGATGTCACAGTAGAGCCAACAGGCAATGGGGAACTTCAAACCAGCGTCTACAGGAAAACAACACATATGGACCAAACACTGAACTACAGAAGCAATCATCCCAACACCCACAAACGAAGCTGCATTAGAACATTATTTCAACGAGCCACCACACACTGCAGCACAGAGGAACTACGAAAAGCAGAGGAAAATCACCTATACCGTGTATTCAAAAAGAACGGGTACCCAATGAACACAGTCCACCAATTTCTCAGCAACAAACAAGCTGACAAAACATGTCCAGAAACCCTCACCACTCTCCCCTATATCAGAGACATCTCTGAAATGACTGCCAGACTACTCAGACCCCTTGGCATCATGGTAGCCCACAAACCCACCAACACACTAAAACAGCAGCTAATGAACTTGAAAGACCCTACACAGACAACAAGCAAAACTAATGTCATTTACAAAATACCGTGTCAGGTCTGTAACAAACATTACATTGGACAAACAGGCAGAAAACTAGCCACCAAGATACATGAACACCAACTAGCCACAAAACAACATGACCTTCTCTCACTAGTATCCTCACATACGGATGAGGAAGGACACCACTTCGACTGGGACAACACATCCATCCTAGGACAAGCCACACAGAGACACGCTTGAGAATTCCTAGAAGCATGGCATTCCAACTGAAACTCTATGAACAAAGTAAATGATTTGGATCCCATTTACCACCCCCTGAGAAAAGGAAATGACAACACCACAGGAAATGGTATCACCAACCCAAGGAAACCCAAACACATAAATAGAAAGTGGGCTACACCACCAGTGCTTCATCCGGAGGCTCACTGATGATGTTACCTGGTATGGTGACAAAATGTCTGAAACCTTCCAGCTCAGCGAGCAAACCAACATCCACAACATCTGCTCCAAGGAACACAAATTCCACCATAGAAACTCCCAGATGGTTGCCTTCTTCAAAGACTGCAATTTCCCCTTCCACATGATTGATGATGCCCTCTAGGACATCGCCTCCACTTCCCGCACCTCTGCCCTGCTGTGCTTTTCCAGCACCACACTCTCGACACAGCAAGATCAGGCAGATAGATGAATCAGGAAAGGACAGGAGAGGTAATAAGGTCATTTCAGGAGTCTCCTGTAGCTATTCATCTCTCAAACAGAGATTCCATCTTGGCTACTGTTGAAGAGCATTGTCTCTCAGAGGAAAACAGAGCTAGCAGTCAGGTCTAGGGCACCAAGGATGAATCTTATATTAAACCGGGTTTGATAAGATTTAACAGAGTAATCATTATAGGGGACTGTCCCATTAGGGGCACAGAGAGGAGATTCTGCAGAAGGGAGCGTGATTCGAGGACAGTATGTTCCCTTTCTGGTGCCAGGGTCAAGGACGTCTCAAAATGGTTGAAGCATCTTGTGAAAGGGGAGAGCGAGCAGCAGGAAGTTGTTCTACACGTTGGTTGGATTGACATAGTTAGGGGAAGCGTGAAGGCTTTGCAGAGTGAATATAAGAGATGAAGTAAAAACAGAACTATAGAAATAGTAATCTCTGGTTTATTCCTGGAGCTACATTCTCATGCAGGAAGGAATAAAGAGATGGGGTAGATAGATCAGTGGCTGAAGAGCTGAGGTGACTGAATTGTTAGGAGGGGAACACTTTGGGACAAATTATCACGATCCTATTAGTTTAAAATAGTTTTGGAAAAGGATAGGTCTTTGATAAAAGTTAAAATTCTTGATGGGAGCAAGGGAAAAAAACAGAACCTTTCAATAATTGATTGTTTGCAGTAAAGGGATATCTGAAACATGGAAGGATTTCAAAAGTGTGATAACGAGAGTTCAGAGGCAGTACGTTCCTGTTTGAGTGAAAGGCAGCGTTGATAAGGTGACAGAGTAATGGATGGATAAAGATATGAAGGGTCTAGTCAAGAATAAGAAAGAATATATTAAATGAATCGCTTGAGTAGGATAAAGAGAGTAGAGGCATTCTTAAGGGGGAGCTGGATGAACTTCGGATCATTTGGGAGGCAGAGGCTATGATAGATAGGAGTTTGCAAGGTTTGTGAAGGTTTGTAGCTCATGTTGAGGTTTAGGAGGGACTTCTTATTTTTATTTCTGTGCAGCTATATAAGTTAGTGTCTTCTCCAGGGACCAGGGACATATCAGGTAAGTGTCTCTTTTTTACTTTGGGACTAGGGGACTAGCAGGGATGGCAGTGCAGGGAGAGCAATGTTCCTCCTGCATGATGTTTGAGGTCAGGGACACCAATAGTGTCCCATCCAAGTACATCTGCAGGAAGTGCACCCAACTCTCGCTCCTCCAAGACCGTGTTAGGGAACTGGAGCGGGAGCTGGATGAACTTTGGATCATTCAGGAGGCAGAGGCTGTGATAGATAGGAGTTTGCAAGATTTGTGAAGGTTTGTAGCTCAGGTTGAGGTTTAGGGTGTAAGTTTGCTCGCTGAGCTGTAGTTTGATATCCAGACGTTTCATTACCTGGCGAGGTAACATCATCAGTGACGACCTCCAAGTGAAGCGAAGCTGTTGTCTCCTGCTTTCTATTTATAGCTTTCTCCTGGATGGGGTTCCTGAGGTTTGTGGTGATGTCATTTCCTGTTCGTTAGATAGGAGATACAGGGAAGTAGTTACTCCTAGGCAAGAAGAAAGCTGGGTGACTGTTTGAAAGGGGAAGGAACAGTCAGTGGAGGGATCCTCTGTGGTTGTTCCCCTGAAAAACATGTATACCGTTTTGGATACTGTTGGGGGAGATGATTTACCAGGGTCAAGCATTGGGGCCCAGGTCTCTGGCACAGAGCCTGTCCCTGTTGCACAGAAGGGAAGGAGGGAAAGGAGGAGAGTGCTAGTCATTGGGGACTCAATAGTTAGAGGCTCAGATAGGTTTGTAGGGAACGAACGAGACTCGCGGTTGGTGTGTTGCCTCCCAGATGCCGGGATCCAAGATGTCTTGGATTGTAGCTTTGGGGTCCTGAAGGTAGAGGGTGACCAGCCTCAAGTCATTGTCCATGTAGGTACCAACGAAATAGGTAAAAAGAGGGATATGTTTAGCAGGATTTCAGGGAGCTAGCGTGGAAGCTGAGAGCTGGAACAAACAGAGTTGTTATCTCTGGATTGTTACTCGTGCCACGTGATAGCGAGGCAAGGAATAGGGAGAGATATCAGCTAAACACGTGGCCTCAAGGATGGTGCAGGAGAGAGGGTTTCAGGTACTTGGATAATTGGGGCTCATTCTGGGGAAGGTGGGACTTGTACAAACAGGACGGTCTCCAATTGAACCAGAGGGGTACTAATATCCTGGGTGGGAAATTTGCTGGTGCTATTCGGGTGGGTTTAAACTAGCTCAGCAGCTGAGACATTACTGCTTTTACTCAGCAAAGCAAACACCAGGGGAATCTGTGGTGGAATATTGAACTAAGTTCAGATGACAGGCAGAAGCCTGTGGTTGAGGTTTAAGCTTTAATGAGCTGCTGAGTTTGGTATGTGGCATTAATGATGTAGCCGTGCAAAAGTGCCTCCTAGCTGAAGCCCAACTGGGTTTTAACAGGCACTACAACTGGCTTTGTCACTGGAAAGTGTGGCAAGTGGAGCAGATGAGGTACAGGGTGTTCTGATGGAAGTGGACACTCTCACCAGTCTGACTGAGTTTGGGGAACACCACTTGAGTGAAGGCAATTACACAGCCTCACTCAGGACATATCCTGAACAGAAGGACCCTCGGTCAGCTCACAGCAAAACCCTAAAACAAAGCCAATCCTCAGCCAAACGGTTAAAATGTTCTCCAGGATCCAGGACTGCAAGCCATTATTGTTGCTATCCATATGCAGACACAAGACAGCAAAAGGGTCCCATTAGCGCTAACCTGAGTAAGTGAACTCATCGACTGGTATCCAGGAGAGTGCACACTGTGGGGAGTCCACCTACATCTGGTTTGGAGTGGTCAAATTGCTTAGCAACATCCAATCAAAGTCAATCAAAATAACCATCTGGTTAAACGGGGAATGGGCTGCACTGGTCATACTGACTGTGAAGCCTGCTAGATCAGTTAGCCTTTGTGGGGATTTTAAACAAATAATAAACTACTTTTTGCAGCTGGATAAATTCCCAATCCTTCTCATTGAGGATTTATAGATAAAGCTGGCAAGGGGACTGTCCTTCACAAAGCTAGACATGAGCCAGAAGGGTTTGTACTAACACACTCTTGCCACATGGGGTATCGTCAGCCTGTGCAATTTTTCAGGAGAATATTTTGCAAGGTCCACATGAGGTACCCATTTATCCAGATGGCTCGTTAATAATAGGATAAACTAACAAGGAGTACTTAGAGAACTTGACATAGGCATAGGACTGCCTTGGAAAACTGCCTTCGGACTAAGAAGGGAAAGGTGTGTGTTCCAAGTTCCCCAAGTACCTACAGAGGGCCACAGTGATAAGCTTCCAGTCTGTTCTGGCTTGAGTCAGATTTCTGTCAATGTTAGTATGACAGATCCCCTGAGCAATTTCTGTTTCCAGTTCCCCAATTTGGTTCATGATACTCTCTGCATTTACATGCACCATAGTTGCGTTCCAGTGAAGCCTCACTTAATGGAAAATCGCTAAATCGAAATAATGGGGCCTATGGGAAAAGTGGGATGGGGTAAATCAGCAAAAAATATCACTCACAATCTCTCAAAAATCACCCAGAAGTCTCACACAAAGTACAGCACAGCCTGAATGAAGGTTAAAATGATATCTATTAATGAAACAAAAGTAAGTTTAACACAGTACATTGAAAGAAGGTAAGGAAGCTGCTCTCTGTACAGTACCTCTGACAGAAAGCTGCTATATTGGCAGCTGACATCAACATACAGACAGAACAAAATGTGTGAACTGATCCCCACGGGATTCTGGATCAGTGATGCTGGAAGAGCACAGCAGTTCAGGCTCACTGCCTTTATTCCTGATGAAGGGCTTTTGCCCGAAACGTCGATTTCGCTGCTCGTTGGATGCTGCCTGAACTGCTGTGCTCTTCCAGCACCACTGATCCAGAATCTGGTTTCCAGCATCTGCAGTCATTGTTTTTACCTGATCCCCACTGGAATCGCACTATTGCAAACAGAAGTAAGCATTCTCCAAAATACTGTTGCCTAATTCTTCAGTAAAATGTTATAGCCAAATTATAACGCTGCCGAAACACACGCTATCCCAGAACTACCTGTACATACACTTTAATCTGACCTTCATCTCTTTCTGGCCCATTGGAATGTGAGTATTTCTTTGTTCACTGTCAAAACTCAAGCCTTCCATCACTTTTTATCCCATTTCCCATCTTATCTAGTTTGCCCTGTGGTACTTTCAAAATAGGCCCATTCATCAATTTACACTTGCCTTACAAATTAAAATCCACCCTCATTATACTACATACAGGTCTCACTATAATGTTTCATTGCTCTGTCTCAAGGTCTAACTGTCATAGAGTCATAGAGATGTACAGCATGGAAACAGACCTTTCAGTCCAACTTGCCCATGTCGACCAGATATCCCAACCCAATCTAGTTCCACCTGCCAGCACCCGGCCCATATCCCTATAAACCCTTCCTATTCATATACCCATCCAGATGTCTTTTAAATGCTGTAATTGTACCAACTTCCACCACTTCCTCTGGCAGCTCATTCCATACACACACCACCTTCTGTGTGAAAAAGTTGTCTCTTTTATATCTTTCCCCTCTCACCCTAAACCTATGCCATCTAGTTCTGGACTCCCCCACCCCAGGGAAAAGACTTTGTCTATTTACCCTATCCATGCCCCTCATGATTCTACAAACCTCTATATAAGGTCACCCCTCAGCCTCCGACGCTCCAGGGAAAACAGCCCCAGCCTGTTCAGCCTCTCCCTGTAGCTCAAACCCTCCAACCCTGGCAATGTCCTTGTAAATCTTTTCTGAACCCTTTCAAGTTTCACAACATCTTTCCGATAGGAAGGAGACCAGAATTGCACGCAATATTCCAACAGTGGCCTAACCAATGTCCTGTACAGCAGCAACATGACCTCCCAACTCCTGTACTCAATACTCTGACCAATAAAGGAAAGCATACCAAACTCCTTCTTCACTATCCTATCTACCTGCGACTCCACTTTCAAGGAGCTATGAACCTGCAACCCAAGGTCTCTTTGTTCAGCAACACTTCCCAGGACCTTACCATTAAGTGTATAAGTCCTGCTAAGATTTGCTTTCCCAAAATGCAGCACTGCGCATTTATCTGAATTAAACTCCATCTGCCATTTCTCAGCCCATTGGCCCACCTGGTCCAGATCCTGTTGTAATCTGAGGTAACCTTCTTCGCTGTCCACTACACCTCCAATTTTGGTGTCATCAGCAAACCTACTAACTATACCTCCTAAAAATCCAAATCATTTACATAAATGACAAAAAACAGTGAATCCAGCACCGATCCATTCTGTTATCTCTTACTGCTTTGTAGCTTTTGCTTTGTAAATGGAGACAATGATTCACTGGCTGCATTGCCTGGCCCAGTATTTATTGCCCATCTCTAGTTGCCCCTGTGAGGTGTTGGGGGTGAGCTGCATCCTTGAACCACTGCAGTCCATGTGCTGTAGGGTGACCCACAATGCCCTTAGGGAGGGAATTCTGAGATTTTGACCAGTGACAGTGAAGGAACGGCAATATATTTCCAAGTCAGGATGGTGAGTGGCTTGGAGGGGAACTTGCAGGGGGTGGTGTTCCCATGTATCTGCTGCCCTTGTCCCCCTGGGTGGAAGTGTTCATAGGTTTGGATGGTGCTAAGGATCTTTGGGGAATTTTTGCAGTGCATCTTGGAGATGTGATGTGGAGATGCCGGTGTTGGACTGGGGTGTACATAGTTAGAAATCCCACAACACCAGGTTATAGTCCAACAGGTTTATTTGGAAGCACTAGCTTTCGGAGTGCTGCTCCTTCATCAGGTGGTTGTGTAAATGGTAGTTGGTACAAGATGGTTATCTTGTAGATGGTATACACTGCTACTACTGAGCCATGGGAATGGATGTTTGCGAATGTGGTGCACTGAAGTGGACTACTGCCTTATGGCACCGTGGTAGTGTCCTGACCTCTGAACTGGAAGGCCCAGGTTCAAATCCCACCTGCTCCAGAGGTGTGTAATAACATGGCTGAACAAATTGATTAGAAAATAGGATAAGTGGGCTGCTTTGTCCTGGGAGTTGTTGAGTTTCTCAAGCGTTGTTAGAGCTGCATCCATCCAGGCAAGTGGGGATTATCCGAGGAGCAGGAGAATCGCGTTTCCAGCTTATGCCGTTATTCAGGAATGGCTGAAAGGGTTCATCCCGAAATGTTGACTCTCCTCCTTGGATGCTGCCTGACCAGCACCACACTCTTGACCCTGATCTCCAGCATCTGCAGTCCTCACTTCCTCCAAGTGGGGAGTATTCCATCACACTCCTGGCTTGTGCCTTGAAGATGATGGACAGACTCTGGGGAGTCAGGAAGTGAGTTACTTGTCACAGTATTCTGAGCCTCTGACCTACACTTGGAACCATTGTATTTATAGAGCAAGACCAGATGAGTTTCTGGTCAATGATAACCCCCAAGATGTTGATAGTGGGGGATTCACTATTGCTAACATCAAGGGGCGATAGTTAGACTGTCTCTTAGAGCCATAGAAATGATACAGCACAGAAGAGACCATTTGGCTCATCTTATGTAAGGAGATCTCAGCTATCTGTAAGAATAATAGAGTGGTTATGGTAGGGGATTTTAACTTTCCAAACATTGACTGGGACTGCCATAGTGTTAAGGGCTTAGATGGAGAGGAATTTGTTAAGTGTGTATAAGACAATTTTCTGATTCAGTATGTGGATGTACCTACTAGAGAAGGTGCAAAACTTGACCTACTCTTGGGAAATAAGGCAGGGCAGGTGACTGAGGGGTCAGTGGGGGAGCACTTTGGGGCCAGCGATCATAATTCTATTAGTTTTAAAATAGTGATGGAAAAGGATAGACAGGATTTAAAGTTGAAGTTCTAAATTGGAGAAAGGCCAATTTTAATGGTACTAAGCAAGAACTTTCGAAAGCTGATTGGGGGCAGATGTTCGCAGGTAAAGGGACGGCTGGAAAATGGGAAGCCTTCAGAAATGAGATAACGAGAATCCAGAGAAAGTATATTCCTGTCAGGGTGAAAAGGAAGGCTGGTAGGTATAGGGAATGCTGGATGACTAAAGAAATTGAGGTTTTGGTTAAGAAAATGAAGGAAGCATATGTCAGGTATAGACAGGATAGATCGAGTGAATCCTTAGAAGAGTATAAAGGCAGTAGGAGTACTTAAGAGGAAAATCAGGAGGGCAAAAAGGGGACATGAGATAGCTTTGGCAAATAGAATTAAGGAGAATCCAAAGGGTTTTTACAAACATGTTAAGGACAAAAGGGTAACTAGGGAGAGAATAGGGCCCCTCAAAGATAAGCAAGGTGGCCTGTGTGTGGAGCCACATAAAATGGGAGAGATACTAAATGAGTATTTTGCATCAGTATTTACTGTAGAAAAGGATATGGAAGATATAGGCTATAGGGAAATAGATGGTGACATCTTGCAAAATGTCCAGATTACAGAGGAGGAAGTGCTGGATGTCTTGAAATGCATAAAAGTAGATAAATCCCCAGGACCTGATCAGGTGTACCCTAGAACTCTGTGGGAAGCTAGAGAAGTGATTGCTGGGCCTCTTGCTGAGATATTTGTATCATCGATAGTCATAGGTGAGGTGCTGGAAGACTGAAGATTGGCAAACGTGGTGCCACTGTTTAAGAAGGGTGGTAAGGACAAGCCAGAAAATTATAGACCAATGAGCCTGACGTCGGTGGTGGGCAAATTGTTGGAGGGAATCCTGAGGGACAGGATGTACATGTATTTGGAAAGGCAAGGACTGATTGGGGATAGTCAGCATGGCTTTGGGTGAGCGAAATCATGTCTCATGAACTTGATTAAGTTTTTTGAAGAAGTAACAAAGAGGATTGATGAGGGCAGAGCAGTAGATGTGATCTATATGGACTTCAGTAAGGTGTTCAACAAGATTCCCCATGGGAGACTGATTAGCAAGGTTAGATCTCACGGAATACAGGGAGAACTAGCCATTTGGATACAGAATTGGCTCAAAGGTAGAAGACAGAGGGTGGAGGTCGAGGGTTGTTTTTCAGACTGGAGGCCTGTGACCAGTGGAGTGCCACAAGGATTGGTGCTGGGTCCACTACGTTTTGTTATTTGTATAAATGATTAGGATGTTAACATAAGAGGTACAGTTAGTAAGTAATTAGATTAGACAGTGTGGAAACAGGCCCTTCTGCCTAAAAAGTCCACACCGCCTCTCCAAAGAGACACCCACCCAAACCTATTCCCCTTCCATATGTTTACCCCTGACTAACACACCTAACAATGTGGGCAATTTAGCATGGCCAATTCACCTGACCTGCAATCTTTGGATTGTGGGAGGAAACCGGAGCATCTGGAGGAAACCCACACAGACACGGGGAGAATGTACAAACTCCACACAGACAATTGTGCTATGAGGTAGCAGTACTAACCACTGAGCCACCCATAAACAGACCCTTTGGCCCAACAAGCCAACATCAACGCTCTGAAGAGTAACCTACCCCCACCCTATTATCCTACATTTACCCCTGACTAATGCACCTAACCTACACATCCATAAACATGGCCAATTCACCTGGCCTGTATATCTTTGAATTGTAGGAGGAAACCAGAGCATCTGGAGGAAACCCATGCAGACACGGGGAGAATGTACAAACTCCACACAGACTGTCGGCTGAAGTTGGAATTGAACCCAGGTCCCTGGCGCTGTGAAGTAGCAGTGCTAACCACTGAGCCATCGTAAGTTTGCAGATGACACCAAAATTGGACGTGTCGTGAACAGCAAAGAAGGTTACCACAGAGTACAGTGGGATCTTGATCAGATGGGCCAATGGGCTGAGGAGTGGCAGGTGGAGTTTAATTCAGATAAATGTGAGGTGCTGCATTTTGGAAAGGCACATCAGAGCAGGACTTATACACTTAATGGTAAGGTCCGAGGGAGTGTTGCTGAACAAAGAGACCTTGGAGTGCAGGTTCATAGCTCCTTGAAAATGGAGTCGCAGGTAGATAGGATAGTGAAGAAGGCGTTTGGTATGCTTTCCTTTATTGGTCAGAGTATTGAGTACAGGAGTTGGGAGGTCATGTTGCAGCTGTACAGGACATTGGTTAGGCCACTGTTGGAATATTGTGTGCAATTCTGGTCTCCTTCCTATTGGAAAGATGTTGTGAAACTTGAAAGGGTTCAGAAACGATTTACAAGGATGTTGCCAGGGTTGGAGGATTTGAGCTACAGGGAGAGGCTGAACAGGCTGGGGCTGTTTTCCCTGGAGCGTCGGAGGCTGAGGGGTGACCTTATAGAGGTTTGTAAAATCATGAGGGGCATGGATAAATACACAAGGTCTTTTCCCTGGAGTGGGGGAGCCCAGAACTAGAGGACACGGGTTTGGGGTGAGAGGGCAAGGATATAAAAGAGACCTAAGGGGCAACTTTTTCACACAGAGGGTGGTACGTGTATGGAATGAGCTGCCAGAGGAAGTCGTGGAGGCTGGTACAATTGCAACATTTAAGAGGCATTTGGATGGGTATATGAATAGGAAGGGTTTGCAGGGATATGGACCGGGTGCTGGCAGGTGAGACTAGATTGGGTTGGGATATCCATACTGAAGGGTCTGTTTCCATGCTGTACATCTCTATAACCCAGATGCTGTTTCTAATCCCACATTCCTGCACACAGTTCACACCCCTACAGCTTACACCACTTAAGTTGCAGATCCCAATATTTTTTACAAGAATTTCGGGTCTGTGCCTCCACCACCAACTCAGGCAGCACATTCCAGACACCCACCACCCTCTGTGTAAAAGCTTACCCTCTATTCCTTCTGTCAATTAACCTGAATCTGTGAACCCTGGGTTTTGAACTCTCTGCCAGGGGAAACAGGTTCCTCGTGCCTATAGATTCAGGATCAGTTCCTGCGGATTGGAGGGTGGCTAATGTTGTCTCACTTTTCAAGAAAGGAGGGAGCGAGAAAACAGGGAGTTATAGACCAGTTAGTCTGACCTCAGTGGTGGGAAAGATGCTGGAGTCTATTATAAAAGATGAAATTACGACTCATCTGGATAGCAGTAACAGGATAGGTCAGAGCCAGCATGGATTTATGAAGGGGAAATGCTGCTTGACTAATCTTCTGGAATTTTTTGAGGATGTAACTATGAAGATAGACAAGAGAGAGCCAGTGGATTTGGTGTACCTGAACTTTATCAAAGGTTTTCTGAAAGTCCCACATGGAGGTTAGTGAGCAACATTAGGGCACATGGTATTGGGGACAAAATACTGACTTGGATTGAAAATTTGCTGACTGACAGGAAGCAAAGGGTAGTGTTAAATGGCTCCCTTTCGGAATGGCAGGCAGTGACCAGTGGAGTACCACAAGGTCTGGTGCTGACACCGCAACTGTTTACAATCTACATCAATGATATAGATGAAGGTTTTAAAAGTAATATTAGCAAGATTGCTGATGATACTAAGCTGGGTGGCAGGGTGAAATGTGAGGAGGATGTTAGGAGATTACAGGGTGACCTGGACAGGCTAGGTGAGTGGACAGATGCACGGCAGATACCGTTTAATGTGGATAAATGTATGGTTATCCACTTTGGTGGCAAGAACAGGAAGGCAGATTACTACCTAAATGGAATCTATTTAGGTAAAGGGGCAGTACAGAGAGATCCGGGTGTTCTTGTACACCAGTCAATGAAGGTAAGCATGCAGGTACAGCAGGTAGTGAAGAAGGCTAATAGCATGCTGGCCTTCATAACAAGAGGGATTGAGTATAGGAGCAAAGAGGTCCTTCTGCCAGGCCCTGGTAAGACCACACCTGGAATATTGTGTGCAGTTTTGGTCTCCAAATTTGAGAAAGGACATTCTGGCTAATGAGAGACTGCAGTGTAGGTTCACGAGGTCAATTCCCGGAATGGTGGCACGATTATATGTTGAAAGACTGGAGCGACTGGGCTTGTATACCCTTGAGTTTAGAAGACCGAGAGGGGATCTGATTGGGACATATAAGATTATTAAAGGATTGGACAATCTGGAGGCAGAAAGCATGTTTCCGCTGATGGGTGAGTGCCGAACCAGAGGACACAGCTTAAAAATAAAGGGTAGGCCACTTAGAACAGAGTTGAGGAGAAACTTCTTCACCCAGAGAGTGGTGGCTGTGTGGAATGCTCTGCCCCAGAGGGCAGTGGAGACCCAGTCTCTGGATACTTTCAAGAAAGAGTTGGATAGAGCTCTTAGAGAGAGTGGGGTCAAGGGTTATGGGGATAAGGCAGGAACAGGATACTGATTAAGGATGATCAGCCATGATCATAATGAATGGTGGTGCTGGCTTGAAGGGCAGAATGGCCTACTGCTACACCTACTGTCTATTGCCTACTGCCTACTCTACCTCTCCCCCTCAGTTTTGTATCCCTCAATCATGTTTACCTTAGAACAGAGAAAGCTGAGGGTTGACAACTCCAACCTCTCCAATCTCTCCCCGTAGCTACAATTCTACAAGTATCCTTCCTGTAATGTGATGACCAGACCCGCACACAATACTCCAGTTGTGGTCTCCCCAGTGTCTTATACAGTGTCATCATTATATTAGTGATATTTGCGAAGATTTGTAGCTCAGCTTGATGATAAGTCTGTAAGTTAGCTCGCTGAGCTGGAAGGTTTTCAGATTTTTCGGCACCATGACTAGGTAACATCATCAGTGAGAGTCTGTGGTGACGCCCTGGTGGGATGTCCTGCCTCTCTATGTATAGGCCTTGGTTTCTTAAGGGGGGCAATGTCATTTTTTTTCCCAGGGAAGGTAGACAGGATCTAAATCGATGTGTTTATTGATGGAGTTCTGGTCAGAATGCCATACCTCAAAGAATTCTCGTGTGTATCTTTGTTTCACCTGTCCGAGGATGTGTGTGTTGTTCCAGTCAAGTGGTATCCTTTGTCTGTATGTATAGAAACTAGTGAGAGTGGGTTGTGTCTTTTGGTGACCAACTGGTGTTCATGTGTCCTGGTGGGGAGTTTCCTGCTAGTTTGTCCAATGTAGTCTGGAAGACGTTTCCGATATGACTTTGATGTAAGATAATGTGGCGATAGTTTTTGATTGATTTGTCTCTGCTTGTTTGGGTTTGTTTCTGAGGAATCGGCAGACTGTGTTTATTGGGTACCCATTTTTCTTGAAAACATTGTTCAGATAGTTTCCTTCTGCTGTTTGTAGTGCCTGGGTGCTGCAGTGTGATATAGTTCGTTGAAATAATGTCTTGATGCAGCTCCGTTTGTGGGTGTTAGGACGATGGCTTCTGAAGGTAAGTATTTAGTCTGTGTTTGTTGTTTTTCTATAGATGCTGGTTTGAAGCTCTCCATTAACTGTGCGTTTCACTGTCACATCTAGGAACGGGAGTCTGTTGTCGTTCTCCTCCCCTTTTGTGAATTTTATGTCTGTCAGGATATTGTTGGTGGTGTTGTATGTTTCCTCTAATTTGTTCCGTTTTGTGATGTCAAAGGGGTCATCCACGTAGCGGACCCAAAGTTTGGGTTGGATAGATGGGAGGGCAGCTTGTTCAAGTCTGCTTACTGCTTATGCTATGAGCCCTGGGATTGGTGATCCCATGGATGTTCCGTTGACTTGTTTGTAGATTTTATTTTTGAATGTGAAGTGGGTGGTGAGGCACAGGCCACAGCTTGAGATTGTTATCTTTGCTGATGAAGTTGATGCTGTCTGGTGTTTGTGGTCCTAGTTTTCCTAGTAATGATGCCAGTGTTTCTTTGACCAGGCCAATGTTAATTGGTGTTAAAAGGGCTGTAACATCAAAGGAGACCATTATGTCATCCTCTTCTATCTTGGTGTCTTTGATGGTGTTCAGGAATTCTTGGGTGGACTGAATCCCTACTTCCGTATTCTGTATCTCTGCCAATGAAGGAGAGCATTGTGGGCGGCACAGTGGCACAGTGGTTAGCACTGTTGCCCACAGCACCAGAGACCCGGGTTCAATTCCTGCCTCAGGCAACTGACTGTGTGGAGTTTGCACATTCTCCCCGTGTCTGCGTGGGTTTCCTCCCACAGTCCAAAGATGTGCGGGTCAGGTGAATTGGCCATGCTAAATTGCCCGTAGTGTTAGGTAAGGGGTAAATGTAGGGGTATGGGTGGGTTGTGCTTCAGCGGGTCGGTGTGGACTTGTTGGGCCGAAGGGCCTGTTTCCACACTGTAAGTAATCTTAAAAAAAAGCATTCTGTTTACCTTCTTTATAACATTATCTAGCTGGACGGCGACCTTTAGGGGAGCTGTCCACTTGCACACCAAGGTCTCTCACTCCATCTCCCCCTCTGGGTATATTCCTGGTTATTGTCTATTCCCCTTTCCTGTCTGACCTCCCTCAGTGTATTACCTCATACTTATCAGAGTTGAGCTCCATCTGCCACCTTCCTGCCTACCCCACCAACCCATCGATAGCATTGTGGAGCTTACAGCGTTCCTCTACACTACCCGCTACACGGCCAATTGTTGGGTCACCTGCAAATTTCCCAATTGTGGACCCCCTCCCTCTCCTCACCTTCAGGTCCAGATCATTCATGTCTAAAAGAAACAGTAGGGGTCCCAACACCCAGCCCCTGTGGAACACCATTTCAAACAGCTTCCCATTTTCCAGGGAAGCCATCGCCCATTACCCTTTGCTTCCTTTTATTAATCCAACTTTGGATCCAATTTGACACATTACTCTGTATCCCATGGGCTTTTACCTCTTTGACCAGTGTACCATGTGGGACCTTGTCAAATGCCTTACTACAATCCATGTGGACAACATCCACTGCACAACCCTCATCGATCCTCATCAGTTCCTCAAAGAATTCAGTCAAATTCCATAAGGTATGGCCTGCCCTCACAAAGCCATGCTGACTATCCCTGACCAGTCCATGCCTTTCTAAGTTTGTCTGATCTCTCAGAATTGATTCAAAAAAATTGCCCACACTGAAAGCTAACTGGCCTCTAATTGTTTGGTATTTCCTTTTTAAATATTGGAACCACATTTGCATTGCTCCAGTCCTCTGGCACCTCACCTTAATCTACTGAAGATTGGAATGTAATCCTCAGCGTATCTGCTATTTCCTCCCTGACCTCTTCCAACATCCAAGGGAACAATCTAACTGGTCCTGGTGACTTACCAACTTTCAAGGATTCCAATTCCCCTAACACTTCCTGTCTGGTTATGGTTATTTTCTCCAATATGACATACTAAGGGGTGGAGATGACACACCAGAATCCCTGTGCAGTCAAAGTGCAATCAATCGAAACCTGCCACTTGACAGCCTGGAACCTGTCCCCAAGAACTTTGCAGTGACTACAGCTCCACCACCACCTTCTCAAGGAGGAGCAGGCAATAAATCCAGTGACACCCACATCCCAGCACTGAATTAATAAAAATAAGACATCTCCCATTCCTTAATCCAAAGATTCATCCCAGTCCTTCCCACAGGGTTCTGTTCTTGGCCCTCTACTCTTTTTGTTTTTGTAATTGATTTGGATGAAGTGGGTTAGTGAGTTTGCTGATGACATAAAGGTCAGTGGTGTTGTAGATAGTGTCGAGGGCTGTTGCAGGTTACAACAAGACATTGACAGGATACAGAGATGGGCTGAGAAGTGGCAGATGGAGTTCAACCTGGATAAATGCGAAGTGATTCATTTTGGAAGATCGAATTTGAATGCAGAATACAGAGTTAAAGACAGGATTCTTGACAGTGTGGAGGAACAGCAGGATCCTGGAGTCCATGTACATAGATCCCTGAAAATTGTCACCCAAGTTGATGGGGTTGTTAAGAAGGTGTAAGATGTTTTGGCTTTCATTAACAGGGGAATGAGTTGAAGAGCTGCGAGGTTATGCTGCAGCTCTATAAAACCCTGGTTAGACCACACTTGGAATATTGTGTCCAGTTCTGGTCGCCTCGATGTAGATGCTTCAGAGAGGGTGTAGAGGAGATTTACCAGGATGCTGCCTGGATTGGAGGGCTCGTTTTATGAAGAGAAGTTGAGTGAGCTAGGGCTTTTCACACTGAAGAGAAGGAAAAGGGTTACAGTTAATGAAAGGCATAGATAGATAGCCAGAGACGATTTCCCCAGGGCAGAAATGGTTGTCTTGAGGGTCAAAATTTTAGGATGACTGGAGGAAGATATAGGGGAAATGTCAGAGGTAGGTTCTTTACAGAGAGTGGTAGGTGCATGGACTGGTCAAGGATAGTCAGCATGGCTTTGTGAGGGCAGGTCATACCTTAAGGATTTTGACTGAATTCTTTGAGGAACTGACGAGGAGGATCGATGAGGGTTGTGCAGTGGATATTGTCTACATGGATTGTAGTAAGGCATTTGACAAGGTCCCACATGGTACACTGGTCAAAGAGGTAAAAGCCCATGGGATACAGGGTAATGTGTCAAATTGGATCCAAAGTTGACTATGGATTGGATCCAATCTCTACTACCAGCGGTGGTAGTACAGCCAGAGACATTAGGGACATTTAAGCAAATACTACACAATCACATGGATGGCAGTAAATAGAGGGGTGTGTCAGTTAGGTTGGTCTTAGAACAGTACAGTACAGACCCTTCGGCCCACAACGTGATGAGCTTTTATCTTAATCTATGTTCTAAAATTACCTGATGGTGGACCTTCTTCAGGAAAGTTACTCCCCACATCAGGCACCAAGATGGAAGGCGAGCTGTAGGTGGGTTGAACATGTAGCTGCAGTGAGAGGTTAACACGGACTGTTTCCTGATGAAGGGCTCCTGCCCGAAACGTCAGTTTTCCTGTTCCTCGGATGCTGCCTGACGTGCTGTTCCTTTCCAGCACCACTCTAATCTTGACACAGATTGTTTCAAGCTGATGTCTTGAAGCATTGTACAATAAATGAAGTACTGTTTACAATATAACCAAAGCCAGCAAAGTGGAGTCAGCCATGACTTTAGGAGCAGGGTTGAGGGGCTGAACTACCTGCTTTTGGACCTAATTCCTGTTGAGTTCATGTTAGTAATTTGTTGAGCTCTCAGGGATTGGGAGCAAACAATAATGAGGGACAGAGTCAGAGAGATGGACAGCACAGAAACAGACCCTTCGCTCCAACTCAGCCATGTGACCCAGATATCCTAACCCAATCTAGTCCCACCTGCCAGCACCCGGCCCATATTCCTATTCGTATACCCATCCAGATGCCTGTTGCGGTTGTACCAGTCTCCACCACATCCTCTGGCAGCTCATTCCATACACACACCACCCTCCATGTGAAAAGGTTGCCCCTTGCGTCTCTTTTAAATCTTTTCCACTCACCCTAAACCTATGCCCTCTAGTTCTGGACTCCCCCAGCCCAGAGAAGAGACTTTGTCTCTTTATCCACTCCATGTCCCTCATGGTTTTATAAACCTCTGTAATGTCACCCCTCAGCCTCTGACGTTCCAGGGAAAACAGTCCCAGCCTGTTCAGCCTCTCCCTGTAGCTCAAATCCTCCAACCCTGACAACATCCTTGTAAATCTTGCCTGAACCCTTTCAAGTTTCACAACAGCCTTCCAATAGGAAGATCAGAATTGTACACAATATTCAAAACGTGATCTAACCAATGTCCTGTACAGCTGCAACATGACCTCCCAACTCCTGTACTCAATACTCTGACCAATAAAGGAAAGCATACCAAACGCCTTCTTCACTATCCTATCTACCTGCGACTCCACTTTCAAGGAGCTATGAACCTGCACTCCAAGGTCTCTTTGTTCAGCAACACTCCCTAGGACCTTACCATTAAGTGCATGGCTCCAAATAGCAGTGAAATTAGTAATGAGAAAATGCTTACTGAAACATTAAGCTCAATGTTATTATTTGTGAGGTCAATGTTTGAGATTAAATAAAATTAAGGTTGGAAACATTAATTGCTCCATTCAATGGGGAGACTGCATTCCAGCATACACACGAGCAGAATGCTGACCAGTGCAGTGTACAGGGTCTTCAGAGAGTGGGTGGGACAGTGGACAACACGAGTGTGTGGACTGATGGCAGTGGACAAGAACAGAGGCATTACAGAGTGAACTGGGCACAGGGGACAGGGCATCATCAGAATGGACAGAGGCAGTGAACAG